>NC_080107.1:27799546-28101592 GCF_950005125.1 Chionomys nivalis
TTTGGCTTTAATATGAACAAAGAAAGTGGATGCAGAAGAAAGGGAGACAATGGTTAATTAGAGCTCTTTCAGGAAGATTCTCACAAGCTAATCAGTATCCAGAGGAAAATGGCTATGGGGCTTTAAGGTCTCACAGCTGAGAATGGAGGGATGGATCATCCCCAGAGATCTGCTAGCTCGGATTATCTGTATTTCTTCCCTACCATATTAAGCCTTTCTACAAAGAACGGAAATGTCTGAGGCCTCATCTGTATGGTGGATCAGTGGCAGCAATCATCTCTCATGGAGGGAAGAGGCTATGTGCTTGATGCCTTGTGGTTGCTTTCAGGTTACTGCACATTGTGACCTTTTGCGGGTCACAAAACTGAATGAGTGAACCATGCAAACTTTGGCAATAGTAAAAGATTTCTGGCTGTGCAACAAGTAAAAAAAGAAAGGGAGGAATTGCCGGGCGGTGGTGGCGCAAGCCTTTAATCCCAGCATTTGGGAGGCAGAGGCAGGCGGATCTCTGTGAGTTCAAGGCCGGCCTGGTCTACAAGAGCTAGTTCCAGGACAGACAAAAAAAGGGGGGAGGGGAATGATTTAAAATGTTTCTGGTCATCCTTACCCACTATTCACTGTGTGACGTCACTAAAGCCTTGCTTCTATACATGCAAGACTTAACACTCTGCCTTGCCCTGCCATGATGCCACATGATGCTGTCTCAAGTGCTCTGAAACACGGTAACTTGGGCTCAGGACTACTACTCTGAAATACAGTGCTTTTACTGCGCATACGATGGTTTCTGCTCTTCTGGAAACAAAATGGTTTAATTATGAAGAAGACTTTTAAGACTGTCCTACCACCATTCTTCAGCATTTAAGCATTAAGTTAGTATGTATTTGGCTAATGTGTTAGAATGCTTGGTTTAAAATTATTTCTTTTATATTTTGAGAATATAATATAATACATCATCTCTCCCTCCCCTTCCTCTAAAGCCTACTATAAATTCCTTCTTGGTCTCTTTCAAGATAACTTCTTTTTTCCCCACTGTTGATGTATTCCTAAATATGTAAGTATAATCTGCTCAGTGTGCATGTATAGCATAACTTGTATGTCCGTATTTTGATGGGTGACCATTTGGTATTGGATAACCAGTTAATGTTTCCTTCTCTGGGTAAGTCTAAGGAAGAGGAGTCAGGAAGATTTTTAAGAGTCAGAGGAACAAAGAGTTTGCTTTGAGACTGTGTCTCTTAGAAATAGCAGAAGCTATACCCATCAAGTCTCACCAGTGAGCTGATTAAGGTTGACAGCAAGAGATACGATAAACTGGGGAACGTTCTGGGGGTTTCAACCCTACACAACAAACCAAGGATTGCCGAGAGCAGACAAAATAGTTTTTCCCAGGAAAACCAAACTGATTTTAAAATCTAGAAACCTTCTCATCAAGTAAAAGCTCAGATCTGGAGAGAGAAGAGTCAGGGCTAGCATCCCCCTCTAAGGAGAGCAGAAGACCCCTGCTTTCCCGTGTCTGCTCACCTTGCTCACACTGAATGTTTCAAGATCCATCCATTTACCTGGGATTTTCCTTCCTATACAGTTTAGTTGGTTTGAGTTTTTTTTTTTTAATGTTAAATGAATTTTGGCTCAGGATTAATACAGAATTTCCAAAAAATTCTGAATGAACCTTTCTGACATTTTCTCCTCCACATTGATTTGAAACACTGTTTCCAGCATTGATAAATCTTAAAATCAAAATATTGATCACATCGGAAAAGTGTGGAAGATGAACTATACCTTGCAATATCAAGTATTCACCTATTTAATTCTTAAAAAAATAAATAAACAAGCATACTCATCTCATCAGTATGAAAACTCATCTTTAATGAATGGTAAATTATATGTATATCGAATGATTTCTTTAAGGTTAATTTCTTAGTGGTTTGTTATTGGTAAATGTTTGATTAGTATACATATTTCATATTTCATATATTTCATCTTATTTCATATACATCTATACCTGGAGCCGAATAAAACTTCCTCGGGCAAAAGAGGGAAGTAAGTAGAAAATATTTCAGGAGCTCTGTCACCCATAACTAAAAACTTTATTTGGAAAAATTATTTATAGATTTATGTAATATCATGGCACAAGTAAAACAGATTTGCTGATTATGAAAACTGTGGCTAAATGTACTTGAAAGAACAGAAAATAAACTTAAGAGTTTCTCTGACTCTTTCATATCTATGCATAGTTTCTAGACATAATATTCATCCTAATTGTACATCATGGAAACTGCAAACTCCCGTTCTGTTCATGTCTGAGGCCAGCTTCTGCAAAGAACAGGGACGTCTCAATTGTATAATCTTCACTGAGTTTATGTCATCATTTATTTATGACTTCTTTCTCATTCTATATGGCCCGTGTCTAAAATAAGAAACATCATAAGCACTTGTCCTGTGTGAACTTTGATGATTTGTTGTTTTGATTAAGGAATTTTAAAGCATTGACGGAGAGTAGCACAGAAGATTCCAAGCAAAACATAATTACCGGGAAGACAAGCCACAAATCTGACATGAGACTGCCTTGGAAAACAATGATTACATCCTGTATCCTCTCGGAAGATGTTCTCATTCCACTGAAATGGTCAAGAAGCCTGAGCATCCTTTGTTTCCTGGAGGGATGTATATATTTGAAATCTGGCATAACCCACTGAATGTCAGTGAATTATACATAGCAGGGGAACAATGAAGAAAAAGAAAATACATGAACATAGACACATGAATTTGGGGAGCTTACTTGCCTTGAGGGGAGCAATCCGTGGAATAACTGCGAGCACCCTTGGAAATATTGCTCCCGTGCCTCATTATGCCACCTAGATTTCCATCCTGTCACATCCGATGATGTTTTCACAAGCTAGTGATGCTAGGCCTGTCGGCCTGATAGTCTAATTTGGGAGGACTCTCACCGCACCATTTCCAAAGCTCTCTGCAAGGCAATGGAGGGATCCTTGGTCAATGTTTTCTCTACCTCCATTTGCTGAGACTATCCTAAGGTTTCCTGGGAACAGCGCTATGCTCCTGATCAGGGGCATCCATGCATTCATGATGTCATCCACAATTTAAAAACAACAGCAGTAGCAGCAACACCCAAAGCCCCAAGGTCTGAACAAGAAATCACATTTGACTCCACTGGTAGAAGATTATGTAATTTATACTGCATTCAAGCTCATTACCCTAGCTGGGATTTGTTGCAATCAGCTAACTCCATTCTGCTAATGCTGTTGCTTTTCAGGGAGATTCTGACTGCCCATGTTTGAGCCCGGGGTGAGCCGGTCTTCTTAGTTAGAGAAAGTGTGTATTGTTCAGGAAGCAGAGAGTGACTGCCTAGCGCACATCTGCACATCTGGGTGCTTTCCAAGAAAAACACCTGGAACTCTCTGTCTTTCCAGAGAAAAGATTTCTCCCAGGGTCTGCTGAATGGTCCAGGACTGCACAGGGCTTGAATCTTTGGAACTCCTTCCTAGATTTTGCTTCAACCTTGGTTTGAGGGCAAAATCAGTGACAGCCAAGGGTGAAAATAAAAATAGGCATTGAAACTTCCAACAGGGCAGAAGACTAAAGCATGGTGATTTGTTCATGAAGACATAATCAGGTAGGTATCATAGCCCTACATGATGGGGATCCTTGATGTCTCAGACTACAGAGAGAGCAACTTCCATAGAAAGGAAGAGGATGGAGCCTTCTACCTCTCTCGAAAACTCCTGTTTTCTTTCAGAGTTCCCTGCCCTTCATCATTAGAAACCTTTAGAGATGGCACAGTTGGACATCTTGTGTGTAGTGGATTTACAGCAGACTGTTTCATCCACACGGCTCATTTTCCTACCTCTCAAGCAGGTGTAATGTTTACCGTGCATGGATCTTCCATCTCGCATCTCTGTCGACAGCCTGATGGGATCACAGCAGGACAGTGACAGAGGAAGATAAGAAATGACGTGAAGAGCCTCTGAAAAGCCCTCTGGCCACACTTCCAAATTATTGGGAAAGGCCCCTTCCTCTTCCTGTAGCTCTCAATGTACGTCCTTGTATTCGCGCCCCACACAAACATTCCGGTGTCTTGGCTGCCCCCCTCCCCACTGGCTTCTTTTCCTGGACAGACAAGAATAATTATTTCTGTTTTCATTTTCCTCTTCATACGGCCTCTCTGTGAGCATCATTAGGTTTCACTATTACATTCCAACGACTATACATTTGATTTAGGCGAGTTTGCTAGGACTAGCAATAACCCTGCTTGATTGAAAAGGAACCTCTCATATTCTCTCTCTCTCTCTCTCTCTCTCTCTCTCTCTCTCTCTCTCTCTCTCTCTCCGGATTTCTCCCTCTAGTTGAGTACAAAGAATCTGCAATCTGCTTTCAGTCATCACTGCTGACACATCAAAGAAATATGGCTTTAATTTTTTTCTAAGAAAAAAATGAATCATGTAGTGTCCGCCGTACAGACAGTACCCTCCTCTGTTAGATGGCTGTGCAGTCTGAAATCCTGGGTCCCAATTTCTATGCCAGCCCGGGTCAAAGCATTGGAATTGTGCAGTACAGAGCGCCACCGCACCAGGACATGACCTCATCTGCTCTGAGAAACTGAGTGGGGTTGAGCCGGGTCACTGTTTGCGGGAACATGTTTCCGGAGAGAGCTGAGAAAATCTCAGGAAGGGACAACAGTTTCTCGTTCTGCACAACAGCCGTCTTTTATGAGAACACTTGAGTTGAAAATTCAAAACCAAGGATAAGCTTATTCTGGTCACAGGAAAAGCACTTAATAGAAAACAACTTCATCTTTTTATGAAGAAGTAACAAGACACATCAACCAATTTTTTTTTTTAAAAAAAGGTTCATTCATAGTTCATTTTTGTGTCAGGAAGTGAAAATAAATGAATCCAATTCTAATTTTCTTTCTCCCCAAATGAAGAGTTTCTGAGGGTAATGGGTTACAAGCAGGACATTTTCAGGTTGTTTCCCATAGCTCTACTGTTTTTCTGACGATACCTCTGTCACTTTAAGACCTTTAATAGCCTTGTGAATCGCCTATGTACCTGTCTCCAAAAGCTAATGCAGATCACTGGCCCTAGAACCAGCATTGAGGATCCAGAATATCTCCCAAACAAAGCTGCCCATTCTCCAGCCACTCGGAGGAGCCAGGGCCTTCTGTCACATTGGGATGATGCAGAGGAGGGAGCCAGGAAGCAGCGGCAGATGAATCATGAAGAATAGCACTTACGGATTTGGTAATTATGTTCTGCCCACTAAAGGTTCCTGTGAGCATCAATAGGACTCGACTCTTTCTGTTTCTCGTGACTCATGCCTGCTCATTCTCCAGCCCACTGTGAAGGAGCCGTATCCCCAAGTGGAGGGAACAATTTCCATTGAGTGTGTGTGCAGGTGGGTGAGCCAGCTGCGGGCATCTGAGTTTGTTTCTGTGACAGCAAGATTCCTACAGGTTTATTTCAGCTGCCAAAGAAACGACTCTGCTGAATATGGATGATACTTCTCTTCAGGTATTGTCCTTGGAGGCATTTACATCAATGCACCCTCGCTTGCATTCATCCAGCCCACACAGCACCTGAGCCATACTCTTAAATAAGGTCAGGTAGCTACGCTTTTGGAATCAACTCTAGGCAAAAAGCATTGTGGGTTGTGTGTGCACTCTATTCATGGAGGATAGCAGAGAACACACATACACACACACAAAAAAAAAACCAGGAAATGTATATTACTAACCTAAAGAAATAGATGAATCAGATGGCTTAATGAGAAAAATAAAATAAAAAGCATGCTAATGCAATCAATTAAAATGGGCAGTGAGTACTTGCCAATGTATGAATTGACTATGTGACTTTAGCCACCTAAATAGTCTCGTGAAGAGAAAAGGATATGAAAGAAGAAACAAAAGTAGCAATGTGGAAAACACTGCAGGTAAACTTTAGGTGGCAGAGCCTAGAAGAGAGGCACAAAAAAGGAATGCATTTCTAGTCTGAGACGACGGACATGAATTTATTGTATTTAAGGTAAATTGATGGTCCAGGGCTGCATAACCAAAACTGACATTCTTTAAATCCACTCAGTGTTCACTTACATTCCACACTTGTAACATAGGTTCCGGCTTCAGAAATCTACACCCTGTCGTAGAGATTAACAAAGAAATTCAGCACCATGAGGGCCCAGAGAACGCCTCTGCGATACAGCTGTCTGCAGGGCTTGGCTTCTCTTTTCTCCAAGTGTGTTTGAGTAAGAGCTTTTGTGTTTGTGTGTTTGGTTGTGTTTTTTCCTAGGACCACTGCTTTAGGAGTCTTCTGTGGGTCTTGGGCAGAGAAGCCGGTAGGACAGACTCACCCAAAAGCATGAGGCTGAGCCTTGTAGCCTTTCTCAGTTGTTAATAGCACCAGGGAAATGCCCTTCTCTATGCTTCTAAGATATTTCACATTTATCTCTAGTTCTTCAATCAACTTTTTCTTTTTGTATCTTTTCATGAGTCAGATTAACAGTGGCTTTTTTTTAATTTAAAATACGTTAATCAATTGCCTTATCAAACAAGCTCCTATAACTTTGACTATATTTTCATGTTCACTGACTTATTTATCAAAGGGAATTTGATAAGTAAGTGGAGAACATTTGACGTCCTTTAGCAGTGGCTTATTCTGAGCAGCAGGGACAGGAACACAAAACGTTATGCTTCAAAGAACTCCTGTCCTACAAATACAGTAAATGGCTGTCGGCTGTTTGGGTACGTCAATTAATGAAGAACCGTTTTGTTAATCATAGCTTAACTAAAAAATTAGTGGATTCTTTCTTGTTACAGATAAGACAATGTGTAGTCAATGATGGTTGACAGAGTTTGGATCTGGAAGCCCCTGAAGACTCTGGCATTAAGACTTTGGTCAGGTCCATGGCACTATTAGACATGATGGGTCCCTTAAGAGCTGCGGCGTGATTGAAGGTGTTCCAGTAGCTGAAGTCATGGTCTTGTAAGGATTGTGAAATTCAGGTCTCTTCTCTTTCATGTGAGCCTGGTCCTGAGGTGGCCTTTCTCCACTACAGATGTACTGTTATGGTCTGTTGCCTTAACACAGACCCCAAACCCTGCAGAGCTGACACACCTCAGACCACAACTACCTGAACTGTTTTGCCTGAGTCCTAATTGGAATTAATAACAAAAGCCCAGAGTCAGATATTAGCAGGTGAAAGCTGAACAATCGGAGAAGCAGAGCAGCCAGCCACTAGAGATTATGCCTCTATGAATCCCAGTCCCCAAAGAGGGCCAGTTCCTGTCTCCTCCTACCTTATATTTCTCTTTCCGCCCAGTCATATGACTTCCTGTCTCTCTGTAGAGACCTCTGTGGTTAACTAGCATCCTTTGGCCTGCCATCTCTATGGCTAACTTCATGAATTTTCAAATCCCCAAGTGAAGTAGAAGGCTGGCTCTCATGGACATACCCCTGTATTTCTCCACCACTGTATTCCAAAAGCCTCTCCTCTGACACTGCTGGGACCCGGATCAGCTTCTCCTGCTGAGAAGTTGTGTGAGTTCATTCTCAACGCAGCAGGCTGAGTGACTCCCACAGCATGCAATGACACATCTCATCACCCCTCTCTTCAATGGCTTCCTGTTGCCCTCTAGGTGATGTCTGCATTGTTAGCCTGGCCTTCAGGGACCCCAGCTATCTCCTCTCCCCAGCTTTCAACCTTCTACAGAGGCGCACCGTCCTCGCCTCCCTAGACTCTTGTCTCTTTGGCCTCTGTCATTTGCTTATTACATGGGACTCAGTTTGTTATTTGCCAAGTTTTTCTTTATGCCTTCCAGCTTTTCCAGAATAATTCTGAAGACAAAGCTGTTCTTCCAGGTTTCCCAGGACGTCCTCAGCGAGCATTGCCCAGCCTTCCCTAGTGCGTAAATGAAGCTCTAATCAGATTTTCAGTCAGAATGGTCTCTTTCTTCTGAGGAATTTTCGCAGCTGGAGGCATTCTGTGCTCAATGCCTCTCTGCCAGAGCAACAGTCATGAAAACAGGAAGTTCACACCTTTAAGGCTATACACACACACACACACACACACACACACACACACACACACACACACAAATATATATAGTCATTCCTTAGCACAGTACCTGGCAAGGTAAGTTATTTTTAAATGAAGAACTACTCCTAGCCATCCGTGATTGATTCATGTTTTTGAAAAGACTTCTTTGGCACAATTCTGTATCTCATAATGTATTCCCGAGTAAGCTAGAACACATGATCAGGCAGCCATGATGTGAAAGCCTTTAAGTTCATGATCTGAACTTGCGTTGTGAGTGAGTGGAAACAGCCCTGGATGCCACTTACAAAAATAGTCTCTTTCTTTCTCATGTGCTTGTCGTCCATAGGAGGAAGGGTGTTTCAACCCTGCTGAGCGTTTGTGCTGCTAGAATCCCAGTTACCAGGGGAACGCAGCATCACTCTTTGTTAACGGTCCTGCCTTGACTCATATTTTCTACCTGGTAAATTAGCATGCCTACCCTTTTACCTTTATAAATAGGGCCCCAGCTGATCTGTGCTGACACCCTCCACGTTTAGAAGATTCCCTCTGATGAAGGGGGTGGTGAGAGGGAGAAACGTAGGAGAGCCCTCACCAAAAATAATCTTCGGGGCGAGCAAGAAACAGAAGTCTAATCCTGTGCTCATGAGTCAAATGCTCTTTGAATTCCACAAAGGGTTTTAAATGTGCACACTGACTTGCCAAGCTCCGAAGCTACATTCGGCCTGACCTCATTTCCAGTTCCCACCAGAAGCATCTGCATGTGCATTCGGTATCAGTTCCAAATATGGTTTATACTAGGTATTGATGAAGTTTCTTTGACCATGGACAATAGAAACCAGGGGATTACAGAAGACAAAGGAATGCATCAAACAGATTCTAAGATAGCAAAGACAACTCGAACAGGAAATCGGGAGAAAGGATGGAGAAATCTGTGCTCCGATTGCATAGACTTTCAATCAAGAGTTCCGGAATGAAAGAGCCTTATTTTTGGCAGGTTGTAATTTCTTAGGGTGGCTCTGATTGGACCATCTTTTGCTAAAGCTTCCATTGAGTATTACCAACAATAGCCAGTCAGCATTTGGAAAACAACTTAGTGGAAGTTCACACACCCACCCAGCCTGGGGCTCTACTCAAAGGTTCATTTCAAAGAGAAACCTAAGATTGTCAGGGGATACACACCAACACCTTGGATTTGCTATATTCACTTTTTAAATATTTTGATTTTAGAGTAGAATTCTACAGTAACATTTTAAACTTGTCCAAATACTGAGATAGCTATAGGAATTTGAGCCATGCACATGAGTCCATATATTTGAGAGCAGATTGCTTATCTCAGACAAAGACAGCTTAATATTTCATGGTTACCGGCTAGACAGGAGAAAGCACATTTTCTACTGTGCACCCTGTCTTCATGGCTTTCACTGCTTTTCTGCATGATCACCCTGATTCTCCTCATCACCACTGGACAATGTCTTGATCTAAAATCCAGGGTGACCCTGAATTTGTTATCTGTCTGCTCTCGGGATCCTGAGTACAGGGACATAGGGACATGCCACTACGCACAAGGACAGGAAATAATTGTTCCAGCTCCACTGGTATCCCCTGGCCTAACCCACCATCACATCCTTCCCAGTCCTGCCTATTTCTTCTGCCTTCCTTTAGTCCTCTACAAACCTTTTGCGCTCAGAGTCACCCAGCGCATTTAAAATCAAATCCACAGCGTGCAGCATAGAAGAAAGAGGAGAAGGCAGAGGAGGAACATGACATCAGCCATGACATTAATATTATATGTTAATCTGTTTAATATATAAAACATGTCTATCTAAAGTGCTGAGTGAGTAGTATATCCTTTATATGGTACTATATTAAATCGTCAAATTTCCTGTATAGTTTAAAGAACAGGACAATATTTTCTAAGGTTGTAATACGGAACAAATCTAAAAGGAACTGCATTTTTAGGCATGGGGTAGACCTCATAAAAAGTTACCCCTCGAGATGAGTTAAGAGTAACAAGCTGAAATTTATTTGGCAAATATAAGGGATAAATAAGCAATAACAAACAAAGCCACGTACCCAAGTTTACCATCAGTTACATTTGCCTCTTTTCCTTTGTCTCATACCCATTACCTGTGTCACTGTCTGCTGTGGCCCTTGCTTGACTGGCCCATTCTCAGAGGTAGGTGATGGCTATCCATCCCGGCCCAGAGCCAGTTCCTTCTATTTGCCCATCTTGCCTGTGCTGCACGATGACTCTTCTGAAACTAGAGCCTCTGCTTTAAGTAAAGTTTCCCCCAAAATATTTGATCCAGTTTGCTTTTCTACTTGGTCAACTCTAGTATCCTCTGCTGATGTCAAGTTCAAGTCCTTTGCTAGTTTGTCATCCTTACCCAGACATGTTTTTTCTCTTAGCGTGACACTCAGATCTATCAGTTGGCTTCCTTATTGTCCACCTCTGGTTTTATGTACCCATTCCTGGCTTCATTTGATACTGTTCGTGTTGTTAAACTCATATTTGCCAAATGACTTTCAGATTGCTTCTCTAAACTCTCCTTAGGGGTTAGCTTTTTCATGATGTCAACCCCATGCCTAAAAATGCAGTTCCTTTTGGATTTGTGATGAATTACACCTTTATAAAATATTATCCTGTTCTTTAATGTATACAGAAAATTTGGCAATTTAACATAACACAATATAAAGGATATGCTATTCAGCATTTGAAACAGATGTATATATAATATTAATGTCATGGCTGATGTTACTTAACACAACGCAGATACAAAGAGTAAGACAGATAAGGCCATCTGCCCTCACCGTGGTCAGCTATGGATGGAGAAGATAGAGTACATCCTGGGAAAGGTGATAAATGTCACCAGATGAAGTAAGAGAGAACACCAGACTACAGCAGAATTGGAAAACTAAGAGCTAGGGAAAGCAACCTGATAATTTCTCATGTCCCTCCGCTGCCTTCTCCTCTTTCTCTACACACTGTGGATTTGATTTTAAGAGCACTGAGTAGTTAGTCTTTGACTGCTAGGGCAGAAAGTTTACAGAGAACAAAAGGAAGGCAGAGAAGAGGGCAGGACCCGAGGAGAAGGAGACGGTGTGTGAGCCCAGGGGATACCAAAGGAGCTGGAACAATTACTTCCTGTCCTTGCGCAGAACTTTCCCCACTGTGTTAAGAGCCACCATATACAGATGCGTTGTTTTAGCCTTGAGCAATCCCATAGGTGAAACATACAACAGATGATGCCCCACACACATCTGGTTCGACCGGACGTTACCTCTGATTGGTCTTTAACCAGTGTCCATGCAATGGCTAAGCTGACCATTCTTTTCTTTAGATATTTCTCCAACATCATGATGGGTGCTCGCACAATTTATTTTTTCTTATTATTTCCTGCCAAGGATTTGCAGTGAAGACAAAACAGAGCTACTAAATTGAACCTTGCTGACACTGTTTTCAATTTTCAGATGTGTCCTCAATGTGTCACAGTATTTTAAGAGTTTCTAATAAGCAAACCTCAAGGCAATGTAAGAAAGTTGAACATTTTTTTTTCCCTTCCCACAAGTGTATTTCTTTTTAGCCCAGTGTGAGTGCTTGTATATATCTGGGTACCATGGCGATGCTTCAAATGATTATTTATTCCCCAATGTATAGTTTTTGAGTAGGATGTGCCAATGATTAAAAACCTGCTAAGTCTCAAGGCTGTGCTTGGGTATATAACTCATTTTTCTTTTTATAACTTTAACTTGACTGCTTGAGAACAAGTTTTCACAAGTAACTTTTGAAAAAAAAATAATGAAATGGCTATAAGAAAGTGGCCACTGAAGCCAGCTGAGCAGGGCAACTAGCTGGGGGGCCTGGAGTGTTCCGGCCAGGGTCAAACTCTCAAAAAATTCATCAAGACAGAGAAAATGAAATAATAAACATACAAAACAATCAATAATAGGCATGAAATCATTTTTAAAACACTTAAATGCTTTAAATATATTTAAATATGTATTTGACCTTTAATTTAATAAATCACAATAGCTTTATTCTTTATTCAGAGCAATTCAAACAACTCTGTGGCTTTTTAAAAGGGTATTATTTGAGCTAGATGACTAATGGTCAGAATTTATTTTCTAAACATCAAAGTCAATTTCCAGTGCCAATTTCCAGAAGAATCTGTGCAAGAAATCTTTTGCAGCAAGGTCCACGTCTGTAATACCAGTTGAAAAAAATGCATTTTGAATCAGATGGATCAGTAACAAGACAAGAAAAAGGAAAAAAGCTTGATTTCGAGACCAGCCTGGTCTACAAGAGCTAGTTCCAGGACAGGCTCCAAAACCACAGAGAAACCCTGTCTCGAAAAACCAAAAAAAAAAAAAAAAAAAAAAAAAAAAAAAAAAAGAAAAAGAAAAATGAAAAAAAATCTATGTCCTAAATTATTAATACAGCCCAATCAAATCACAGTTTTGCAGGATTTTCATGGTGGAGAGGGTGCTGAAAACCAGAAGTTCTGAAGTGAATTTCTGCGACAAGGAACAAAAGGACAACCCAGAAAGTGCCCTGTGCCCTGTGCCCTGTGCTCTGACTCCCTGTCTAGATGAGACCACTTCTGAGGAAACAGTAGCATTCAGGCTCAGCCCTCCCATGGCTGAGGCTACAGCTCTTTGCTATGCCCTCCTGGCTTGTCTTATCTTTTTGCTATACTCTTGGAGCTACACCGCTAATTGAGCTGCAGAAAATCAAATAACATGTTTCTATGAATTAAGGAAATTCTAAGCAGTTTACTAATACCCACAATTCTACTAGTCCATGCCATTATGGTAAGTGGGGCACAGTGGAGCTTGCTCACATATAAGCACCATGGAACTACTGAATGATAAAGCTACCAATTCATACGGTGTGAAGAAGAAACACTTGCCTGTTGCTTTATATATGACCATGATATAGCGAACATAACACTATAACAAGGTTTAAAGCTCAAATCGTGTTCTTAAAAAACTGTGGTACATAAAATTCTGATGATCATTTCTTGTTGTAGAACAGTAATCATTTAAGATTCAGAATTAGGTACAGTTTGTTAATTTGGAGAATGTGTGTGGGGGCGTGTGTCACACACACACACACATTTGAATGTGTATAGAGGCTAGAAGTAGATGTTGAGCGTCTTCCTCAATTGTTCTCTTTCACTGAACCTGGAGCTCACTGATTTGGCGTGGCTGTCTGGCCGGCAAGTGCAGACATCTCCCTTCCCCATTGCTGGGATTATACGAATACATGCCACACCTAGTTTTATACTTATGCCAAGGATCTCATCAGGTTATCTTGCTTGTAGGGTGTCACGTCACTCACTGAGCCCCTCCCCTAGCCTAGGAACGTAACATCTCAAGTGAAAGACTTTACAGTTATCTTGGTCTTGTTTGTGTTCCCAGTCCCATCAATACAGGGCTTGGAACACATGATAGGAACTTGAGAGTGTAGTAGGAGCTGTGGGCTGTGTTCCTGCCGCCCCAGGTCATGGTCGCCTGGCTAGCTTATGCCCCAAAATAACAACACACAAACTGTATTCTTTTAAACACTGCTTGGCCCATTTCTATTCATGTGTGTAGCACCCCAAGGTGCGCTTACTGGGAAGATTCTAGCCTACGTCCATCCTGGGTCAGAGCTTCATCGCATCTACTCTGGAGAGGAGAGCATGGCGTCTGCTCCAGAGAGCAGAGCTGTCAAGTCTGAGCTCACTTCCTCTTCCTCCTAGCATTCTGTTCTGTTTACTCCACCCACCTATGTTTTAATCTATGAGGGCCAAGCAGTTTCTTTATTACTTAACCAATGAAATCAACAGATTGATATATGACACTCCCACATCATGAGAATATCTATCGAATGAATGAATAATTTCTTATGTGGAATAAATGATTGATTTACAATTAATTTTTTTGTCCCAGTAATGTTGGAGATTTTTTTATCAAGGTAAACAGGGTGGCCTGGACTATGTCCTCATGTTCCCTGAAATAATCCTAGTTTCAAAGACACATTGACATAAGATAAAGCATTGCGAGCACTTGTAAACAGCCAGCCTATAGATGACCTTACTGTGTTTGTACAAGTGTTATAACTGCCAAATTGCAGTATTTTAATCTGAAGCGTCAGAAATACTTAATATAAAATTTTTAAAAATCAAACTTGGACTTTCAACTTTATTTTCTGGCAAACATTCAGTTCCCTAACCCACATATAACGATCGGAGATCAATTTTGTCTACAGACTTAGAAATATCTGTTGAACAAAATATAAATAAAACTTTGCTTAGTTTTCATGGATCTTTGCTATTTGATTGCCTTCTATGTTCCAAATGCCGTTCCTACCAAGAAATGCTCAAGCTAGTGAATCTTTATAGGCTGCTGATCAGAAAATTATCAGTTTGATCCCAGTACAACCTATTAACTTACTCAGATTACTGTATTTATTGGTTGCACGGAATAGCATCCGATCCCAGGCAGCTGTAAGGTTATTAACTTTCAAATAATAGGCTTTCTTGCAAGCCCTTAAATGCTAATCGACAGGTGCCTATAGCAGTGCACTTCTGATCTCAGCTACAGAGGAGTATATTCAGAGAACCAAGCTTAACACATATATTCGGTGTTGTTACATAGTTCTTTTATTGGTCATTGGTATTTTCTTCCCTAATGTAAATCAGTGTTTGGATCATGTACTTAAGCAATCTGAAAAATCAGTATTGTTTATGCCACTCGGCCAAGCCTCCAGTTCATTTTGGATAATATTGCTCTAAATCAAATTCTCTGTAATAGTTGGCTTATGCTGTCAGATCGACACACCTAGAAAGAGGGATGCTCTGTTGGGGAATTACTTCCATCAGACTGACCTGTGGGCATGTCTATTGGGGCATTTTCTTAACTGATAATTAACGCAGGAAGTTCCAGTCCCCTGTGGGTGGTACCCCTACGCAAGTGGTCTTGGGTTGTGGAAGAATTCAGACAGACTTAGCTATGGGGTGTAAGCTAGTGAGGAATGTTCTGGTAAGGCCTCTGCTTCAATAACTGCTCCAGGTTCTTGCATTGAGCAATTTCCCGGACTTCTCTAGATGAGGGAATCTAACTTGTACCCAAATACACTGTTTTATCCCCCAAGGTGCTTTGGGGCTTGGTGTTTATCACAGTCACAGGAAGCAATCCACAGCAGCCTCACCATCTGTTCCATCCATGCATCTTCGCATTTCCTTCCCTCTACCAACTCTGTAGATTATAGTAGCCATGTGAGAGAGGACAGCCAAAAGCTTGTGATTATAAAACCCCAGAGAATGTGAGTAAACCTTCCCAGATAAATAGCACAAGACAGAGCTGCTGAAACAATAGCCACAAAACTTAAGGACTAGTTGAAAACACAGCCTTGTCTTGCTCTATGTGGCCAGGGCATCAGTGGCCCACTGCACCAGTCTGTACAGCGTAACTTGTATGTGTGCTTTCAGGGCCGGTCATTTGGTATTGGATAATAGATTGGTGTGCTCTTCCCTGTGACTGACTACTTTTCTTCCTCTCAGCATTCCTTTCTTGCCTACAGTTCTTTGTGTAGGGTTGACACCCTGTGAGCATTCCTCTCCACTTTGGCATGTCCATTGTTCTTGTTTAGCTCAGTTTTAGGCAGTCGCGTTGGGTGAGTCTTTATGGGTGTAGCTTCTGACATTCCTAGGAGATGCTTCTCCCAGCAAACTCTCTGACCGTCTGGCTCTTACACTATTTCTATCTCTGCTTCCCCAGTGTTCCTTGAGTCTTAGACACCAGAGTTGTGTTGTAAATATAACCATTAGGACTCTACTCCACATCTGCATTTTGATTGGCTGTGATTTTCCGTAATAATCTGTCTGTTGCAGAGAGAAGTTCCCTTGATCAGAGGTGAGGGCTATATGTATCTGTGAGCATTGGGGGAAATATTTAGAGTGTAGTTAGGGATTATGCTGGTTTAGTGAATTAGTAGATTCTCTTCCAATAACCATGAGTTCATTAACACTGAGTAATTAGCTAGGTTTCTAGTCCAGGCAAGGTTTGCCTATTGTTGAGCAGTTCCTAAGACCAACTAGACAGCTGTTGGTTGCTGTCAAAGCATGCGTGCTAGTCCCACACCCTTACTTACTGTCCATGTTGGTCATTGCTGTGGTCCACAGGCATCATAGCTGGGTACAAGTTTTGGTTGCTTCCTTCCTTCACAAGCATGCATGGTGCCCTCTGGTACCATGGTAACCGGTTCTCAGGTAGGAAGCATTCAGGTTAGTTCCAGCTCAGGGTCCTCTGGGCCCTGAGTATGAAGTACATCGTGTGTTCATCAATGGCAACCTACTTTGCACCTCTGGGAGGCAGCCACATCTGGTGTTGGGGGCTTTGTTATAGGGTCTTTGGCTCTTGGAGGGAGCATTGTCAGCCCAGTTGAGAAATTTTCATTTAAAGTATATATGTATGTTTATATACAGACTAATGCATGTTATAAGTTTTTTTTAGAGAGATAGCTAATAATATGATTTATTATGGCTTTTTTCATATGTTTACCCTTCTTCGTCTGTAGGTATTTCTACCTCCCTAACAAGAGGCCCCTGACATTTCCTTGACTTGTTCCTGCTGTTCCCCTCTCCCTGCTCCCTCACCCAGCCCTTAACCACACTTGATGCATCTACCATCTCTGCTTTCCAATAGTACTTTCTGCCTGTCTTTATTTCTTCTTGTTTTCTTTCCTGTAACTGGAAATGACTATGTGTTTATTTCTGTTTATGTATATAGCTTGGGAGAGAAACTAAGCTAAGGAGATGCTGGGGGGGGGGGAAACGTAAGTTCTATTGAAATGAGAGCTGTAAGCACTGACAGTTGTTTTAAATGAGATACGTGATCACGAGGCTCACTCAGACACACTGTGTGAGAAGGCAGGAGTGTGCAGGTTTCAGGAGGCTTCTCGCAGCTGCCCTTTGTGGAGTTTGAGGATGTCCGAGCTCATAGAAGATGTCTCTGGCCAGTTCCCCACTGTGTCTGGGTGTGTTCCATGAGCTCCGCTGTGAGGAATGTCACTTGCTCTCTGCGCTCTAGGAGGCAGAACAACAGCTGCCCACTCCTCCAAAGTTCACTCAGAGCCCACAGATTTTCCTCTCTGAATAATACATGAGCTTGATTCACCCATGTGCTGCTAATCTAGCGCGGAGGAAACTTCCAGCAGTTTCTGCCTTTTTGCCTGATGTCACTGAAAACCCTCGCCCGTTCAAACAGGAAGCCCAGGCGATCTGATTTTGGCAGAGAAGTGTGCTGGAAAGGCGGGTGTGAGAGAAGCTGGGAGGGGTGTGCGTGGACATGTAAGCCGCACTCAGTTTGAAAATCTCACCTCAGGGGCTCCTGACAGAGAGAAAGGGAAGCCTGTCTCGTTGTGCACCATAGTGAGCAATCATTTTATTAAGGATAACCCTCCTACCTTGTCCCCTTTCATAATTTAGGACCCAAACAGAGACCAGCTTTCAAGCCTTATTGTTACACGATAATGTAATAATAATAAATGTATGTTTCTCCTGAGACCACAGTAAGAAACATTCTCTCACATTTCTGGAGGTCAAGTCAAACAAAAGGTAAGGAAAAAGTATGGCAGAGCCATACTCCTCCGAAAGATTGGGGGCATCTCCCCGTTCTTGCCTGTTTGAGCTGCTTGTGGCTTAATCCTATCTCTGTGTTCTTGTGGTTTTCCTTCCTGAATGTCTTTATGTTTCTTTTTTTTTAATGTCATCAGTCCTTGAATTTATGGCCCTTTTGAGTCCTGCATGACTTCATCTTAACTAATCATACATATTTCTAAATAAGGTCACATTCTAAGACTTCAATGTGACCTAAATTTGGAGAAACATTAATCAAACCAGGACAACCCAAGAGAGTAGGAAATGACCCATAATTTACAGATGTCTAAGCTGGTTTCTAGATCTGAGAAGTATGCTTGATGCCTAAATATTCACGAGGAGAAAGCAGAAGCCTCTAAGGATCACCACCACTCCCTCAGGTAGAGGAAAAGGTTATGGCTGCACAGTTGCAGGCATCCGACAGGGAGGCACACTTCCACATCTCCCTCCAGAACCCATCGCTTCAACATCTTCTGCTGACTTTTTCCCTCAGAATCTGTATTTCCCAGAGGAGAAACTCCATCATTCACCATAGATTTTTACAGATTTTGTCCATCTTGAAATTTCATAAGGCCACGGTCTTAGAATCTGTAGGTCAGGCAGACAGAGTCAGACATTGGAGAATCATAAAATCTCATGTGTTGGAAGGAAATGGAAGGACAGATTAGGCACTACTACATGAAAACGGCACTTTAAGTTTAGTGGTTAGCTTCTCAACCCCATAAGTAAGAAAGACCCAGAACAAAATCCCAAATATTTGCCTAGTGAATTTCTGCAAGGTAAAGAAGTATAGTATTGGGCTTGAGAGATGGCTCAGTCAGTTAAGAGTGCTTGCTGTCCTTCTGGGAGACCAGGGTATCCCACACACTCTCCTTTTCTCTGCAGGTACATGCATATGCATGGAGATGCAGAGAGAGAGAGAGAGAGAGAAAGAGAGAGAGAGAGAGAGAGAGAGAGAGAGAGAGAGAGAGAGAGAGAGAGAGCAACACCATGGTGAGAAAAGAAGAAATCAGACCTAGTTCCTTGCACACACTAGGCAAGGGCTCTACCACTGTCTTACGCCTCGACCCAAACTCACCCATTTTTTAGGCATTCATTTCTGAGATAACTACCAACCATATTCTAATGATAGAAGAAATTAATCCAAGACGAGGCCCTCTATTTTATAATTTTACATCTGAACACCAGTGCATTAGGGAGATTGAATTTCCAGCACACAGGCTTTGGAAATACCATGAAACCATGGCATCGCCATTGTAAAATCTTGTCTCAAGCTCTCCATGATGCCCCCAGTGAGCTCTTTTCACAGTCTCAGCTTGTGGGTAGCATCTAAGCTGTGGACTGGCATTTGCTAGGTTTTGCCCTGGTTGGGCTTGATGATCCATCCGAGGGTGGAAGAACGTGAGGGGGCGAAATGTGATGGCACTGTCTTCTATTGTTCCCTAGCCCACGGTGGTCCTTTCACAGCCTGCAGTGTCCAGAGAAAAGTGGTGACGGCATCCTCTGTGTGACTCACCACAGAGTCACTGCTGAGAGCAAACCTCCCCCAGCGTTCTTTCTCTGTCTCGAACCTTTGTGGACTTGGCATGAACATGATGTTTCTATTAGTTAGGATGTTTTCAGTTGTGACTAATAAAGCATACAGGACAAAGTGGTTTTTAAAACAAGAATTCTATTCCTTTTCACAAGAATTCTTGAGCCCAGGTCATTTACAAGGATGGTTAATTTAGTTGCTTAATAAAGTCAAGGGCACACGTATTATTTTGTTTTATTTTCTAAAGCTGCTATGACTCCCCTGGGGTCTCAAGATGGCTGGAGCCAATTCATGTATAACCTATGCAGATCTGGAGACTGGGGTCATGGTTATGTGCACTTCCACAAGTCCACAGGCTCAGAATAGTCTTGTGATCAGGTTGTAATGTTCTGTGATCAAAATCTTGACATTCTTAATAAGTTTTCAATGGATTTGTGCTTTAAAAGTAAAGTTCAAAGAGACAAAGACAATTTAGCCAAGAGCATGGAGCCTAAACTCACAGGCAGTCCTGCCTAATCTCTTAAAAAAAAAAAAAAAGAAAAAGAAAAGAAAAGGTAGGTTCTAAATTATCTGCTCCCCAGAATGCCAAGCCCCTGGTGTCACCTTTTGCTTCTAGCCGGGGTGAGGACAGAGAGGAAGGGTCAGGGCCATAGCTGAGTGTTCCTAATTTTTGGTTATAGCTTCCAGCTGTGGCCAAAGTTCCCATCACCCAACTAGACTTGGGAACCAAGATGGCAAGTTGAGAATAAAAAGGGTAAATTGTCAGAAAGGAAAAGACCCTTGCTCTACCCCTAAGAGAAAGCTCTTTTCCTTTTAAGTTTTCTCTTGGTTGTACAAATTGCTTACTGACCCTCTGCAGAATTCTTGCTTGGGAAACAGACTTGGCAGCATTGCTTTTCTCTTTTGAGGAATCTTTCAGATACTCAGAATGATTCCAATTCAGCTAACCCTGGAGTTAGAGGACACATCAATACCCACACCAGCGACTCCCTGGTTGTCCTAGATAAGCCACGGCAGTCCCCTTGGGTCAAGGTAGTCTCTATCCCTTAATGTAAAGCTGCTTGAAACCTGAGAGCAAAGTCAGGGTTCTACAAGCAGGGAAAATGGGGGAGGATGAGGGAGGACTGGAGAGATTGTTACTAACACACTGGTTCTCCCTTCCCTGCTTTATCATTCTGTCATGGTGGACTGAGATACCTCAAGCCCATCCAAGTAATACACATGTATGAAAACAAGGTCTGCAGAGATCCTCAGAAATGATCTAAGCTGAAAGTTTCCTAGTTCTTTTGGCCTTGTACATTTCAAATGAAAGACACAGTGAGCATCAATATCCCAAGACATTAAAGGAACAGAGGTGAGACAGTAGTATTATTTGAGCCCTAACAAATTAATCTAGCGTATGGCTAAATGAATGTTTATGAAACAAATTCAGTGGTGGATAGTGAACTGTTATGCCCTGGAAATCTTTCAGAGCCACATCTATTCCTCTTAAGACCTCCAGAACATTCTCAAAATCGACCGTGGTCACAGCTACTTATTTAATTTTTGATTTTAAGTTCAACTTTGCTCTGTTTGGGGGTATAAAATGAACTAACTCATTAGAGAAGATGTTATAACAATTACTGTTAACTATGTATTAATTCTTGTTTTTTATCTAATATTTAGCACCTCATTACACCCCTCAGTGTTGATTTCTATACATTATTTCTGAAATATCAGAATATAATATAATATAATATAATATAATAATATTATATTATATTAAAACCCCAAAATTTGGGGAACTGGATGACTTGGTCAGCTATCAGGATGAAATCAAATAGAAGCTGGTCTTGTTTTCTTTCTAAACAACTGTTCCAGAAGATTATCTTGTCAACCGTTGCCTAGCCATGCAGGTAGACTCCCACAGAAGAGCTAGCACAACCAGCTGGGAATGTGAGGGAGGAAATCCAAGCCTGACTGTGCACTTGGGCTTTGGAGAAAACAGTTGCCAAGTTGGAAAGACTTCAGCAGATTGCATACCAAGTGCTTCATATTCTGTCCGCCACTTTAGCCTGGTACACATACATCCATTCCACGGCTGCATGCCCAAATACACTATTGTCTAGAAAATTACAACCACATTCCTACTATCCACAACCCAGAAGATTCCTCCTGCACAGAAATTTTGCAAATGAAGGCTAGAATCTGAGGTTTACATCCTAAAGACTTTACCAGGAATGACACAGCTCCTGGGAAAAGAGAGCTCAGATGCAGGAGATACTCCATGGCAACCTAAGTGAGCATCCCTAGAGGGAGAGGAGGAAGGCGCCTGACACACGACAGCTTCTGCCTCACCACTTAGAGTCCTCACAGTCTGACAGTCGTTCTGTGATGCTGGGATTACAAGGCTTGCCACATTTTGATAACTTCTTCTAGGGCTCTTGGCTTTCTCCAGTGTTAGAACAATTGTCTGAGCTGCCAAGACTGGGCACAGAGAAAGAACATGTAATGAGAGCAGAGTGGGTGTTGGGCATAACTCAGTACTGGGAAGCAAAGAAAAGCTAGACCTCAGAGTACACTTGCTGCAGTAAACCTGTGAGTCCATAAAACAATGCAAGCTGCAAGCTGGTTTGTGCATTTAGATGCCCATTAACTATGTTAGGAGAGAACTCATCTAAAACCCTGGACTAGTGGCATAGATTTGCAAAAGCGCTTTATGAACTAGGACATTGATTTTCTTGTGATTTAGATCAAACTCCTTATTTGCAGAGTCAAACTAAACCAAAAAAGTTAAGTGGCTTTCTTGTCACTTTCAGTCTCCTGGCTGTCACTAAAGTACAACAAATCACATGCACATACACAAACACACACACAAACACACACACGCACATACAAATATGCACATGGTACATATCTTCTTGGGCAGACTTAAGTACCTATAGTTGAGTGTGTTTGCTTCAGGGCTCTCTAGTTTAGACTAGAGCTCTTTGGTTTATTTATGTGCCAACACCATATTCTATTTGTTACTATGGCTCTGCAGCATAATTTGAGGTGTGGTATAACCACACCCTCAGCATTATTATTTTAACCAGGGAAAAGCAAACTAGCCAAGAGACTGTTTTTATTAAGAATACTTATTAAATTTCGCAAAATTTAAAAAAATATAAGAGAGATACAAGCATGGTATTACTCGAATAGGAATATATTTTTGACCGGCTATTTCTCAGAAACATTGTACAACCCAGTCAGTCTTCCAAGACGTAAAATTGTATTATTCATAATTGGCACATAGTTTTGGCAAAGGGCCAGATGGTAAATATTTGGGGGTTAGGGACCATATGGTCTCTTTCAGCACTAATAGGTTTCCCCACTGCAGTGGGAAAGCAGCCGTAGACAATTTGTAAAGTAGGCACTGGTGGATTCCAATAAACCCTTATTTACAAAGTACTTAAGCTGGCCGGACTCAGCCTATGAATGCAGAGTTTGGTGCCCTTACTATCAGGGCTCACAGGAGAGTGTGAGAAGGCTGGTCTCAGTGAGTTCTGGGAAGCATTTAGTCTGGAAGACAGACACACCAGGGCTGAAGAAGAACGAAGTCTCTGCACCTATCTTTAGAAAGCCAGGATGTTCTAGGCACCTCCCTCAGGAAGCTTCTCCTCCCTCTCAATGGGAGAAACCTTTTCAAAGGCATCCTCTTACCATGTTCTTCATACTTCCTTTACTACAGAGAAGGGTACCACCGCGTACAGCGCCATTTCCTGCATCCTTACCAATGCCATCTTGAAAAAACCTGAACCTCATTTGACCTAATTATATAAATGGCAAAGAATGTTCATTTTGGGTTTATACCTCAATGTCTGATTAAATACAATTTTGACCAATGTACTGTATCTATCTTCAGTCCTAGGGACATATGGCGTGGGCTCAGGAGTGTGTGTATGTGTAACAGAAAACAATGCCATCTGTCCAAACAGTAGGCATGGTGCCAGATGCCAGTGTGACTAAGCCAGACACACAAGTGAATAAAGTCAACTCCAGCCTCCGTTTCCTCCTCCCCCAAGAAGCTATTAAAAGACTGAGAGAGCTGTTTAGCATCAGGGAGTGGGACATGATGTTAAATGCACATTCTCCAGCGACAGAACCAGCAGCTGCCACAGAGTGTCAGTAACAGTTGTCCACTATGGCCTTGCCCCAGTTCATCCCAGGACTTAGCAGAAGAAGCTTTCCGAACTTCCAGGAGGTGGACACTGGGACAGGAAGTGAAACAAAGCGCACATTATAGCAGCGTGGACGACAGCTGTGGGGATGTGGAAACCGCCATTGTCAGAGAAAGACGGAGATAAGAGAACTTAGCCCACCAGCAGTTATGTCTCCTCCATTTTGCCTCTGATAGGAAGCTGAGGGAAATAAATGAGGTCTCAGAGAATTAGCTTTTAATGTATGTTGAGGAACATAAGAAGCTTCTAGGGACCCAAGTTTCCTAATTAGTTCTCATGTTTTCACATACAAAAATTAAAAAAAAAAATTAAAAAAATTAAAAAAAAAACATACAGAAATTAGAGGAATTACTAAAATGGAAAGCATTTTTACATTGCATATTGTTAGAGTATCTTCAAGCATAAGGATGTAGCAGAATAACAAATACCCATAAGTCTAATAAGCAAGCCCATTGATTAATAACATACCTGCCATTTTAAAAGAAATAAAATATTTAAAAAATGAAATATGACAGAGTTGAAGTCCCCCTCATTTTCCTTCCTCTTCTTCCAAAGGAAACTCTTTTAATTACTGAATTAGGTATGCCTTTTTCTAGATCATATTTTATAATAGTGCTACAGAATCTCTCCATATACACACACACATATATATTTGATCTCTCCATATTTATATACAAATATATACTTATAACTCTTACATACATAAGTAATATAGACAGTAAATTTACTATCTAGTTTTCTAGTTTTTGTAAAACTAGTGCTACATTATTTTTGGTATCTCTCAGTCTACACTAGTTAATTTTAATGTACTAATTTTTGGCAGCATTGTTCTTATGGTTGTACAATGTTGCTTTTCAAGTCTCTTTCTGTATCTTTAGGTCAGATGGCATTTTCTCCTATAAATCATGCTGTTTTGATGTTCGTCTTTCCATTGTCTAGCGCTGGTTTTATTTGTTTCACCCTGATGAGACAAGATTTACACGATTTTGTGACTATCTGTCCTTCTATTCAGGGAACACTCTTTATTTTCCTTCAGTAACACCAGCTCTTCCGCTTGAGTGTGGCCAAGTGGCCTAGAGCACTTGGTGGTGAGGCTCCAGCTGGGTTGAGGAAGGCTGCGCTGTGGATTCATCTGTCTTCTAAACACTGGAGGGGGATCTTGTGTTCTCTTAGGCGTCTATGGTTTGGGGTGACCAGATATCAGAAAGAGCTTTCTGACTCAAGACCCACTTGAGATTCTAAGTGAATCAGTCATTCCAAACTCACGTGCTATCGTCATGTGCTCCCACCTGTCAAACAGCAGAGCAGAGCACAGCCGAGATAGACATCACACCACACACTAGAGCACAGCAACAAAGAAAGGTCATAGACTCCAGGTTTGAGAACCATACTGAGCTGACTACAATAGGCACTCCTTATCAAATAAGGCTGTTTGGATCTGTTTCCTAAAATCTATGAAGCACTTGCATCGTAAACCTCATACATTATTAAGAGTTTGTTTTCCTAAAAAAAAAAAAAAAATAACTTGGCAAAGTAATATTGGAATTAAACCAATGCAGCTTTCTGCACTTTAAAATGGCACAGATCCAGCCTGAGATCAGGGAAAAAGAAATAACTGCCCTCAGTATTTTAATTAACCATAGTAACAACAAATCAATTATTTTAGGAGAAATTTTATGAACAACCCACTGCTGAAGAGTTGTGCTAATCGAAACAGCCCAGTAACAGTAACAAAGGACAAGGGACGTGGTAGGTCAGAGACTCGGCTTTGGGTCTGCATTGTCTGTCTCCTTTGCTCATCCATTTCCCAATGCGACTTCTTCAGGCTCTCAACAGAGGCTTCCAGAGGGCTGTGGTAGCTCAATGTCAGTCAAGACTGGAAACACAAAGCATCTCAAAGCTTATTCATGTAGCAGAGCCTAGCAACACCTCGACTCTTCCATCCACAGAACCCCTACTCAGAACTCTGTCCGTCATTATGCAGCATTTAAACTGAGGGGGGAGGGGAGATCTTAGTGGGTTACTGGAGGGTAAGATGCTGTCGAACTAACAGCAACAGTTACGGGTGGCAACTCCTGATCTTGTCATTCTCATGACCTTGCAAATACTGATCTTTCTTCTGACCAAGGAAGGAGTACTCCTGCTAACTAGTGAAAAGCAAGATGACAAATTGGCCTGCGTGCTACTTCAGATAAGATTTTGTTGCTAAGTCTGTTCAGAAATATTTGATTTTAGAGTTTGGGAAATTTCCAAACTGCAGATCGTGTACTGAGCTCCCATCAGTGGGCACTTCTGAGATTGGCACTGTGTGGGGAGGAGTGAAAGGGTAAGCAGACATATCTCGGGGTACTGGGCTGCTAATAGAGTTGTTTCTACACATCCTTTCACTGCCAAAGCACTTATATGAGTCTTGTATTTGATTTTTTTTTCTTGCCGATGATGCTTCAGCTCAGAATAGTTGAGAGGGTCACAAAGGGTCCCACCATCAGGAGATCACAGAGCCAGAACGGCTGGCCTCCTCTGGGTTCCGTAGGAGATCTCATTTCGGGTCTCTTTACACGTTAACCCCGTCTACTGGGGAGACGTAAGCTCTACCAAATCTTAGCAGGGTTGTTTCCTTGCCTGTGACCTGGGGACAATGCCCTGTTCTATCTATTTAAAAGAACTTCAATGGGAAACAGACTGTATTATGCCGTGTAAACAAAAGATATTGTTACTATGCTACACCTGCATCCGTTTGCTTCACACTCACATGGGCTTAGACGGTGCAGAGGACGTTCTGGTCCTCTATTGTGAGCTCATCAGACTTTCTAGTAAGGTGACCAACCAGAGGGATCCTGTCCCTTCCTACTGGACTTCCTCATCTATAAACTGCTCTTGTTTTTTTTTTTTTATTTTGTTTGTTTTTTTTTAATTTTTTTTTCAGCTGGCTTCTGATCACACTGCATTCTTAGATAAAACAAAATTTAAGGGACATTTCCCTCCAAGCACATTGGGATAAAATCAATGAGCATCTCTCTCTGCCTTTAGACTTCAGAATATGCAATTCAGCTGGGAAAAATATATTACATCCCATATTGTATCATACTTCTATGAGATACAGAAGCATATTTAGATGGGAAGTTATCATTCCTTACATTATAACCTTTTAAGGATTTTACCAAGAGTCAGTGATGCCAAAACCGTCTTCACTGGAAAACTCTTGAGAATTGTGCCTAGAAACATGTACCAAAGGGCACTATTATGCTAGCAATTTAGTTAAAATGCATGCCACCCCCAGGTTAGCACCAGCATACTTTATATTAAAACCAGTATATAGCCTCCAAAAACAAAAGGAACATAGCTCTGACTCTCAACACAGCGCGACAAAGAGTTTACAGAACATGTGTACTTACTTCATTCATTCCTTGCAAACATATCAAATGAAATATACACATGTATGACCAGATTTCATGTCTAATACATGTGGGAGAGAGTTGTAGTAGATAATAAAAAGCAAATACAACCTAGATCCCAACTTCCAATAGAAGACATATATGAAAATAAGTTGGTCTGTGGCATATAAGAACATGATCACAGTTTTTCTCTGAAGGCCATGTTTCTTCATTTAGCAATCGGTCTCTTGGCATCAACAGCTCCTGATACCACTTTACAGTTATTAACTAATTAACTAATATACTTGATTCACATTTACTGATTAATAATTTTTAGCTTTAAAGAGATTGGTCTGAGAAATAACCAAATTGCCCTTTAGATTGTAGTTATTCATACCAGGGTGATTTATACATAGGACAGATTAAATATAAATTTTTTGAAAATTCGTTCTGCATTAATGGCACATACATAGTAAAAACTAGGAAGATATAAATGAACAGACACACATATAATTTCAGTGTTGCTTTTGTTTATTTCTCATTTCTTTCCTAGCACCCTCACTTTCTAAGGCAGGTCTTTTTGTCTTTAGTTGTTGTTGCTTCTGGAAATTTCTGCATGGAGATAAACAGAAAGTCGGCCAATGCTCGGTGCTGTGGTTGGTTATTTTCCAATGGTCTTTGCAGAAGAACTATATTTGTTGTGCTTTTTTGGTGGTGCCTAGAGTAGGGTTCAGCCTCTAAGATCCTCCTGGCCAAGGGCACCATTTAATATAAGGAAAGCAAACTGGCAGAAACGGAAGGTTAGCTGGTTTGATGGCTGGGGCAAGGTGTGTGCTGCCTATAAAGATGCAATCTCTAAAAGTGGGAGTGGGAGTCTGGGGAGAGCTTAGAGGGTAGAGCACTGGCTGCTCCCCCAGAGGTCTCTGGTTTAGCTCCTGGCACCCACAAAATGGCTTACAACCATCTGTAACTCTAGTTGCCAGGGATCTGATTCCTCCTCTTGTTTCTTCGGGCACTGCAGATATGTGGTACACGGATATACATGCAGGCAAAGCACCCATACACATAAAATAAATAAATAAATCTTTAAAAAGAAAAGCCTGGAGGGAACTCGAGCCAGCAGAAACGTATTAAGCTGACAAACTCAACTACATCAGAGATTTTGAAAACTTCCATGATCTTCACCCTGGCTATCCGATGACTCACCGGCAGAGAGCGTGATGGGTTTTAAGACACTTGCCTTGGCAGTGTTCTCCCCTGGATTGCTATGTGTGCATACTGAGCCCTTGTAACTAACATTCTTTATTTGGGCTTGGAGATTTCAGAATAATAGTGTCCCTTCCAGTGTGAGTGCTAAGTTTTGTCATGTGCAGACATTTCCTTTCATGCTATCATTTGTAAGTTATTTTGTGACAATGTTTGAGATTAAATTTGGGTTCTGAAAATAAATATGACTGGAACTTATCTGTGGGTTTCAGGGAGACCTGGGTAATTTCAACTTGGCTGTGATAGATAGCTGAAATGAAGGGTATACATTGGATGGGGGGAGGGGGGCCAAGGGAGAAGAATTATCCAAAGCATTGGGGAGTAGTCTAGGCTCTTTTTTCCCCCAGTAGAACTGTGTTTAATGCAGAGACACAGTTGTCACTATTAATTTCTCTTTATGAGGCATTCCAGAGATACTGTACTGTAAAAATAATAACCAACATTGTTATTCTCAGGTATGTGAGCTGTAAAGCTGACATTTTAGCCCTCTGGCCATTTCTCAAGACATTACCTAATACATTACCTCATAACGATGACTAGAGAGGAACATTTTCAAAAGCACAGTCATAAAAAGGCTTTGATAAAGCCACCCCAGGTCTTGTGGCCAAACTTAGATGCTAAAACCACCAAAAATGAGTTAGGGCGCGGTGGCTGTCTCTGCTTGATCTCAGTGGAAGCATTTTTTTTTTCTTTCAAGAGTCTATTCCACAATGGGACAGAAAGGCTGGCCCTTAGCCTGTGAGCAGCCATGACATGCAAGACTCTGTCTTCCTCTTCACACTTATGCTGGGGAAGAGTACAAATCAATACCAGTTTGCTTGTCAGAGTTCCTATCCCTTAGGAGGCACAGAGTTGGGACCCCCAGCACAGGAAGCAGTGACTTAATGCAACACCACAGTGACACAATGCATTGCTTGCAACTCTGCCAGAACCTGATAGAAAGCCCCAGGAGGGGCTAAGCGCCTGTGGCCAGCCATGACTAGTTGTGAACTCCTTTTCCACTCTTACTCAGAGAGCCAAAACGCTATCTTCCTCCTTCCCAAGGTTCCGCAGCAGCACCTCGGTTGGCTCAGTTCTCGGCTTCTGACTATATGTTACACATCTGTCCCTACCATTTTCTATCCAGGTTTCTAGAAACATCATCCAAGATGGTAGGTTTTGACTCCGGTTGCACATTAGAATCACTTAAGGAGTTTTAAAAAGAGCGCTGGCAGACACATCTCACTGTCTGGCGCTTTTAATTCAAATAGCTCCGGCTTTGGCGTGTTCGAGCAAAGTACTCCCCAGCTAATTCTGATATGTGTGTAAGGTTAACAGCACTGACATAGGAAGTTACAGCCTTAACAAATAATAAGTCGCTAGTAATGTTCCCGAGCTGGGGAGTGTTTGAGAAAGATAAAGCTGGTGACATTTTGCAGAATGCAAGGTAGAAGAGAGAGGCTGCATGCAGGCTTAGCCCAAGGGGCTCCTCTTCCATCCATATTCAAAGGCTGATCATTCACGGTAGATGGAGGGTCATGGGAGGTCTAATGACTCCATTCACAATCACTGTTTAAACCCTATTCAATATTGCGTTTAAATGCCGTTTTAAATTGTCGTCAGTGGTAAATTGCAAAACACACAGGCACTGACGGGGAAGAGTGTCTATAACGGGCACTTATTTATAAACACAGTGAATTCTGATTAGCTCCCCTGCAGAATGAAGAGACCCAGAGAGAGACCCACAAATCCTGTCTTCTGTGTTTGTTTCTCAGGTTGGAGATAGGAGAATATGGAGAGCGATTCCCATCACTCACAGAGGACCAAAGGCTGCGAGAATCACGGGAATCACAGCCTGCGAGGTTGTTCTGACCGGAAGCGGGGAAGCTGGGGACCTCAAGGCACAGTGACCGCTTTCCACTAAAAAGCAGTCACACCGTAACTTGCTCTCTTCCACGCCAGGGAAGAAGTGAAGGAGGAAGACAGGATTCCAATTTGGCAAACGGATGCTAGAAATATGTAAGAATTCACTGAATCACTAACTTGTTCTCTGAAAAGGATTCTTAGCGAGGTTGAAATTCAGTAACATGAACTGATACAAAAGAAGAAACTAGAGTGCCCACAATTTTATGCACTAAGCACATCTATTTAAATCCCCAAACAGTCTCATCATCCCAAATGTATTCCCTACCCTTCTTATACGCCCCATTGTGCTAAATGCAATAAAATGCATAAAGAAGAATAAAACCTGACATAGTCTTGAGAGGCAAATATTTGATAGGTGGCTCAATCATTTTATGACTGACAGATAAGCAAATCATTGTCAAATTCTGGTTTCAAAATACCAACCCAAGAAGGGCAAGTTTCTGCCTTCTGGCTACCAAATGCCTTGAAGTGAAGACCTTCAAGAGGTAGCATTAGAGATGGGCTTGAAGCGAGTTACACACTCTTAGCAGCTAGAACATCACAAGAGACGGGAAGACGGTAGGGAGAGAAAGAACACTAGAGGTGCTGTGTGCCTCCTCCAAGGCAGAATGGGTATGAAGTTAAAACATTCAGTCTATGGCAGAATATCACAGAGAATGATGACTCGGCATGGAATTTGGATCGTATTTGGTAAGCAATGTGCAGCTCCGGGATGTTTTTTAAGCAGTAAAGAATGTGAAAAATGCAGCGTCTGATAGGTTGCATGGGAAGGAGGGACATTACCCTTTATGGCTATTCTAGCAGTGCAGAGTTGACTATCATGTCAGAGTAGACACTTGAGAAAATTCCCAAGAAAGGTTCGCAGAAGGCAAGCTGATGTGGTCTGAAAGGGAGCCAGGCTTTAGGTACTTCAACTCTCTGCCTTCCACGTCATTGTTGCTTCCTCCCAAAGTCACATCTGAAGTATTAGGCCAGTGACATTAGTACTTACAGAGGCACCTTTGTAGATCTTAGCCTGGAATTTAGACCTCGTCCTCCAGAGGCAGGTCCTCAAGGGACTCTAATACAGTTATGATGTCTCCAGCCGAGGCTCTGCCTGATGTCACAATTCTGGTAATAATGGTGACTCTTAAATTTAAGTAATCACAGCTTATTATCCTCTTTAACAGAAGAAGTATGTTCAAAGAATTCTCTAGAACACAAAGCATAGACATTTGTTCCATGATTCATATGATCTTCATTCAATAAAATGCACAGATTGCCTACTGTGTGTTGGCTATGTGTCTTACTCATTCCTGAAGGTTTCCCTGTGTGGCATGAACATCAAGTAAGTTTCATTATTTCTCTACCCTGTTGAAGACAGGGGCATCACACCTGGGCTTCCACTTCTGCCTCTGAAGCCCACGTGGCCCTGGTATACCATGCCCTTCATCTCAGTCACCAGCTTTCTCTGTCACTGACTTAGTCTAGACATACATTCCTACAGACAAAGCCTGTGTTGCTGTCCATTACTGCAAACTCCTGCATTAAAACAAATTCTCTGTTGTTCTTGGTGTTAAAATGTAGTATCATTCACTAAAAGGGGCACTGTCATTCAGGTTCAAATTTCCCCTTCTCAGTTGTTCACAGGAGGAAACTTCTAGAACAAAACAAAGGTGGCCATCTTTTCTTTTGGTACCATACCAAATAGCCAGTGTTACCTTACACGGGGATGGCTTCCATGTGAGGAGTCTGCAGAATGGTCTCATATGGATGAAAGACAAACTGTCATTTCAGCCTTCTGGATGCAATGACATCCAGTGTGCAATGTCACCTGGCCGTTTTCACACCAGTCTGTCAGGAGACGTAGCCCTGGATGTGTCCTTCTCAAGAATCCTTCCTTAGGATGACATTTCTTCCATGCCCTTCCAAACTGAAAATACACACTTGGTTTGGATTGATGAGAACCCACAGGAACTCAGCTCCGGCAGACAGAGTCAGAGTGTGCGCGTGAACAAGTGCAAAGAGCCTTGATCCCCCTATGTGACTTATCAGGCCAGGGAGGAGAGAGGAGGAAGAGGTGTGTACTACTGTGAAAGGCAAGCCCTCTGCTGCAGCTCCCTCGAGTTGCCGGTGCTTTAAATCAATTTTCAATACCCCCTTGAATGCCCACTGGGTGCTTCCCTTGTGTATGACACATGCTGGGATAAGCTAGAAAGGGTTGTTTTTACTAGGGTTATATTCTTATAACAGCTTTTTAAAGAGTCCATTAAGGCTGCTGCTTGGTTTTATTAAAGATTTTTCTCTTTTGGGGGTTGGAAAGGATGATGAGGAACTTGTTGATCTTTTTCTTTTTCTCTCTTAGCAAAGGGTCTGTGGGAATCCTGGCAATTCAATCGCAAATGCGTGGAGAGAACCAGAGTAATATTGGCGTAGGAGGCCCTTCTGTATTTGTGTTTCTTCATTGGTTATTAAAGAAACTGCCTTGGTTTAGTTGATAGGGCGGAATTCAGATAGGCGGGGAAGACAGAACAGAATGCTGGGAAGAAGAGCAGAGTCAGGCAGATGCCATAGTTCTCCTGCTTGAGATGGACACTGGTTAGACTCATGCTGGTAAGCCACAGTCAAGTGGCAATACACATTAATGGAGATGGGTTAAACTAATATGTAAGAGTTAGCTAATAAGGGGCTGGAGATAATGGGCCAGGCAGTATTTGAATGAATACAGTTTCTGTGTGATTATTTCAGGTGTGAGCTAGTGGGGTGGCCAGGACACAGCCCACTCCTTCTACAACGTAATATACTCCTGAGGAAAACAAGTGGTCTTCTAGGCGGTAGGACCTTGGAGTCCAGCCTGCAACATTACATGAGCTAGCCTAAACACATTTGGGCTTGGGGTCATAGCTCGGTGTATGGAACTTGCCTAGAGTGGGTAAGGTCTCCAGCTTCAAGAGAAAAATAAAAGGAAAGAAAGAGAGAAGGGGAGAGAAGAAGAGGAAAAAATGATCTTTCTTTTTTTCTTTCGTAAATTTCTTTTTAGTGCAGGAGATTAATCTAGAATGCCAAACATACTAGCCAATTTCTCACCCCCTAAGCTAGAGCCCTGGCATTCTTTTTATTCTAAGACAGAATCCGACTCCACTGGGCTGGTGTCTGGGCTGGCAGTAAACTTACTCTATAGCCTAAGATGGCTAAGTTAATGATCCTCTTTCTTCAGGCTCCTTAGTAGTTGGGATTTAGGACTAACCTGCGCCTCTAATTTGGTATCCGACATGTTGACGCTTCCCGGGACAGTCCCAGAGAAGCACTTGAGTCAAATTTCTTCCTTGTATGTGATGAAGAATGAGAGCAGTTCCAACACTGTTGATTGTTAGGTTCACAGGCAACTCCTCTCAGATCTCCTGCATCCTGGGCCCAAAACTTCACCATGCTCCCCATGGTTCACGAATGTGCGCCCTGCTCTTTTCCAGTTCTCTTCGTTTCTAGGAAGGCATTTCTGGCTTATATTTTCTACTTTAAGTACTAGATGGAGGGCAGAGAGGCCGTGCTGAGAAATGTGAACAGTTGTCTGTGCTTAAATCTGCTCTGCCTCCTGGTCACTAGCACTGGTCTGGGTGCAGGCAGACTGGCTGTAGATGACCTTCTTTATGTTCAGACTTGCGAGGTTTCAACCTGGGACAAATGGCTGGGGTGCATGTCTAACAAATCAACGAGGACCTAGCCTCCAGGTTCTCCCTGTATCCTCAGGCCCTGCCTGTTACAGGCCCCTTCTGGCTAGTACACACCATGTCCCCTACCCTGAACTCTTCCCACCCCATGCCTCCAACCCCCAGGAGCTGGGCTGCTCTTTCCTGTATAATCCAACCATTTTGGTTTCTCGCTCTCTTTGTAACTTTAGGCCTCCTGGCTGCTGCACCTGCTTCCCCTCTCGCTTCTGCTCTCCCCACATGGCTCAGCTCACAATCAAGTACACTCTGGACTTTCCCAGAGGTCCCTGCCTCTACTTATGCTCTCACACATATTTATAATAAACCTTCTTTTCTACCATATATAGGGGCAGTCATGTTTCCTTTCTTTTCTTTTTTTCCCTTTTTCCCATTAATACTCTAGTTTTAAAACCATATACCCTTAGATATTTGCTAAGGTAATTATCAACACTTCTCTCCCAGAGGCGCACTTTCAGGAGTGTGGTAGAGATTTCTTTCCGCTGGGGTTTATCTGAGCTGTGTATGTAAGGTGGCTTTTGTTTGTTTTGTTTTGTTTTCCTGTTTTACAGAAATAACACTCATTTCTATCATTGTTACTGGGGAAGTCGCGGGTAGGCTCGGTAGTCACGATGTCATTGGGGGAAATGGAAGTTTCCTTTGCATCCTACGTCTTAACAATAAAAGAATTTTAAATGAACTCAAAAGGAAGCATGAGGACAATGTTGTTAGAGCCAGGGGGAGAAGCTACAGGGCAGCAGGCCGGAGAAGAGGGATGGAAGAGGAAAAAGGCTGAGCCTTTTGCAATGAAGTTCAAGAAATGGCTGGCTGTGTAGCAAAAAGGTGAGGGTGTCAGAAAAAGAGACAGAAAGAAAAGGGAAGTAGGTACCTCTCTGAGTACCTCAAGAAAGTAAGACTCCAAAATGCTATGGGATGGAAGCTGGGCTTTGGGGACAGATAAACACATTATTTCCTTACAGGACAGTTAGTCCTAACTTTCGCTTTGCTTAGTCAGTCTTCCAGTAAATCCAATTTTCTAAGGGAGACGGAAACAATAAGCCAGCTCCATTGACTGTTGAAGGGAGCACACAATGTTGGGCATGGCTTAGGATGTCTCTCCACTCAAGTCTACTATTTTGACCTGGAAGGAGAAACTTTCCCTTAAGGGGTCTTAATAAAGGCCAAATATCTCCACCTTTTCATATGGTAATTTAAATCCTAAAGATGAACTCCTTTCAAAGGTTCCAGAAGGAAATAAGAGGTCAGGTCCAAAGTCCATAAAAGAAGGGTCCATCCTCAATGGTCTTTAAACTCACTAATACCTGTCTGGCTATCTTACTATTATATTCATTATATTGAACCAATCCTTTTTCAGATTGAATTATCTGCTTTGTTCTTCTTATTAGGTTCAATACCAGCAGGACATTGTTGATGGCAATGTGTGGGTAAACAGGAGGATTGTAATTGGGTAAACAGAAGCCTAACCTCTGAATTCCTGGCTATTGCATAAGGTGGGGGTCTGTTTACCAGGTGTAAACTATCTTCCTCAAAGGCCAACTCTTAACTCTTAACTCACAAGGATTTTCCTGCTGCCCACTGTTCTCTGCCCACTTAGAGACAGCCTGGCAGTTTAATTCCCCAAAGGAACTATCTATCGCTAGTTCTAGTTCTAGTTCGAGTTCAATGGTTTCCTTGTCCCTTGCCCCACACCTCCTACTGTCTACACATAAGCCTAGGGAACTCACTTGCATTTGTGATGATGCCCCTGTTGTTATTGTTTTAAACAATGTAGCTCTGTTTCTGGGAAATGGAGATTCTCTCTTACAGATTCTTAGTCTGGTTAATAAAAGAATTTAAAACTGGACTCTGGAGGAAGACTGAGGAAAATTTTTACTGTAATTTAAAAGGAGAAAGTATGGCAGGCAAGCTGTAAATCTTGGGAGCTGTGCAAAAGAGACGAGGAAGAGGAAAAGGCAAGTCACGTGGAAGCAGCTGCATGGTGTGGATAGTTTCATAGGGGGAATGAGGATGCCTTGACCATCAGTACTTCAGCCTTCTTGAGGGGTCATTCTTGGCCAGGTAATTGACAGGCCCAACTGGATTAACTCTTTAAGAGAAGAAGGAATCTAATTGGGTTCAGTTGGAGACAATGTTGCTCTCTGTCTCTGCCTGTCTCTCTTCTTTCTCTTTCTCCAAACCCTGCCTACTCAGAGAGTTTCCAAACAAAGCCCAGTTCTGCATTCTTGGTAGTCAATAAAGTGCCCTTTCTTTGTGGGCACTTTCTGTGTGGGCAAAGAAACTAATGATGTGTGAAGGCGGAGGGGGTTACAGAAAACCTATTACTAATCTTTTGAGCTGATCAGAGTGTCATGTCTCTCTATCCAGGGCTAGAGGTAGATTCCATTTGAGAGAGAGAGAGAGAGAGAGAGAGAGAGAGAGAGAGAGAGAGAGTGAGAGAATGCCAGGAGGAGGAGAAGTTTTTCATTAATGGGCCGCAGTAGAGCTCTGATATCCATCCTTAGTGTGCTTCAAGACTATGGCAACCATTCTAAATATACTCCTATAGGATAGTAGCCTATATCCACGTGTGTGTTTGTGCCAACGGTATTTCATCTAAGTTGATGAGCAATTAACACATACTAACAGTATTTGTCAAGTGCTAGCTAGACATATTATTTAACGAGAGATCATTGCTTGTGGTTTGTCTTTGTAAAACTTTAGACGCTCTTTACTTATTAATCACCAGTTGGGGAAAACCTGTGCATTTTTAGTAAGCCGTCAAAATTGTCAAGTTGGTACATAAACTTGAATTGTAAATCCTGAACCCTGAAGGCCCTACTGTGGAGTGTCAAGTGCAGGGCCTGTAGGACAGCCACACTTAGGTTCAAACCCTGGTCACTGCCCTTCACCAGCTCTCAGCACGATGCCTGTATTTACAAAATTAGAGCAAAACGCATTGCACAGAACTGTAGTTAAGAAACATCTGTATTTTCCAAGTTTCTGGAACGTTAAAAAAAAATACCACAAATATGGTGGTCCTTTTTAGTTTATTATTGATTTTCTTGAGAATGTTTGCTGTCTGCCTTCCTCAGGTGCTCTCGTCCGCAAGATTAATTATTTCTCTCAAATTTCATAAGGCACATTTGGCTTTCCTGGAAAAATAGGTATGTCCATCTGGAAAGCAAGTTTAAGAAAATAAAACAACCTCTCTGGAATTATTAATAGCCCTTTGGGAGAAGCAAAGAACTTGGCTGACTGAGGATTTTTACGTAGGTCAAAGAAATTTTGTCTGGGTCTAAAACATCAGTGCCCTCCCCCTTTATTAAAAAAATGCCAGAAGCATATAATCATCCATTTAGAAGCTATATTTCCAAAAGTCTGTCTCTGACCTCTATCATAGTCAAGCCCACTGTAACCAGTTTGTACCCTGGATGACCAACCTGGTTCTGAGATGTGACAGGCAAAAAGACACTTCCATTGATCAACTCAATCTTCAAAGGTTTTCCTAAGATATATCCTAAGCCCGTTTCAAAGAGTTTGCTTATTGTGAAGAAACAGATCTTATCTCAGAAACATCATTTTTGCCTCTTTAATTGGCAAGAAAGCAAAAATGAAGCACAAATTGGGTGTAACTGCTCCATATTTAAGTCAGTTCACAATGAAGCAAGACTTTACAGATAGATCTCAGCCCTCTTAGGAGTCTGTTTGGGACACACAGCTTCATATGAGGTTTGGTATGATCACAGTGACCAAAACCAAACTGAAAATAAGAATTTCTATAAAGAAAAAACAAACAAGCAAAAAAAGTATTCTCAGTGAATACAATGAAAATATGTATACTTATAATAGTTCGCCTTTTGAATTACATACAAATATACATTCATTGCAGCCTACAATGAAATCCAATGCATGTTAAAAGAAAATTAAAAGACCCAAGAAACAGCAAGTCTAGCTAATTTCATAAGAGGTTTTGCATAGTTAAAATAATTTTTAAAGCACTCTTTCATTGTATTTTATGCATTAGTCTATTGTCGAGGATTATTCTAGCCATCGTCATTCGTTCAAAATCAATCATTTGCTATTATCTCCCTCCCCCCCTCTCATTTTCTCTCTACTCCCTGTTGATGTAGCTCAGGCTAGCTTAGGACTTGTGTGTCTCATGCTACATCCCCCTGAGCACAGTGACCATAGGCACGGATCCCATGCCCAGCTTTTTAATTTTCTTTTTATCTTCCCTATTGCTTCTAAGTACTTTCAATTATTTCATCAACAATTTAATGTCAAGTCGTACTGAAATCATTTGACAATTTTTAGTCAACTGTAGCCCAGTTGTCTTCAAATGACTAACTACAATAAGATATCCAATGGAAGGTAACATTTTTTCAATCAACAGAATTCTTATTTTTGACTTAAAATATTCTGTGTTTTGCATGACGTAATAAGTAGATGCCCATTGTTAGAATTCAGGCAAAGGAGTTGTTGAAGGTAGACTAAACTAGAGGTGAAGGAGAGTTTCATTCTGCAGGCCTCATCAAAGCGCAGCTGTGTCTGGGATCAACTTGGACACTTACTTCGCCTTTTCTCCAGGAGGTGGTGCCTGTCAGCCACTCCCAGCTGTTTTTGAGGCAGGCCTAGCTCCCCATTCCTCCTGGATTCTGATTCTTTGAGAGTCTTCCTCACTAAATGAGGTGAAGGAAGAAACACGTTTTTACATCCCCCAAGAACTCTCACAAAGCAGTCACACAAAGGTTTGGCCTGAAAGAATGGTTAGGGTGTGCACAGACATAAGCACTATAAGAGAATCATGAAATCACAAAAATTTGCACAAGACTTTGACAAGGTCATCTGTCCTATGAGTTCTAAAGAGCCTGGAAGGTAAGTGGATTATTGTTAAGAAGACAGGAGACCCTTGGTCGTTGTGGCAGATTTCAAGTGTGCATTTATCTTGGGAAGTGTATCTAATTTTCATTATTCTCGCAAACATACTATATCTTTAAGTTACTATGACTATAGTCACTTTCTAGAGGATGAGGCCGAGTTGTAGAATGGTTAAGGAATGTTCCTGTCCCTTCCTGATGCTCAACAGCAGAGTTAGAGATGGAAGCTTATTCTCCTGAGAGATGTTAACCACACAGAATTAACACAGGGGTTTTTTTTTTTCTACTTTTAAGAAATAAAAGTATTTATCAGGTATTGTGTGAAGTTTGTTTCTGAATCACATCAACGTGGTTGTTTGGTTAAGTATTCTAAGCTCTCGGCATTATGGTAACCATTTAGAAAATACTCATTTGACCAAATGTTTCTGACCTCACTGATTATGTTGGCCATTCTCCAGACATAGCCTAAATAGCAGCACACTCCCATCATCCAGATTCTGTAAATATTCTGGCATCTCCCCCACTGCCAGTAAAATGATTAGGCACAAGTATGCAGCATAAAAGGGAGAAGAACAAGAAACACGTGTGGTGTTCTCCATGTGAAACTACAGCTCTTAAGAGGCCGATTGGTATCTGTGCCCTCAGCAGTCAACCAAGGACTCAGCAAAGGGAGGAGGAGGACCTGGGGTGATTCAAGGAAAAAATTAATCACATTCTTTTCTTCCTAAACCCAAACAACCCAAGGTTAAGCCAGCGAGAAAGTACATATAGAGAAGACAAAAACCAAATCTGTGTTCCCTGTGACATGAAATGGTTCCTGAAGATTCTGAGAAAGCTTACAAAGACTCCTCACAAAGCAATTGAATAATGAACGAGATAGCATCAACAGCCTAGATCCAAAGTGAACTTGAGCAACCATAGGCTAGTAGCACATTATCCTAAGAGGGTCCACACCCTGCCCTTACTTTTGTGTGAGCCTCCCCTTTTCCCACCAGCAACAAGGGTCAGAAGTTAGTTTTGCATAGGAAAGCGGTAGAATACAAACTGACCTCCCCACGGTGGCTATCTCTAGGAGGAACCCAGGGGTATGGGCTTTCATGCTGTCCAGGTTTCCTGCAATGAGGGACTCCAGTTGTCAGGGAGGTGTCTAGAATAAGACAGTTCTGTGTGGGAAGTTTGAAGGTGATGATGTTGGAGCACAGAAGAGCACAGAAAGGCTACCAGGGCTGAGACAGTAAAGCTTGACAATGGCCATTTGAAAGATGAGTTCCCAACTACTGCACCACCGAGGAAGAGAATAGAGCCGCAGTGATTAAGACTCCATGAAAAGCTTACATTAGCCAAAGGAAAACAACAATAGCCAAACAGTGTCTTCAAAGTCTGCCCGGTAGCATTTCTGGTTCCAAATTTACATTCCATAAGATGCATGCACACACCGAGACATTCAGCACGAAAAGAGGTACTCAGCCTAGTGAAGACACATCGTACTGAAGGCGATAAAAGCTGAGGCTGGAAGAGGGGGACAGCCAAGAAAACAAGCCTGGATAGATAAGCCCTTAAAGATAACATGAAGGTTAACTTCAAGTTTTGAGAAAGTGAGTTGGCTTAGTGATCCTGTCCATAGTTGGAGTGACTGGTGTCTACATTAGTCAATCTGAAAACAATCTAGCCTTATTCTTTCTCTGTAAAGGGCTGAAACACTCACCAGGTGAGCCTCCACATTGAGCAACCCTTCCTCACAGGAGCAATGTGTGTATAGACTGTTCCCTTTCTCTCAGATCCCTGATGGCTTTGCTTCAGTGACCTACTTTCTAGAGAAGGCATTGAATTAGTAGCTGCCACATGGAATCTATACATGTTAACTCTCGAAGATGGCTGGGTAGGAATACCTTTATTATGAGTAAATATATTGATTTGTTGTTCGACAAAAGAGGTCTCCAATTTTCTGTGGTTCACTATTTTATAAGCATACATACAAACACACACACACACATATATTTCTTTGTAATGTATATATGTATATATATAAAGATATAGATATATATCCTTCTTATGAGACATTTATACTGTAATTGTTGGATGTATTCTAATTGCTTGCTACTTTACCATTGCTCTACACAGTGCTACTGAATGCTCAGCAGTAGATATGATTTAGTCCCTGGTTGCAGGCAATAGTAGAATAGCTTAGCTTATATTCCACTCAGGTTTGCTTATATGTGAAGATGCTATCTTGTCAGCATTTGGATGTTTCTGCCAAATCACAAAGCAATTTCACTGCTTGACTATTGAGTTAGCAAGGGCATGTCCATCAGGTCCTATTTCTCTTGCAAGCTTCCCACGGAAGGTATCTTAAAAACATTAAAAACAAAGAAGAAAAGAAAGAAAAAAGTTGTTTGCTCTTTTTTTATATAAGTATGGATATTTTGCTTACATGTATATCTTTGCATATTTACATATTTGTATATGTTCATGCTATGCCAGGATAGGCAAGAAAAGAGAGTCAGATACTCTGGGACTGGAGTCATAGACAGTTGTGAGCGACCATGTGGGTACTATGAATTGAACCTAGGTCCTCTGGAAGAACAGTCAGTGCTCTAAACAGTTAAAGCCATCTTTCATGCCCCCAAATGGAACTTTTTCAAATTTCTTTTTAAATATGTCAATATATAGTATGCGTTTGGAGTAATGGTATTTCAAAATGTGGTCTGTGAATAGCTAACCCTGCCCTGTATTCCTCAGTAACCCAAAGTAACAATTATTAGGAAATAGTCCCCATCCTCTGCCAGTGTGCCAGCCTTGTCTTGATTTCTCTTTTAATACTGTAATAAAACATCATAACTAAAGCAACTTACAAATGAAGGCATTTAATTGTGCTTGTGATTTCAGAGGGTTCGAGTCCATGATGGCAGAGCAAAGGCATAGTGGAAGGAGAGCCAGCGGCTCCCATCTTGATTGGCAGATTGACAAACAGTGAATGTCTCGAGTGTTTGGAGACCTCAAAGCCTACTTCCAGTGACACACCTCCTCCAACAAAGAATTAAGGCCACGCCTCAGAATCCTCCCAAACAGTTCCACCTCCCGAGGACCAAGGTTTCAAACATGAGCCCTTGGGGGGACGTTCTCATTCACGCTGTCATAACTCTCTAGTATTTCCAGATGATCCTCTTGAGTCTGAAACTCAGATTTTGGTCACTTCCCCAGTAACATCTTGCTCAATCCCATAGGCTCCAAGAGTCTCTAATCTTCCCCCAAAGCTTCTACCTTTACAGAGCCATTCCGGCACACATGAGAAAGTCAAGGTCAGGTTCTTGTATTCAGGTACTCGGTAAAGGGGCTGTAATTCTGTGCTCATTTTGTTTTGTTTTGAAGAAAATTTGATCTCTACATTTTTAATTGCTCTTGCCAGACATTAGCATTTCTTGAAAATGCTCCTGACAGGATATTGTTGCTTTGAAAATGGAGCAGAAAATTTCATACATCAGCAGTTTGAGGTTTTTATTTTCCTGTCTTAAAAAAAATCCTTCCTTCTAGATACTACACTGCGTTACCCTAAGTGCTGAACAGAGGCAAAGTCTGACCATTGGAAACAGCAAGTGCTGATATGAATACCATCCTACATCTGGGGCCTTGACTGAGCCCCAGTGATGAGTTTCTTTCGACCCTGAAAGCAGTAAAAGGAGTCATAATCTTAGGGATCTATTAATGAGACTCAATTAAGTAATGATGTAAGGAGTTTAGGGCAGTGTTTGGCACCCAGCACATACACAACAAAGGGCATCTCTTAGGACTATCAGTTGTCACCCATGATAAATGCCTGCTATTCATGGAAGGCGTGATACACTCCGTCTTGCGCAGGGAGCAGCTTCATCTGTCCTGGCCCCCTTGGGCAAGAGACTCTTAACCACAATTGGCAGGTGGGGTCCTCTCATCCCAGATATCTATCTATAATAATGGTTGGCATGCTTCTTAAGTGAGGACTCTGTGAAGATAACAAGTTATTAGGCACAGACGACAGGACCCACCCAGTGGAATGAAAATAACCGAGAGGTCACTATACAGTTAACTCCACCACGTAAGATACGAGCATGCGGGCATTGTTCTTGTCTCTTCTCATTGAAGAAATCGCAGAACCCATTCTCCTTTTCATGTGGCAATCGTTTTATGATCCATTCCGTTTTCCTTACGTTTTTAATTGTTTCACGGTTTTGCATAGTATATGACAAAATCTCATTAAGAAAATTCACAGGGCCATCAAGATGGCTCGGTGGGTAAAGGCACTTGCTGCCTAGGCTGAGCTAGATCCCTTAGTGCCATACGGTATGTAGAAGGAGACAAATGATTCCAGAAAGATGGCTTCTGACCTTGACACATAATCCCCTAAATAATTTGAAAAGAAAATTCATTTAGGGCATAATTATCCCAAAATAATTAAAAGTTAAAAATTTTAAATGTCCAAAGAATTTTATAAAGGAAAAAAAGTTTCCCATCAAAATTTTTTAATTATTCATTACTATCTCTCTTCTGAGACACACACACACACATTTAAATAGCTTGGTGTGTGATTCTACACACTCTCGATTCATATCCATGTATGTATGTATGTCTATATGTATATATATATATGTTGATATGCATGCTTTCAAATAAAAACCTAATACTGAGCATGCTGTACAATGGCTTCCTTTTTTTATTAGAAGATCTTGGATACCTTTCACATTTAGATCTTCCTAATTCTTTTTTAAAGTGTGTGTATACCGGCTTATGTGTCAGTGTATAGTGCATGTAGGGCCCATGATGGCCAACAGAGGGCATCAGAGCTCTTGACACTGAAGAAACGTGCTCATGAGTCAACATGTGGGTTCTGGGAATTGAACTTGGGTCTTCTGTGAGATCAGTCAGTGTTCTTAGCTGTTGAACCAATTTCTTCAGCCCAATAATAAACAGTGTACAAGTTAGACTGATCCATAAACCTAGAAAGTACATATAAATTTCTATTACCTCTGTTCAGTATTGTTAATGGTTTTGAAACCTTTGCTTAGAAGTCCTAAAGTAATATATGATTCCTTTATTAATGATACAGTCTGTGAGATTTTGATATTTTGGTGATTTGTATTTACTTTCAATTGGCCAGCATTCCTATATTCTTTATCCAACTTCCCCAAAGAAAATAAACCATTGACCTTCAAGAGCTTTTTGTTTATTAAATTAAAACTTTAATAATTTACATGAAGGTATGCTTTTCTATTGATATTGTTGTTTTACTTTGTTGATTGCAGTTTCTATTGAACATAAATATTTGAATAACTTACTTGTGAAACTGATCCATATCTTCAGTTACTACTTACAGTTTTCTGACTTTGCTGAGATCTGTCATATTTAGTTCAAGAATATTAGGAATATTTATTGCTTTATTTTTGCCTTTAAAATATTCAATTTAGTCTGCCTATAACTTGTTAGAAATAAGGAATATATATTAAAAATTTATTCAAATAGCTGCACAATTGATCAAACAATATTGACTATATACTGTATCTCTCTTTAATGGTTGGAAAATCCTTTTAAGAATTTAAGGATTAAAATCTTCATGTATCAATGAAAATATGCATCTGGGTGTTTCATTGTACCCATGGAAATTCTTGTACCATTATTCTAATCATTTCTCTTTTGAAACATTTTAATGTTTTGGATGTTATTTGGTAGATTTTGCTTTCTTAGATTGTCTTCAGTTTCTTTTAAATAAAATTCAAAATAGTTTTTGTGAAAATTATTGCACATATTTTATTGAGTTTGTAAAAACTTGCACATTATTTTAGATGAATTTACAGCTGTATAATGCTGAGTGCGATTTTTTTAAAAAAAAGAATAAGTATGTGCTTTTCAGCTTATTTTGCCTTCATGTGACTCAGTAAGATAAAGTCTTACCTGTGGGTAGATCTTGTCCATTTCCTGCCGACTTGTGGGTGCTTTACTGTTCCACTATGCTTGAAAATGGGTGTTTGCAGTTAATCTTATCATTTGGGTTTGCAATAGTTTTAGATTATTATGCTGAAGTTTTAAACCACGACCCTGAGGAAATTCTCGTCTTGTTCCTCTCATGTTTCCCCTTGTTTCTGTCTTATACAAACTCATCTGCTTCTGGAATGTACATGGAGATACAGATGTGTTCCATACAGATCTTTCACTGTGTCTGCATATTTGAGAGTTTTCATAATAAGTCGAGGAAAAACAAACAAACGAAACATAGTTTCTGGTTCTATCAGTCACATACACCTTGAATGTTTTCCTGTACTCACTGATGGTTATTTGGGTTCATAAGGTATTATTTATCAGAGGCCTCATTTGCCCAAACACTTATTAATATTATCGCCTCTGTTATTAGATGCATTTTCTTATTTTGCATAATCCTCTCTACCTTACTTTCTTTTCCTCAGAGAAGGGCTTAAGGGACTAAATGATTAGCGTTTATTTTAATTGCTGTATTAAAAGTTTTAGAAAGTAATCCATGTTTCTCTGAAATACTTTAGAATTGTTTCATAATTATATTATTTTCTGCTCTCATTTGTAAGCCCAAACGACACAAGATCCCCACATGGGGAGGACACCAAAGCCAGTCTTTAATTACTGCCTTGACATTTCACGCTATTTTTGATAACAACAAAATCTGTGAGGGTCTAGAGATAATTAAAGTATATCATTAGTGTTACGAGTTTATTGGTCAAATAAGTAATTATTTAAAATCGTCAAGATTATTAAAACTAACATCTGTTGGGACAATTTGGCAAAAGCCTCAAGTGCTGCTGACTCTCCGCTCATATGCTGCTAATTTTATTACTTCTTTGGATCATTGCTCAAATAGAATGAAAAGGTTAGCGCTGGTTGGGGTTTTGATCTGAGAGAATGTCCACATGTGCCTCATTTAGGAGCTGACATTGGGTATTTTGTGCTAGCTCTTTGCAGCAGAGCAGGCTCTTGGCTTGTATACAGTTTACATACAGACCTACCTGACTGCTTAAGAAATCACATGCTTATGTGGACATGTGTTGCCATGTGAGCCATCACTAGAAATGACTTCAGGGTTGGGAAAGACTCTCAGTTAACAGAGTGCCTACCCGGCATGCATGAGACCTCACTGGTGATTCCAGCAGTGTTAAACTGGACATGGTATCATTCCTCTAAGCCCAGCATTCAGAATACACAGGTAGGAGAGAATGAGTTCAAGGGCATCCTTGAGTATGTGAGTTCAAAGAGACTCTTGGGTTCATGAAATCTTGTCTCAAAAATAAAATTATATACATAGCAAGATTATTTCAATAGGACAACATTCTTATTTATCTTTGTTGGTGTGTTTCTAAGTCATTTTTAAAACTCATAATGGAAAAGTCTTTCCCAGGAGATAACAAGGCATATAAGGAACAAAAATAACTTTTTTCTTTTTCTTTCATTCTTTTAGTAGCCAGTGGGTCACTGCTTCATACAGGGCCTTTTCAGAAGGTGGCTGTGTTACTGAAAACCCCTTTGGAATTTTCTTATTGCTTTCCCTAACTTAGCCCTTGTCAAGAAGATAACAGAACAGAATTCTAATAATGCCCCCCCCCCCTGTTTGCAAAATTCTCTGGGGATTTAAGAATATAGCAAGGAACATCTTTGGCTCCAGCAGTTGGTTCACCTCAATTCTGCTTACGAGAGAAAGGACTTGTGTTCCACATGTGGTACTAGCCTCACACACTAGAATAGTATCTAGCACAATGTAGATGCTCAGTGTGTATTAGCTAAGTAAACGAGTGTCAGAGATCTCAGGGAAAGGACTTCGGAAGTATGAATAAACACTGTCAAATATGGCGTTCAATCTGCCCCCATTGCTATGTGCTCTCTTATAAACTGACCTGAGCCCTCTTGTGCTATTGGATGGTGAGATACACTGCTGCTCCGAAGAGAAGCCAGGACCCTGTCTTAACCTTGCAGATGAGAAAAGCAGGGTCCATGTCATTTTTCAAAGTCATATGCTAGCTTCCTACTGCATACTTGGCCAAACTGAAGAGGACTCTGAGGTCAGAGCAGCTGCCTGGGAGACGTTTACACCTGAGTCACTTGGAAAGAACACTCTCCAACCTGTAAAGTTGATTGCAGGCTGTGCAGTGTGCACCAGGTTGCTCTGCCTTTGTGAGCTATCATCCATACTGGGGTGGGTTTTGGCAATGCAGCTGTCTGTGAGCCATTTCTGCTCCTGCAAGTAACCCCTCATCCGTACTCCTGTAAGTAACCCTCAATAAAATTCCTTGTCTCACCAAGTCAGACTTTGGTCGGTCATGGGTTCCCAGTCTGGGGTGAGTAGACATGTGTGTTGCATCTCCCCAGGAAAAGTTTTATCACATATCAGCTCGCCAGGGAGGTCCACGCACTGGTGTAGGCACCCTAGGTGAAGTAACTCTACTGGAGATGTTCAGTGCTCACTGATGATGCTAGCGTTTTGCTGACCTTCTTGACTTCGCTAGTGCAGAGTACAGGTATCTTCAGACAATAGTCTCCTATGTCTTAGCAATCTTGCTACTGGCCAGCCAGTCTTAGCAAGGAATGCTATTTGTTGTCTTCATCCAGACACTTTAGAGTATTTCTTTTTGTTGGACTATCTTTAGTCAAGTCATGGAATAGTCAAGCCGTCATAGTTCTTTATAAGGAGAAATCCCATCACGACCGTTAGGAAAGTGCCACACACGGGATTGCCAGCAGTTCCACGGGTAACCTGTTAGATTTGCCGGAAGGAGCATGAGCAAAAACTGTTTTGTGTGTGTGTGTACGCATGTGTTCGTGCATTGTTAGATGAACAGAGGGAGGGCCTCCCACATGCTAGACAAGTCTCCTAAAAATGATCCATCGTCCCAAACATTACCATATTCTTTTCTATGTTCCTTTTTTTTTTTTAACCTACAATGAGTTGATTTCAAAATAGGGCTGATCTTTCTTATAGTTTTGTTTATCTTATCATAGCTAAAGTAGAATTTTGAAGCAAATACTTAACCCTCATATGCTACTTGGAGATACATTGGAAGATTCAGGATCAGCTATGGAAGACTGATGAATACAGAGTTGTGGGTACCCTCGTCTTCCTTGGTGAAATGGCATTGTTTTGTCTTGTTTGTTTTGCTGTGCTTTGTTTCCCAGTGATTATGCGCCTCGCTCCCAGGGAAGTATTGTAATTGATCTTTGCCAGATAATGTGATCTGTGTCCAGGGAAGGATATAAGATTCAGTTTAGGCCGAGGGAAAGGAAGAGCAGGTTTTAGCAGGCTTTGGGGGGAGCGTTCCCCTTCCTGATAAACAGAGAGAGCTTTATTAAGGCAGGCCTGTGTGTTCTCTTTCTTCCTGTTTGGAACACTATCTCAAGAAAATGTGGTGCTTGGAGCCCGCTGTGGGAGTGACAGGCTGACGGTAATTAGAAACCTTGAAATGAGTCTTTAGTTAGAGGAACATACTCCGTTACTGAGCCACACAGCTCCAGACATCTATGAGCATAAAATGCTTTATTATTCAAATAGCATGAGCGGTAGGTTCTGTTTCCTCTCTAAGTATATCTGGTCCAGATGTAGGTAACAAGGAAATGCTTGGTCATCTCTCAAAAGACCTAATAAAATATTTCCTGTGTTTCCGTTCAGTCATTTCATTATAGTATGAGCAAATATACCTAATATGTTTCATAAGCCTAAGAGCATACTGATGAAAGCTTTTATATTCTGCTTTATGCAAATCATTACATTGAATCTTAGAATGTCATTGGATAATCTCTAAAAGTATGATCTATGATAGTATATATGTGCTATGATTAATTTGCATAAGGGGAGACAGAACTTCCCTTTGCTGACTTAATATTTGGAGCAGAATTTTTGTTGCCTCGAAGCTGGTCTACCACTTTCAGAGCAAAGAAGAGGCAAAATTTGCTAAGAGGGCAACTTACTAAGGAAAAGAAAAAACTACCCTTTCGTCACAAGACAGGATTACTTGGAATGAGAGACATCACATTCTCGGAAGGTCTGTGATGTCTGTAAATAATGCGGAGGGTAACTCTAAGGAGAGGGACGTGAGCATAAAGTTTTGAGACTAGGCAATGGTTTCAAAAGTCATTTCCTTAGAAGGGCAATCAGTACAGACACCCACCCCCACCTCACCCACCACACCCCCTTTTCGAGTCATCTCAGCTGTGTTTACAAAGGACAAAGTGCTGGTTAGCAGCTGGGATCCTGTGGGGTCACTGAATTCTTTACCTTTGGCATGGTTTTTACCTACTCGATAGCCCTTGAAACGTCTTAAAACGAAGGAAAACTCTCTGCTGTGTTTCCCCGTCTACCCAGCAGTGCAGAAAAAGCCAGAGAGGAAAGCCATCCACTTCATGAGATGTGCATGCTTGGACATCACAAGTTTGGCCAATCTGTCTTGGACCGTGGCATCAGAAGGTATACCCTGCTGCCTTCTCCATGGTAAAAGTGCATCTTGTTTGCATATTTATCCATGCTTACAGAGAGATGGTAATTCTTGTGTGGTTTCATCTACTGGGCTCAACTATGCTAACCTATTAATCCACACAATAATTCTATGGAGGCACATCTTAGATAATCCTCATGCTATACACTAAGAAAGGAAGCACAGCTGGTAAGAAATAAAAGTAAGCTTCTAGTTCTAGAACTCATATTCTTGACCATCAGAGCAAAAATCACCAAACTTTCTTGGTTTGGTATGCTCTTAGCGATTTATAAATAGTTCTTCACACTTCCAAGGCCAAAGACTTTCATTTATTAAGTCTTTAATATTAGAGAGTTTAGTTATTTGGTAGAACAATTAGCCATTTAAAAAATAATAGACATATTGTATTAAGCATGGTTTTCTAGAGGAACAGTACCAATATAATATTGTGTGTGTGCCTGTGTGTGTATGTACATACACACATACAAACACATATATGCATGCATACATACAACACATGTGTATACACACACACAGTATTGACTTCCTTACACGATATGGCCTGGGAATTCAACAATGACTATTGTTGTACACTGGAGAAGCTTAGAAGTTGGCACCTTCCCAGCAACACCAGTGCAGTTTTGAAAAAAGTTCCAGTGCAGTTCATTAGCTCTGGACTTACAAGTCAGTTCTGGAACCTTTAGTAGGTAGAGCCTGTTGGAAAGAAGTTAGGCCACTGAAGCAAACCCTTAAAGACAATACTGGAGAGTGACCATATAATATTTCTTTCTCTTTTTTCTCTATTTCTCTTCCTCCTCCTTGTCTTCTTTTTTGACTTCTTCCTCCTCTCTTAGCCAACACAAATTGGGTAAGCATTTGTGATGCACTTCTCACCAAAATACATTGTATATACTACCACAGGTCAAAATAAAGGGAACATATTGCCAGAAACTGAAACCTCCAATACCATGAGCCAAAATAAAAATTTTCTCCCGACAATGTAGTGTCTTAGTTTGCTTTCTGCTGCTGTGATGAGACCCGAACCAACTCATCGGAGGAAGAGGGCTTATTTTATCTTTTGGCTCTCAAGTCACAGACCATCACTGAGGAAACTCGGGGCAGAAACATAAGGTGGGAACCTTGGAGAAGGAACCGAAACAGAGACTGTGGGAGAGTGCTGTTAACTGGTTTGTTCTTCATGGCTTGCTCATCTTGCTTTCTCACACAACACAGGACCACATGCCTAGAGGTGGCACCACCCAGAGTGAAGTGGGTTCTCTCACATCCATCATTTATCATGGGAACACCCCATAGACTTGCCTATAGCCAATTTTATGAAGGCATTTTCTCAGTCGAGATTTCCTTCCCAGATGACTATAGCTTGTGTCAAGTTTCTTATGAGATAGAAAATGGGTAATAGAGAAAGCATGTTTTCGTTCATTTGTAAGTAGCCACAAATTAATGAATGCCTGTTATTAATTAATAATGACCTGTTGAGCACTAAGTAACAAATTCTGGATTCAGGTTGTGTACACAATCTGTGTTTCCTAATTCTTTTTTATTATCATCACTTATTTTTATAATAGTAATGCCCAAAATTCAGTTTTATAATAATAATCTTTCTGTCAGTAAATAATATGTAGCATGATCTAGTGCTCACATTTCAATCACTTCCCCCAGTTGTTCTCACAGTGCTGATGTCTGTCAGCTAATACCGTGTTCCTCTCTAATATTTAAATGCTCTGTGTAGCTAACACAAGCTCTCTGTACCCCTTCGGGGGCACCCCAGCCCAGTGTGGGGGCTCTGGCTATGGGCAGGATCACCCGTGGGCTTCAGAACTCAGGAGAAAATGGAGCTGTGACTGCCTTGCCCTGCTGAAAGAGTCTATTCAAGTTGTCAGATACGTTACAGTGTAAGCTTTGTTTGTTACTGCATGGCTGGACTAGAACCCACAACATGGCGTATGTGAGACAGGAATTCTATCACTGAACTATGTTCCCAGCTCTCCAAAATTTACATGGAATTGTGGGACTTGTTTACTTGGCTTAGCACTCACATGAGCAAAGTGATGGAAATCAGAAGGGGTGAAAAGGATGACGGTTTGGCCTTTATCCATTCTGCGTTTTCATAGATGAGAAACCTGGACTTGGGCTGATCAGTTTCTAAAATCCTTTCTAAACTTTTTAAAATTTATTTATTTATTTATTTATTCTTTTCTCATATGGTACATTCCAACGGAAGGGTCCCCTCCATTCTCTCCTTCCCATCCCCCAACCCCGTCCCCTCTCTACCAGATCCACCCCTCTTCCATTTCCTTTCAGAGAAGAGCAGGCCCCACAGGTATCAACCAAACATGGCATAACAAGTTACAATAAGACTAGACACACACCCTCATATCAGGACTGAAAAAGGCAACCTAGTAGAAGGAAAAAGGTCCCCCCAAACAGGCAAGAGTCAGAAAAAGCCCTTACTCCCATTGTTAGAAGTCCCACAAGAACGCCAAGTTACACAGCCATAACATACATGCAGAGGACCTAGCACAGGCCCGTGCAGGCTCCCCGGTTGTCAGTCCGGTCTCTGCGAGCCACTATGTGCCCTGTTAGCTGATCAGTTCCTTTCAACATCCGGGTCTTTTCACATGTAGGTATAACACTGCTTTTCCTCTAATGAGTAAAATAAGGACTGTAGCATCTGCCATCCTAAACTGCAGAAGGCATAAGCAGCTTTCATTTGGAAAGCATCTCCTTGTCCCCACTGTGAAGGGGGTGAGCAAAGACTCCTAATCTAGAAGTATAAAGTGACATTAGGACCACCAGCGGGCTGTGATAACGGCTGTAAGAATTCTAAGGCAAAGAATTGTAAAGGATTCTTGGTTTACAGTTTGTAATTCTTCCCATTCACAGTCCTTTTAAAACTGGATCATTACCAACACTCATCTCCCTAGCTCTGTTCAGCTCATTTCCTATTCGTGATGATGAAGGTTGACATGTTTTTTCATCTTTCAAATTTGTGTATTCTTCATAATTTATTGTTTGACAATCTCCTACATGGATACAATGTGTTCTGACTGCATCCACTCCCACTCTCTTCCCAACACCAGTCCAGCCCTTTTCCCTCTCCACTTTGTGTGCTCTTTTTAAACCGAGAGTCCACTTACTTTTGCCGGTATGTGCATGCGCAGAGGGGCATCTGCTGGAGCATGGCCAGCTTACCTGAAACCACCTCGGAGGAAAACTGATTCTCGCCCTGGTAGAAGCCTACAGTTGACAATAGTTCCGCAGTTCGGGCTGGGTCTTCATGAGTCCCTCCCCCGAACACACCAGGGTGTGGGATGGCTTGACCACTTGCAGTTCTTGCTCCTGTGTGCAACTTCTCTGTGCCATCTGGACAACCGTTTCCCAGCAGTCCCCACTTCCCATTGCTCTTTCAGTCTTTTGTACCCTTTGTGATGGTCTCTGAGTCTTGTAGGGAGCAGGGTGAAATACAGACGTCCCAGTTATGGCCGAACGTTCCAGTCTCTTAATCTCTGCACGTTGATCCAGCTGTGACTTTCTCTGCTAGTCACCATCTACACAAAAGATTTCTGTGATGAGGGTTGAGTACTGAACTGATTGTTAGGGGTTCACATATTTAAAGGGTGGTTTAATTCTATCTCCGTTTAAGGAATAGTTTTGACGGTAAGCAGAAGCATGTCAGAATATTACAAACTCACCATGATAGCTCATGTCAAGTTCAAGCCCACTAAAAGCTAGGTTCCTCGTTATCTGCCTAATCCCTGAAAATGAAAAAGGTGACTTTGCTTGTCGACTGTGGAGATCCCCTTAGCAAAGAGCACACTAGGCAGAGAGAAACTGCTGTTGCTTTGGGGAAGGTGTTTTCATCTGGTTCAGTGAGTTATTGAAAAGGGAGTTGATGGAGATGTCGTTCATTGTATTACAGTCTCCTCTTTACCAAAACAAAATTTCCTGGCTGGGTGTAAAGAAATGCTTTTCTCAGGTAAAATGTTTCCTCCTAAACAGTTTCTCCCTTTGTCAATGACTCTTTGTTCAAAAGCCAACTGCTTTCTATTTTACATGCTAATTAGGCCTTGTTCATTATTTTTTTTTTCCCTTCAATATTTACTTGGGTTTCGTATACTTTGTTCATTAAGTTTAAAGTCATCAAATTGTGGGTAAGTGCAGATTATTCAAAGGAGTGGTAGATGCGGTTTGGATGACACATTGTAAGAAACACGATCAGGGAGCTTTGTACTAAAAGCCGTCTACCAAGTCCTGAATAGGGCTTACGGAGCACCAGGATGAGACCAATGCCCGGGAACAGTGACAGCAGCAGCGGGCTTTCCACCTCCCAGCTCTGAGGTGATAAAGGAAAGGAGTCTTGACTGTGATCCAGAAAGAGCAGTTATGTATAAAGGGCCATCTGGCAGCAGCTGCGGCTCTCAGCTGTGGCTCTGCCAATGAAGAGATCTCCCAGAGAAGAAAACAGATGTAACCAACACCCCAGTTCTGTTCTTTTCCTACCTTCTCATCCTGCTGGATGGCAAACCGAACAGGAAGACAGAGGACAGGGAAGGTGATGCTTCAGAGTGGCCACTATCTAGGCAGCAGACTATGGTAGTGAGGAGGATTTCAGGGTGCAGGAACCGGAACTCGCCAGTACGCGCAGTAATGGTTAGAACCACAATTCAGGTTCTGTGTCCGCCAAAGACCCAAAGGTTAAAAGTTGGATCCTCAGAGTGGTGTTGTGACATCTTCCCCGGGAGAAGGTGGTGGAATATTGGGAAGATGCCCTCGGGGTTTGCGGGGCACAGGGCAGGGACTGCTTCCTGTTCCTCTCTTTTGCTCATTCAGCCTGTTGAGAGGGGCTTTGCCCTGCTCCGTGCTCCTCCTCCACCAGAAACTCTAAAACAAGGGGCCAACCAGTCACAGAATGGAAGCTCGGAAGCTTTCTTCATGAGTTGATTTTCTTGTAGATTTAGTTTAGCAAGGCAAAGTCGAAAAACATGATCAGTAATAGTAATAAGTGATCCAGGAAAAAGAAAGAATCTATAGGTTGGGGGAATACAATATGGCATTGACTGTCCCTAAAGTCTACTTCACAAAGAGTATTCAAGAATTTCAGTCATCTAATACTATAAACTCTAACACATAAAAATGTAACCCTGAGTGCATACCATTTCACAAGATAAAATAAAATTTGCACCATATTTTTGTCATCACACATGATCTAAAAATAGAAATCATCTACCTATTTTGTCCCTCTCATACTGTGCACAAATTAAGTTGAATTTTTGATGTGAAATACAACTTGAATATCAGCACCGTATTTTCTACTTGGTTTATGTGGAATTTTGGGTGGACTTTTGTTCATTTGTAAAACAAACAAACCAGAGGGAAATTTTAATAAGAGTGTTGATCAAGGGTCAAAGGCCAATAGAAATAGAAAGCATTCTTTATGGGTCTAAATGTTGTTGTCCTTATCTGAGGGCCACTTCTTTGTAATGAGGCTTAAAAAAAAAAGAAAGAAAGAAAGAAAGAAAGAGAGAGAGGGAGGGAGGGAGGGAGGGAGGGAGGGAGGGAGGGAGGGAAGAAAAAAAGAAAAAAGTCTTCATGTTCTAAATGCTATCTTCCAAATTTTTTAAAGAAATCTCCTAATGTTTTACCTGCTGGGTCTCACTAATCTGAGTGCATTTTGTCTGGGTCTCTTTGTTTCTGTAATAACTATGCTGGCATTTTACATGGTAGGGTAACAGGTGCATCATGTTTCTGCATCAGCATCCAGGGCCTGTAGTCAGGAATTATTGGTAGGCTTGGTCCACTCCCAAGTGCACACTCAACAAGAAAGAGTGGAAAGAAAAGAAGAGCTGGAAGAAAAAGAATGCTTCTTACAGAGTAATCTAAATAACCAGCATGAACTGGTTGTCTTCAGCATGGCACGGCAGTCTCTCATGACACTGAAATATTTCCCAGTCTCAATTGTAGCAACGGGTTTCTCTCTATGTACATTTTCAGTGGATTTTGCCACTTTGACTTGCTTGTGTTCTCTGGCTTATTTCGATTCACAGATTTATCAGTGAGTTAGATAATGTGCTTTGCTCATTTTGTGAAAGAAAAGGACTGTTGTTCTCTCGTTCAATCAGTTTGCAAATTAAATCAGATTTTTAATGATGTTTAATAGCAGCTAAGTCTACTGAGCATTGACTTTAATTAATTTTCTTTCTCTGACTCTGCAAAGCAATCAACAACTAAACCAACTCCAGTTGCCTTTGGGGTGTTGGCTGAGTGAAAAACAATTTCTTTCGTGGCAGATCTCAAATTTTGGTTCCTGTAATAGCGTAAGCCCATTCCTTGTTCTTGGAGTGATGAATCTGTGTAGATGTCCTTTGTGGCCACCAAGCTTTCCATCATGAATGCATCAAGTGACTGAAACTCTTGACCTTCAGCTGGGGCACTTGAGAAACTTGTCACTCCTATCTCCTAACTAAACAGCACTTTTAATTTTCTAATGGGCTCCAACTCCTTCCCGGGAAGGTTCAGTTTCTGAGAGGAGCTTTCACAGCTTTCTGATAAAGTAACAGCTTTGTTGGACATGCCACTGGATACTGGCACATTAGCCTTCAACCAGATTGTTTTACAACCCAGAAGAAGCATGTATGGGAATAAACGAAGGAGGTGACTCTAAGGGTCATGGGAATTATTTTGGCAAAAAAGCAGCACAAGATATGTTTAAGGAAAATATTTAATCTTGTGATTTGGGACTAGGATGCCATTTAGCACTTTGGGAACACGTGTAACCCAAAGCAAGCAGAGTTGGCCAATAGTCCTGATGTGTCTGGGCTTCCTGTCTCTTCATTGTTGTTGCTGATGGCCACTAGGCTCCCAGGAGATAAGAGAGCCCCGAAACCACCAGGACAACTGGAGCATAGCCTGCTGTGTCCTCACTGTGGCATCAGCAGGCATCCTACAGCCAGGGTCTTTGCTTCTTCAACAATGTGGTGACAATAAGCAAAAGGGAGTTGCTATGGACAGTCCGTGACTTTGGACAGTACAAAGGGAGCGTGAGCTGCTACTGCTGTCTGGTTTTGAATAATCTGTGAGGAAAAGCCTAGCAGCTGGTGGCATACAGAGTCCCGGCTGCACACAGTGGGTGCTGCAGACACACCAGAGCTGACACTCTTCCTTTCTTCACTCCTTCCCTCACTGTCCTCTCAGAAATAGATGAGATGACAGTAAATCACATCTTAAGTGACACCCACAGGGAAGAGTCCCCTCTTCTTCCAATGACCAGCACAGGACTCTTACATCTTTCCTATTGAGTTTTCACCAATGTCCTATTTTCTGCCTGCCGAGGAGGACAGATCACTGCTTCCTGGGTGCTATCAATGCTGAATGGGTGAGGTGGGCGGACAAATGACAAGAAAGAAAAGCTACCAGCTTGTGTTAGATCCTGGTCAGGGTTTGTTCCAACCATCAGAGTGAGCCTGGGCAAGGCTCTGGGGACTTCGCTCCTGGATCTTTCCAGTTTCACCTCTACCCGGTTGTGATTCTTATGAGCACCAGTAAATTCCTACCTAGAGCAAATTCTAGTGCGCTGCCCCTGGTCTGGTGTTTGGCAGACCACAGGGACGACTTCGTTCCATCTCCCCCTACCCCGTGTATTTCTCATCTCTCCTTGTTTAGTTTTAAGAAGAACACTGCTATTAAAGAACATTTTCTGTGATAGCAACTTCGTCATGAGCTCTTTACCAAGAACACTGTACATGGTTTATCCAGGGACCAGAATGGACAAAGAAAATTGAGAATAGTCCCAGAGGTACTTTCCTTCTTCTCCTCATTGGGTGGATAGTGTCTCTCTCTGGGATAGGTGGAGGTGCCTGTGTTGTTAAAATCTAATTCTTAACTGCACTGTGTCAGATGCTGGGTCTCTGTTCAAAGTGATTTTCCATATTCTTCTGGGAGAAACAAAATATGCAAACAAGAAAAAATGGTTCGATTTTAGAATTTATCTGAACCTGGTGCTGTTCCACTCAGAGTAGGGCGCAATGTCACTTCATGTTTCCTGCACTGACCATTTCCACCATCAAAGAAACTCAGCTTTCTTAATGTTATGGTGTGTGTGTGTGTGTGTGTGTGTGCGCACGAGCGTGGGCATGTGTGTGCACGCGCGTGAATGTATATATATGTGTGTGTATGTTTGTGTGTATGTATGTGTGTATGTGCATATATATGTGTGTGCATATGCGTGTGTGTGCATGTGTGTGCATATGCGTGTGTATGCATGTGTGTGCATATGCGTGTGTGCATGTGTATGCATGTGTGTGTGTGCACCCACGTGTGTGTATGTGTTGAAGACAAAGTAGGAACGACCTTTCCTTTTATTGAGTTGAATCATTTTTAGCAATTTGAGACACCAAACTAGTTGAGGTTTTTCTGACTGGTCTAAATTGTATTACTCAATTCTTGTACCCCAAAGGTGACTATCCCCGGAAGAGGAAACATAAAGCCTGGCTGGATAACATCTCTAGTACAAAGCACAGCCTGAACTATGCTTTAACAAGACACCCAAACACAATGAAGGCATACTTGCAAGAAGAATTGGGAGGGAGTGTTTAGAAATCCCAAAAATGATTTCGAAGATACTAATTCCCTTACCCAATGCCCAGAGCCCCTTCTAAAAGTCTGAGGTACAGCCTGGCCATGCAGAGTCATAAAAGCACCCTGGGAAAGGCTGTGAAGGCAGCTTAAAGTGTAGATTCCACAGTGGCAAACCAGTTGCTTCTAAAATACAAACATCCGCGCATGTCTCCCACACTAGAGAACACCAGGAGAGACTAGGGATAAGCTCCTAAAATACAAACATTCATGTCTCCCTTGTTAGAGAATCCAATGTCTCTGCTCTAGACAACACCAGAGAGATTGAAGCCAAGGTGGGGAAATTGTCCTCCTTACAGTGTCCCAAGTGAAGGAGCTAGAAGTTTCCACTGTCCTTATATAACACACCTAGAAGTATGCAGACCTTTTAAAGGGATACTAGCCCACTCGAGCACATGGCTCTTGCTGTTCTTGCTCTCCTGTTCCATTCTCTCTGCCTTGCTAGAAACCCTTCGATTACTCTCCTAAAGCTAGCCACCAAGGTCTATTCCTTTATTTGGCTACTTCTTCCCAAGGCTGACTCCAAAGTCCAGCAGTCAGAAGCCCCCTTTGGCTCATCTAATTAACACGTCCAATTAAAATTAAACACCTCATCATAACATGGGATTTCCCCCTTCACCTTTATAAACTGTCATTTGTCTATGTGCCATGTCTATCGTTCCTCTATCCAGAGGCAGTCCAGTGTCTCTACGTGACAAATATTCCTTGCACCTTTCCTTTCTCCCCTCCCCCTTCTCTCTTGTCCCCCTTCTCCTTTAACACTACATTCTTGCCCATTCTAACCCAGACCTCTCCTTTCATTCCTTACACCTGCAAGGCCATTTGCTGCTTTTTGGTCAGAGTCAGAAAGCAGCCACTTTAATTTTTTCTTCCCCACTTAATAAGGAATCTCTCTGTGAAACAGGTGTTTGAGTGTGGTTTGTGCCTAATCTGGGGACTGGGAGGAAGCCCCCACTTTTTGGGGGATCTCCTTCGCCCATGCATGTGGTGGTTCTACTGACTACAGCGACACTTTCTCTTTGGGTCTCATTTTCCCCCCCATCTTTAACAATGTGTTTTCTCCTGTTAGTAAAAGACAGCTGACCAAGTTTTAGTCATCACAGTACAAGAGCAAAGCAGCAACCTTTAAAGCAGAGCGGTTTGCTTCCACGGCATACTTTTAACCAAGTGAATCTCAGCTGGAGATGTTCGTGCTCTCATCAATCATCAGTATTTGACAATTATCTCCAGTTATTTTCCTTGTAACAGTGCATTTGGATTAAATGTGGGACAGTGGAGCTCACTGGGAGTCTAGTGAGCCAAGGCCAGGATGCTGCTCAACATCCCAAAGTACACAAGGCAGCCCCATTACTGAAGATCATTCCAAGAGGCCAGCAGTGGTGATGCTGAGGACCTCTGCCAAGCTTAGGGACAAACGGTTTGTGTGGTCAAAATGGCCAAAACTGAAAGAGGGAAAGCGTACCCTATACTCTGAGAGGCCAGATACTTATTTGAAAATCAAGATTTTATTACTAGGAATTGTGGAATGGACACGTATAAGTTCAGTTTATTGTACCATAGTGTTCTATACATTCTAACCTTCAACTCTAGCCAAAGAGGTTTGAAAACTGAAGTTCCTTCACTCATCCCCGATCTGTTGTTTTATAACCAGGATGTGAATCTTATGCCCAGCACCAGCGGCCCAGGTTTTTTGTTTTTGTTTTTGTTGTTGTTGTTGCTGTTGTTTTGGTTTTTATTTTTTATTGTTTTGGCTTTTAAAGCAAAACTATAAATTTTCACAAACACAAACACAATTCATTTTGTTCATGCTGGGGCTGAACCTGGAGTCTTAGAACGCTAAACAACCACTGAGCTACTTCCCCAGCTCTGGGTATTTTGAGACAAGGTATTACTATGTAGCACAGTTTGGTCTTGAACTTGTTACTCTGCCTTAGACTCCTCTTGAGTGTCTGGATTAGCCCGCACTCCCCACATCCAGCTAGAAACAGAATTTCAATGAGTTTCTTCTTGTGTTGTTTCTAGGTAGCTGTGATCCCATTTAACGACTTAATTTCCAACAAATGTTTTAGGAGGAACTCCTAGACACTGACTGCTCCATAGTGGGCTGCGTGGGAGTCTTCTGTTTAGAACGTGAACTCTGCACCCCCTGCCCTATTCCCAGTCCAGTTCTTTGCCCAGGCCTTTTCCAGTGTTTAATACCTTGTAGATGAAGTCAGCATAACATAATGCTGTAGTCTAGGAGCTGACAATACAGCTTTCTTTGATGAGTGAGGAAAGAATGTTCCAGAAACTTAACTTCTAGTCCAAGAACGTTTTCAGAGGTGAATATGCCCCTGAACGAGCTTTGTCATCTCTCAGCTGCTAATCATGTCTAAATGAAGAAATCAAAAGGAGAGACGTCATAAATCATCCAATATTGGTGTCATGAAACTGACTCCAAGAGTTCTGTGCAGAAAGACGGAGTGGAGGGGAGGGTAGTTGAACCTAGAAGCTTCTGATGCGAGCTTGCATGTGGGTGCTACACTTCCGGATTGATTCTTACACCTTGTCTACGTGTCCATGAGCATGGTGGATATATGAATGTCCTAAGAGGGCAAGCCTCCATGAAGACAGAGCTTTCTTAAACAGTGTTAAAAATGGAACACCCAAAGCCTTTTTCAGGTCCATTGCAGCTAAATTCAATTTTAATTCTAAGAGAGTAACAGTTCATAGATAATGAATGAAGTTGTCTGAACTCTGGAAGAAAAATCAATGTGGTCCTGTCTGTGAAGCAATTCTTCTTAATGCCTGTGTCTTTTTATAATGACGTTATATATAATTCAGAAAGTTTTTCTATTTTTTAATATCAAGACAAAATGTAATATCTACCCCGGGTTTATTATCGGGTTTAAAAAATAGAAGGTAGCTCAAGAGGCATGTAGAACCTTCCTGTGAAAAGTTGCATGGTGGGGATTTGGTCTTTCATTCGTTCTTCCATCTGACCAGCGTTTGTCCTCAGCAGCCTTCCGTAGGGCATTCTCACAAAATATTTCTCACTACAAAGAGATTCTATGTCCTGATGGCAAGAGGTCAGGGTCTTGGTATCTTGTTGACTGTAAACAAAGCCACACTGGGACAGCAACAGTCTGGAACTCCACCTGCATGTCTTTCTTCAGAACTACAGTTTCCTTTGAAACTGTCACGTGGACAACCTGCAATGGAGGCTGCCACTAAAATGTGCAAGAGACAGAGGGTTCCCTTTGATCTGTACTGCTCTTCCTTCCTATGTTTTCTGAAAGAAAAAAATAAAACAAAATTCCACGGGTCAACACTTAATTACCTTTATAACTAGAAACACTGAAACATTGTAACTGCTTAAAAACACTTAATATAAAACTATCTGTGTGCAGATATTGGGCATAAATCAGATGTAAATTAGCGTAATGATAGACTCACTCTGTGGCTGTCAAAGCACATGGGTAATATGTTTTGAAGTTTTACTTTCCAAAGTACTAACCTACTTGTTTTCTTTAAAAAGAATAAAATAATTACTTCTTTGAGAATTTCATACAATGTGTTTTCGTCATATTCACCACCGGCCCCTAACTCCTCTCAGACACACCCTCTTACTCCTTATCCCTCCAATTTCATGTTCTTTCTTTTATAAAATAACTCAGCAATCTCAATTTGCACTGCCCATGTACTCCCAGGTGTGTGGGCCATCCAGTGGAGTATGGTCAACCTACCATGGGCCACACCGCTTAGAATAAACAACTTTCCCTCCCCAGAAGCCATCACTTGTTCATAGCTACTCCATTAAGTGTGGGGGCTCACGAAGCTTTCCCTATCTATGATGAAATAACATAGACTGGCTTGATCTTGTGTGGGTCTTGTGTAGGCAAGACCGCAGCTGCTAAGGTCATGAGTATAGCATCCTGTCATACCCTGAAGACACTGCTTCGTTCCGGTCCTCTCCAACCTCTGGCTCTTACAATCTTTTTATACCTCCTCTAACTCCCAGGTCCCTGAGTTTGGGGAAATATATCTCTTCATCTATAGCTAATACATCCATCTCATTTGTGCCTGAGTGCTCCATTGACACGTATTCTCTGCCCTCTGACTGGTTGTGAGTTGCTGTGTTAACAACCATTCATTAAACAAAGAAACTTCTTTAATGATGACCTACTTGTTTTGTTATCTCCCAAGTTTCAAGTTCTAAAACTAGTTAACAAACCACAATGCACAGAAATCATTTACTAGGTATATAAAAATAGACTTCAGTTCAAGTTAAAGAATTTGTGAAAGCTGGCAAATTTTACAATCCTCTCCAAATATTTTGAAAAGTGAGTTCTTCAAAGTTGCGATAGCAGCAGGTATTTGGAGCTAGAAATATCTCTGAGATTATATGTTCTGCTGCTTTCAAAAGATGGCTTCATCTAGAAAATGTCACAGATTTTCATTTCAGCATTACTTGGTAGCAGTCACAGCAGGTGAGGAAAGTCTAAGGAAAGCACTGGAGAAAGATGGCTGATGCCCAAACCCCTCCATTTAACTTCACTTTCTGAGCCAATTTATGAAGACGGAAATGCATCACCTGGGGCAGATTTCTTTCATTCAGAAGAACTGTACTTCCGCAAGGATGTGCTCGGCACACATCAATAACCAGGTGTAGACACCTGCCAGAGATGCAGATTCCGCTTAACATAATAGGTCCAATTTTACCGGCTAGTTTTGTAAACAGAGGGTGATTACCCCCTTCAACAGAGATCAGATGAAATCAAAGCAGAAACACTGGCGGTTACGTCTACGGTGACATGCGGGGAGTCCCCTTCAGGGTTGATTAACTTTACATAGGAATCTAAAATCACTATGACTGCACATGCTGGAGAGTGAAACGGTCCCATCAGGCAGTGATTATCACCAGTATCAAGAAGAGAGTTTCAGCGAGGCAATCAGAATTCAGCAATTATGTAGAGTATCTGCAAGAAATGATGTTCGTGCAAAAATGAGTAACGAGGAAAAGACTTTTAAAGCAAGCAGATGGGCTCATTTGGACTCCTGACAGTGAACTTACATGAACTGTATGCAGACGTTCAAACATTAGACCCACAGGAAACAGCCAACTTGTAAAGTCACATCCTCTGTAACTCTTACTACATCCTGACAAGTACATATACACTCCTCAGTCACAGGTCTGGAAAAGAAAGCAGAGCAATTCCCATTCAAATTGACTTGATTCCTCCGGTCATTTGGCTGTCCCAAGCATTCGTTTACAATTTGCATATCGATTAGGTGCAAGACAAATACTTGGTACCTGCTTTGGAACTGCATTCATAGTCTGTGGAGTTTTATTTGGCAGTTTCAATGGGACCAACTAAGATATATGGCTCCTGACTCTCATGAGTCTTTCCTGTAAGGAGTAAAGTGGGTTGATCCTCTATCAGAGTGGAGTGGGAGGGCCCCTCAGAATGAGGGCACCTTGCAGCAGCATCTCCAAGAGACCGAAGTCTGTGGAGAAAATAGTGCTGCTTTTGTTTCTCCCTTCTTCGCTCTTTGCTAGCTAATGCAATGACTTGGATGCAGCCATTGCTGTTGCAGCTCTTTCACTGGACCCGACTTCTCAAGCCTTCCAGTGTGAACTGATAGTTCTAGAGGAATCCTCCAGGTCTTAGTTCTAGACTGGAGTGTGTGAGGCATCCAGCCTCCCGGACAGAGCAGCTCACAGATTCTCAGCCTCTCTGGTATGCAGATAGCCATTGTTAGACCACTCAGCCCACGCCATGGAAACCAATCTGATAGGTTTCCTTGGTAACCTGTGCTCATTCTGTCTGTTCCATTCCTGGAATTTGCCCTAAATCAGGGTTCATCTTCAGGATTTGTCCGACAGGTCACACATTCTAAAACCATACAAATTCCTGTCTGTTCACAAATGAATTCAAGCAAGAGAAGTAACTCCAAAAAGGAGCTTTTGTTTGTACATAATACATATTTTCACATCTCAAAAGGGGGAAATGCTTAAAGTAGGCAGAATTAAACATCTTGTTTACATAACACAACTACTGAGTTTCAACAGAGGTGTTTCTGTAATGTTCTGCTAATAGATAAAGCACACCCCAAATTCAGGTGACATTGGTATTTTTCTTATGGTTGCAAAAGTTGGCCTTGAAGGTTTTCTGTTCTCACTATTCTTTTCATGCTTGTCAACATCACCTAGTCCAGAAGGCACAAGAGGGCTTCAGTTGACTGCTACATTGGTCTCCTAAGTGGTCTTTCTTTGTCGAGACAGCTGGACCAGCATCCTTGCATGGGCATCTTCTACAGTGTTCCAAAACAACAACATCAAAGGTTTCAAGCATCTTAAACCTGAATTCAGAACCAGTGTTGTCCCAAACTAATTCTGTTGAGCCAACTGGCTGCACAGACTGGTTAGTGCCATGGTTCTGTCTTATCTGTGGTTTTAACTTGCGTGGATTTGTTTGTCTGCAGGCAAGCATATTCTGAAAACAGCAAGTATAAAATTACAGAATAAGCAATCAGAGTTTTACCCTGTACTCTGTTCTAAGGAACATGAAGAAATATGAGATTACCCTGCTCTATCCTGCCAAGGATCTGAAGTTTTTCTTCCCAGAGTATCCATGCAGCATGTCCCATGCAGTCATTCCTCTCCTAAGTAGTTGTCTTGGCTTTCAGACCAATATTTCAGTGTTGTGTTCAAGTGACCTCGAACTTCTAGCAGAATGATACTGGCAATGTAGATGCTGTGTCTACATGAAACAGCGAACAACATTTTTAACCCAATAAGAAAGAAAAGAAAGCACATGCTGAGATTGTATGGCTTAAGGTAAGAACATAAACCTTCCATCTATGACATTATCAAGAAGGAAAAAGGAAATTCAGGTTAGTTTTCCTCTCCATTAGTTCATAGTGTAAGGTTGGTGGGAAGGGCATTATATCTGTGGGGGAAACATTTCCATTGAAGACAATGTGTAGCCCCTTTTGGCACTGAATTGGTATGAGAAATTCAGCAAGAGGTCTCCTCAAAGAAATAGCTTCAAGATATTTACATTATACAAGGAGGTATACCTTCTGTATCACATTGCCAAGGTAAGTCTGCCTTTGAACTATAGTCCCACACTTGAGCAAACTGCTTACTCTCTTTGAGCCTTAGTTTCCCCATCTGTAATGTAGGGAATAAAAGTAAAATCAGCTTGCAGCCTTTTTGAAGGGTGTAACAGGTGACATTTACCACAGGTGGATATGCATTTTCAAAAGCATCGTTTACATAGAGTGTGGTCTCTAGACACACACTTGCTAAAATGGGCTCTGCTTCTGAAGGCTCATGCATGAAACCCAGCAAGCATGAAGGAACTACCACAGCATCTCGGACAATGTTCTTTCTCATGAGGTCGCAGTTTTAACAAGCCGGGGCAGCATTCCACATGAGCCCAGTCCCTTACCATTTGCAGCAAATGGACTCATTCCACACCTCCTACAAACATTTGGCCCGATGAACAGCCTATCAGAGAGCGCCCTGATCCTGCCTATTAGAAACTTCATCATCAGAGAAAACTTGGAGCTCACCCAGGAAAATTACTAGGTACTCTCTAAAAAATTAACTTGATTTGTAACCTAATAAATTTCACAAAGCAATAAAAACCTCAAGGAAGACTCTTTTTCTGCTCCTAGGAAGAATCTGCAGAGTTTGATGTGTTTCCAATTGAGAGCTGTTAAGTTGAGCTAAAGTGGGTGCTCGCAGTTTATGAGGGTGCCATTTGGTAACCCGAAGGTGGCAGATGTAAAGGCCCAAAGTGGAGGACGGTGGTGGGGCCAGCACTGGGGGCCTCCAGCTGCTTTCCCGATGGGCTCTTCATCAAAGTCTCTCTTGTAAGGAACGTGACTCTGTGCAAGTGGCTATAGGTCTTTGAATAAATATTTCATTAGTCATCATGGCTCTGAAAGCCTAAAGCTGTGAAGAACACATTGGAATCTCTGTGATTTATGATAATGCTCTGAAGGAAACTTGATCGCTTCAGCCCGGCCATACGCAGCCGGGTGGAATGTGCGAATGAACTGAACTAGCCAACCCCACAGATTTTGTTTCTTGATTAAAAAAAAAAAAGTCTTAAGTCAGATCAGTTAACAGGCGATTTGAAATGGGGATTTAGCAGGACAGCTGTTTCAGATGAAGTCCCTTCCAGATCCTCCCCTCGCCCTTCCCCCTTCCATATTTTTCTTGTAAGGCTCCAGAGCAGTTTATCTTCTGAATGTTTCTTGATGCTGCACATTGGTGATTAAAAACGCAGCCTCCTGGTGTCGTCTGGTGTGTGTCTGTGTTACTTCTCCGTTCTCCTGCAGCATAGGTAGTATGCCTTAGCCATACTGGAATGCCCATACAGTCTTATCCCCATACATGATAATTTCCATATGAAAGACATAAGAACTTTTATCTCAGAAGCTCTATATCATGCACAAGTTTAAATTTTTGTATACTATCTGATGATTATTATTTCTTATGTATTGAGAGAGAAATTTAGAGATGTCTGCTGCCTTCCTAAACTGCACACAAGTCATGAATGAGATGGCCAAATCAGTTCAAATTCAAGTCTCTAGACTAACAGCTTAATGTTAGCATAGTAAGTACACGATAAATATTTATTGAAGGAGTGGATGGACCGTTGTGGTCGTTGTCTGCATCACTGGGCATTGCAGATGAATGAACAGAGCACTTAGAGACTTCAGAATCTACAATTCACTTGGGCCTGTCTTTTCCAGAAACCACGATTCTATGACCCTTGAGTAAAACAAACAGATCTAAAGGGAAGAGAGTAGTTCGTAGGCAAAGACCAAGTCATCCGGCCAGTCCATCTCCACTTTCCCACAGTGATGGGAACTATGAGGGCGTCAGCCTCCTTGCCTTCAATGTTCTCTTCGTGTGGCACAGATCCACACTCCCTTATCCAAAAACACTTGGGCAAAAGTTCAAAATATCTTAGAGCTTGTGAAGGAAATACACTGTCTGTTCTAAGTATTGTTCGTGTGTAGGCCCAAGGCAGCAGTCGCAGAACATGGATTACTGCAGCCGAATGAACATTCTTCCTCCGCAGACTCAGTCTGTGAGTAACCTCACATCAGACTACAGCAGGCCCTGTGACCCAAAGAGTTCTGGAGCCAAATTTACAAAAACATTTGCAAGTTCAGAATTTTTAGTTTTAGGATTGTGGGTAACCGATTATGATCTTGAATCCCAGTGAGAGGCCAATCGTGTGTAAACACACAGAAGATGTTCTGGGTGACTTTTAACCTTTTGAAAAGCAAACAAACACACATCATTGTGTCTGTCTTGTGGAAACCGAAATGAGATTCAGGGCCTCTTTTCTAGACACAGAAAGCATCTCTAAAGGAATGCATTTCTCCACTAAGTCTCAGGGACAAATCTTACTTCTCTGGAGAAAAGTCACTTTAAGCCCACTTGACTGGACTCCTTAAGTAATAAGTATTTACAGGAAAATCTACTTTTTATTTTGATTGCAGGACACATACCAATTTTGCAAAACCTTTTATTTACCTCATTCCCAAGTAAACAAGAGTCTGACTAATGTATACTTTGCTGTTGTTCTTTGTCCCAGGAGTGTCAGAAGTCCCTAAAAACAGTTACAATGCAAAGGATCAGGGTAAAATCAGGACAAACGGTGGAGGTCTTGGGGCATCTTACAGCCTAGTTTTGCAGCATCAGGGGGAGGCGTGGTGGGAGTGGATGGATGGTTTACTGGGATGATGTGAAGTAACTATTCCTAATATTCTAACCTTCTTGAAATCTCTGTGTCATCTCAAAGGTTTTCTGAAACTGTATTTTATAAACCGGAGCACCCGTCCTGCTAGTTTGATCTTGGGTGTAAACAGCAACCATTTTGAAAGGAATGCTATTTAAGATCTCCTTGAGAAAATGCAGAGAAAACTGAACATCGTACCAGCAGGTGAGTGCTCTAGCACTTTTGCTCAGCCGAAACTGCTAGAAAATGGGTATTTCCTTGGTACGATCTCCACCAACCCAAATGTCCCGACTTAGACCACACACACTACAACAATGTTCAGTTTTAGATAGAAGATGGCACTGAGAACTCAGGGTTTCCCAAAGGATTGGGGCTGTGACCGCAAAGTGTGTGGAATCATAATGGTCATAAGAAGCCAGCAGCAGAGGGAGGACAAAGCATGACCCGATGAGTCCAAACGGGCGGGAGATGTTATATGGGGAAGGAAGACAGAGTACCTGATCACTTACACATCTTCAGTTTAGGTGCATGACTGATTTTCAGCTTCTAGCCTTCCAAAAACCAGCAGCCAAGGGGATAGTTCATTCTCCCATTTTAGCCTCTGGGCCAATTCTGGAATCGCATACAAGGATGCGTGCTGTACCCACCATTGAAGCTTCTGTTAAATCTCACATCTTTAAGTGAATCTTCCCTGATCTCATGGACTACATGCTGTCTCTGGCCGGTCTTTGAAATGAGCCCTCCAACTTTTCATTGTATGGTTTTGGATGGGACTGTGAAATCCTTAAAGGCCCCTGTGTTCTTTTAGGCCGGGCCCTCACAGCCTGTTTGTTCCCTCCGCAATTCCTCCATGTTGCCAATACCCACCAGAACTTCTGGGGCACAGAAGTACCCAGTGATTGTTTCTATAAACGAGGCTGCGTGGCTTTTGTCATCTCTCTCTTTACTTATTGAAGAGTAGTGTGTTTGTTGAGTGAGTCTCTCGCCTTCTGCCTCCTGAGTCTGTACTGTTTCCTCAGAAGTGAAAAGATCACGGAGCCAACCTCTCTGAGCTGTTAAGATGCCAACACAGGTAGTCATGGACTTGTCCAGCAAATCCAATGTCTGCTAATGTATTTCAGTGTCTGTCATAGTTATTCGTAAAAAACAAAAATTAAGAACTAGCTCCCTTATTCCTGGTATCCTCAAAGGTAAGATAATGAAAACCAAGTTTGCCTAAAGATCCTGTGTAGCATGGCTACATAGTATCTTTAATGCCATGCTCCCACACCCACCTCTAATCTAAGCTATACAGCAGGGAAAGGCATCTAATTTTCCAAAGACACCTCTAAATGAGTAAGAGCCTTTTAATAACTAATAGGAAGTCCTAGAATTTTCATGTGAAGTGGGAAAGAGTTCCATGAGTGGCATGGCCTTGCTACTGTTTCCCTCATTAACTAACGGCTCTGGGCAAGGCAGCCCTGACTGACAAAATACAAACGAAGACACTAAAGCACAGTCGTGGACAGTGGAATGGGAAGTCAGCTTCACGCCTTTTCAGATTCCAGAAAAATCCTGAAGTAAGAGAATCCATTACTGTAAAGGGACAGGAAGGAGGGAGGTGGAACCAGTTATTCTTTGTAGTTTAGAATGGTGGTTTATTTCTCTTGGAGTAAGGGGAGGCTGGGAGACTAGGCACTTCTGATTGGACATTTTCCTCACTGCCTACTCAGCAACCATGATTCAATGCTCTCTCTCTCTTTCTCTCTCTCTCTCCTTCCCTACCTCCCTCTCTCATCTATCTCTCATTTCTCTCATTTATCACTCATCTGTCTCATCTATCTCTCTCATTTCTCTGTGTGTGTGTGTGGGGGGGTGGAAGTGCATACATGCAAGCATGCTTTCAGAAGAGTGGAATGGTACTTCAAACAAATAATCTGCAGCTGCCAACAGCTGTTCCTGGTTTCTTTTAATAATCCGTGACAAAAATATTGAGTGTGCGGTAATGCAAACAGCCAAACAATGAAATGAAAACAGGCAAGGGCAATCCCTTGTTCTAACTCACTCCACTTTATTTGAATGCAGCATGGGTTGAGATGTTGAAATAGCTGGTGGTGTCAATGTTTTGTGTCATGGTTTTTTTTTTTTTTTAAATCCATTCTTAAGCTCAATAACTGTAGGTCAATTGAGTTGTAAAGGAAATCTTTCTGCCTTGTTAATTGATTTGTATTTCTTTTTCTCTTTGTGTCATTCTTTCATTATTAACTTGGGTAGAACTCTGGAGCCCATCAAATGAGGACATCTTTCTTAATGGGGGCAGTAGACTTTGTCCTAGGTTGGGGACTGTCCTGGATGGTGAGAAAGAGCCCCCAGGTGCCCTCCCAGTCCTGCTTACCATTTCTTGCACAGATTCTTTCTTGCCTCTGGGAACTTTGTACATGCTGTCGTTCACCTCGAGGACAAGACTAGGAGGGCAGTAGTTAGCACACGGGGGAAAATGCTAGTCATAGCATGCATGCTTTGAAATCTGAGAGGAGAATTGTCTACTTAAGAGACTCATATTTTATTTTCTCTGTGTTAACTTCCTGGTCTGTCCAAATAAATTGCCAGACTTGAATAGAGTACACTAGGAACTTGCTTTCTCACAGTTCTGTAGATTAGGGTTCTGAATTCATGCTGCCATAGCTTCCTTAGGGGGCTCTGGGGGAAAAGTCAGTCCTGTCTACTTCTAGCTGTTGGCTGTTGTGGCAACATCTCTCCAATCTTTGCCTCTGAGGTGGCAATGGCTTCTCCTGGTCTTCTTATATCAGGACACTGGCCAGAAAACTGAGGATCATCCCTACAAGAGGAATAACTGTTTCATCTCAAAATTGTTAGTTTAAGGTGCCAAGATGCTTGTCCCAAAGTATTAGTGGCTATTATTTCTGTTTTCCTCTAATTTATTTCCAAATTATTGACAAGTAAATTCTTACGTTTATTTTAGCATTCTTTCTGGTTATTCCACCACTATATTTTGGCAAGCAATACATACTTATATGTGTATATACATATATGTACACATATATGCACGTGTGTATATGGTATACAAATATATACATATATATTACATATATAATTTTGAGCATTAACTTTAGACTATACTTATATGTATGTGTGCATATCTCTGTGTGTGTGCCACATGAATCGAAGTTGCAGGAGGGTGCTAAAGTCCCTGGAGCTGAAGTTACAGGTGTTGTGAACTTTCTGCTCTGGGAGCTGGGAGCTAGGCCCCTAGTCTATAGCACACAAGGACTCTTGCCTGTAGATCCATCTCTGCAGGTGCTATTCACCTACTTTCATGTTTTTTGTCTCATAATTAGGCAAACTAAGGAACTGAATGTTGTAGACTTCTCAACAAAATAGCTAGTGAGTGAATTTAGCTAGTAATTTTGCCAATTATTATTTCTACTTTATTAGATTTGCTTCAGATTTTTCCAGTGTTTTCATTTAGATCATTAGTCCATCTGTTTGTATTATTTCTTGTTCATTAAGATTTTAGTGTTGTTTTAATTTCTCCAAGAGTCTCTCTAACCAATTTTATAGTTTAAAAATATATTTGCCTTTTTAAAACAAACAACTCTGACTTCTCAGTACCATGAAATTTTTGTTTGTTCCTCAATTTGTGTATTAACTTTAGGACTAACACATAGTTATCTCAGAGTTTTACCTCTATCATTATCATGTCATGAATTTATCATAATTTCTCTCTGGCTGAGTTTAATAACTGTTCCATGGGTTCGTGAAAACTATTCTTTTTTATTAGTTCAAAATCAAATAAAACTAGATTTGTACTGTTTATTATGATGTTAAGGTCTCTTCTGTCCTCAGTTGTTTTATAAACTAGGCCAAGTTTAAAATAATAAATAGACATCTTTAGCATCTCTTTTTTGTTTCTTGTATAGGCTTTATAGGCATTGCTGCTGGACTAATTGCTGTATGACAATCACAAATGATGCATGTGACTGCAAAGTTCATCCTTTCTCCATCTAAATCACTTACAATTCTGTCACCACATTCCTCATTCAATTCGTTCTTTCTAAAGCTGAGATTATGACCCCACTTTTCTTCTCTTTATGAGTGTGTCTTCCATTATTTTGAGAATTCCATACATCCACAGAATGTGTTTTGATTGAATCAAACTCCCAGTCCTTTTCTTCCCTCCCACCCCCCCCCCAACCTTCATGTGCTCTAACTTTAATACCATGGCATACGCTTAATGCTTGCAACCTGTGTGAGCAAGGTGTAGGGTTATCCACTGGTGCACATGGAACTTCTCAAGAGCCCCATCCCTGAAGACAACTGACTCTCCCTCCCCCTGGAGCCAGCAACTGCAGGAAGTCTTCAGCTGGGGTGAACTCCATGAGCTCCTCCTCCAGCTAAGATGTCACTTAAAATGTTTTAGTAACTTAGGACTTTTCATGACAGTGAGACACATCTGCTCCTGGCAGCACTAATCTACTTCAAGAGGAAAATGGGCATCAAAGAGACTCCTTATGGAGTTTGTTAGCCATTTGGGCAAGAAAATGCTCTTGCCTGGACTGCTTGATGAACTGGACATGCAGAACCCACAGAAAAATGACTGCTGAACTTGCCTAAAGGTAAAACTGTCCTTCAGGGTTTCTGCTTCATGAAAGAATAGAAAGAGTCTGCTAGAATTCTGCTGGACACAGAAAAAAAATGACTGATAAACTGCCAATATAGGTGGAACTGTCTTTGAAATTTCCTGCTTCATGGAAAAGTCTGCTGGATATTATGGGCCTGTAGACTGAAGATGGATGCTCCAAGAGTACAGAAGAACTTTGGGTGACTGTTCAGGCAGAAATGTGTCTCTGTCAATTCTAGAGTTTTGGAAGTTGCTTACAATGTACTTCCTGTTTACTTAGGTAATATTATATCTTCTGGAGTCTTTAATGGAGTTGAAGAATTTAGAGTCATAGTTTTCTTTAGTTGTGATAAAAGATAAAGTAGATATAAATATCGTAACTATAGTTCTTGCTTGATACCTGTTTTGTTATATGCAATTTTGCCATGTTAAAGATAAAGCCTTCCTTTTCATTTAAGCAGAAAAGGGGAGGTGATGTGGGATTCCCCTGTGTTTGCTGTGAATACCATTGGTGAGTAAAGAAACTGGTTTGGCCTGATAGAGTAGATAGGGAAAACTAAACTGAATGCTGGGAGAAAGAAAGGTGGAGTCAGAGAGAAGCCATGTAGCCCAGCCAGAGACAGACACTGGAACATTAGCCTGTAAGCCACAGCCTCATGGCGATATGCAGATTACTAGAAATGGGATAAATTAAGATACAAGAGATAGCCAATAAGAAGCTAGAGCTAATGGGCCAAGTAGTGATTTAATTAATACAGTTTCTGTGTGATTATTTTTGTTCTGGGTGGCTGAGACAAACAGACTCCTTACAACACATGTCTGTTCTGTAGAACTGTCACCAATGCTGCCCTTATTTCAAAAGACTGTTTTAATTCTCTACTAACAATGACAGAGTTTTGTTCTGTTCCCCACCTGTTTTGAAGTTCTATATATTTGCTTTAATATTTGTCTTTCTGCCTTCATCTTCTGTGACTTGACTTCACTACTTAAATTACAATCTGTACATAACCCTCATGGACAGAAGTCTTCTTTTCTAGTCTAGCCTTTACTGGGAACTCCTTTGCCCTCCTTTTAAACTGAGCAGGCTTCCTTGATTTTGAGAAATCTCTCAGGCAGAAGAGCCAACACCCACCAGCACAGTCTGAAGAAGCAGGTCCAGGGATACAGTATGAGAGGCAAGAAAGCATGCACCTCAGCATTTGTGTTCATTGATTCTACTTCTGCTGGCCTTTCTGTCTTGTCAGAGCCTCAGCATGAGTCACCTTTGTAACACCAACCAGTGTGGGACAAGCTGTGGCAATGGCTCATTGGGTCACGTAGTAGTCCCTCTTCTGAGCTCATCTTCTGGGCAGTAACCATGTTGCTGTTCTTTTGTTTTACATGAGAACAAGCAAGGCCACCTTGACATGTGCAGGTGCACACTACTCAGCAGCTGGCCAAGCTTCCCAGGGACAGAGCCCAAAAGTAGACCTAATTGACAAAAGTAAGTCACTTGCTTATCAACAGAGTCAAAAAGAAATGTCATGATCTGAAAATTGCCATGAATCATTGCATAGAGATATAAAATTGTTTCTAAGAATTTAAAAATATTCCACACAACCAAAATCTTGCCTTCATTCAAGCTGACAGTGTGATTGATGACAGGAGGGTTAATGGAACAACTTCTTCAGTAACTCAGTGATGGTGATGCTCCTGTCTCTGTTATAATGCTGAAGTACTTCATAACTGCCCAGTCTACACTAAACATTGTGCAAATGTTCTAGCTCACATTGTTATCGTTGCTGTTACTACATTATTTTCTTTGTGTTTATATTGATTCACATTAGATGTTATATGTTATTGACATGTCTTTATAAACTTAAATACCTATAATTACTTATAAAATATATACTGCAACTAATAGACTATATATTCTATGAAAGCAAAGACCTCTCCCTGTTCTTCCAAGCTACAGTCTATTGTAGGTCAAGCGTTGGGCTGTGTCCCACCACCCAGCTAGCTTATACCCCAAAATAACCATGTGGAAATTGTATTAATCAAAACACTGCCTGGCCCATTAGCTCTAGTATCTTATTGGCTATCTCTCACATCTTGATTAACCCATTCTATTAAATCTGTGTATCACCGCATGACTGTGGCTTACCAGGAGGGATTCGGTATGTCTGACCTGGCAGCTGGCTCCATGACAGCTCTATCTCTGCTTTCTTCCTCCCAGTATCCTGTTCCGTCTACTCTGCCCACCTAACTTTCTGCCCTATCAAAAGGCCAAGGCAGTCTCTTTATTTAACCCATGAAAGTAACACATAGACAAAAGACCCTCCTACACCAACAATCTTCTTCAGCTAACCAGCATAGGCATAAAATGGCACAATAAACCTTTGTTCTGTGGATGGATAGATGAATTGATTGTCACTCCATCATCATGGCTAAGTTAGCTTCCTTCAAGAGCTAGTTCTGGAAGTCAAGCATGAGTCTGGAACGCATCCATTCATCTCAGGGAGGAACTCATTTCCTCTGCAAGCACAATGTATTTTTTAGAGCTGTGCTGGCTTCTCCTGTAGAAGATACAGTTCAGACTGACAGCTCAACCTAACCCATCACTCTCACGACACATACAGTGATTTAAGTTATTTTCTCAAATAACTTTTCCATAATTAAGTTATCCATACTGTGTGATCATTTAAGGAAAAAAAATTAGAAAAAAAATCAGCTCTGATTCCAACGCTTCCCTTCTATCATCCCAGAAAACAGTTATCAGTATTTCTCATGTGTGAGTCAAGAAGGGCTAAATTTGCACTCTCTGATGTAGATAATTACTCTTTGGACTGTCTGCCCCGCTTTTTAAATAGTGTATTCCCAAAGCTGGAATTAAGCCTCAAACTTAACAGGAAAACACTGATACACATATTGCTGATTTTCAAACCATCGGAGAGGATTCAGGGATACAGACTCTCCATTGAGGTGACTCTTGGTTAGATGAAGTTGTCTCTCCAAGTACATGGAGACAGGTTTCTCACTGACACACCAAAGGTAACACTCACGGATGTGTTTGTGAAGAGAGCATCTGTGAGAAGGGAACTAGCATTTAGCATGCCCCAGTCTGAGAGGCGCAACATCTCATTTAATCCTCTTAACTACCCCTTGAGTCCTGTAATTACACCTCTTTCAGGTGGGAGGCAACAGAGCTTCAGGGTCTGCCTGGGAAGAAATGGCTGATGTCTGACCATTCCTCATTGCTGACAGCATCAGCTTCCCCAGGCCTCAATTATACAACTTTGCCTCCATTCCTGTACTTGTTGTCCGTTGTGCCTGATCTCACCCTGCCAGAACCCCTTTCTCTCCTATGTTCATGTATTATCATTCCTACCTGCCTCCAGATGTAAATCTTCTATCAAAGCCCTCACAAAGGGATGCCACATCTTTGTCCCAACCTGAGATATGGTTATGGTGAAAATAGCGTTGAGAGATTGTTAGTGGTGTATCTGGACCTTGGTCTTTCATGGATGTGTGGGATCCGTTTTATGAAATGTCTTCTCTTTTCTTGGCCATCTTCTTCCTGAGTTCTCCTTCAAGTGTTTTTAAAATTTTTATTATTTCATGTATATGGGTGTTTTCCCTGCATGTGTGTCTATATAATAGGTATAAAAGAGGGTGTCACATCCCATGAAAGTCTATGGGTTACCTTATGGGTGCTAGGATCCTTTACCAAAGCAGTCAGTGCTCTTAACCACAGAGTCACCTCTCCACTCCTGTCCCCTCCCCCCATTCTGTTTCAGCTCCCCAGTGCCCATTGATCTTATTCTCTGTGAGTCACACAGTCCTCTGGCACCAGTCACATTGGGGGGGGGGACTTTTCTGTTATTTCTATTCAGAGGAACCATGTCTTTCTGACTTGTATGTTTAGCTTGGGTGTTGTATTTCCAAATACTCCATGGGTCCTCCAATAAAGGCTTCCTTAAGCTTAGCTTTGCCAGTTTGGAGATGCGTTAATACCCATCTAGGAACTGTCAAGTCTTCTCAGTGGTGCTCGCTCATCTCTATGCTGAACTAGAGCTTCGGAACAACGAACAAGCCCAGGCTGGTCTTGGCTCTCTAGTCTGCTGACTGTTAACACTTAGTCACCCAGGCTTAAGGTTTCAGGTTATGTTTGTCCTTCCCTTGTCCTTGAACACTGTCCTAGTTAGGGTAACCACCTCTAAAATGAAACACTGTGACGAAGAGCAACTTGGGGAGAACAAGGTTGATTTGGCTTGTTCTTTCGCGTCATTGTTTATCACAGAAGGATTCAAGCAGGACAGGAACCTGGAGGCAGGAGCTGATGCAGAGGCCATGGAGGGGACTGGATACTGGTTTGTTCAAACTGCTTTCTTCCAGAATCCGGGATGCCCAGCCTACCCACAATAGGCTGGGGTCTTTCTCATTAATCTCTTATTAAGAAAATGCCCAAAAGCTCTGCCTCCAGTCTGATCTTATGGACATTTTCTTAGCTAAGGTTCCCTCCTCTGTGAAGACTCTAGCTCACAAGATGACATATAAACTAGTGACAAAAACACCCACAGTTGTCAAATCAGCAAAGTTCTTAGGTTTTCTTTATCTAGCCTCCTTTTTTCATTTGTCCTTTGTCCTGAATTTCAGCTCGCATGATTCGACCCCTTTCCTATATCATGATAATTTTCTTTGTCCCTTTATGCCTTTATCTTCAAGTTCATGGCTATTATGAGACCATGTTTGTTTCTTGAAATCATAGATCTTGTTTCTCACTTACCCCAAACCTCGAGTTTCACACCATGCTCCCAGAATACAGTTCCACAGTGAGCGTGTTAGATTCCTCTGAGAATAAATTCCCTCTATGCTTTTCTCCAGCCTTGGTCAACAGTACACTATTTTGAGCTTCCTCACACTAATGAGTGTCCCTGAGGCTTGCCCTTGCCACTTCTACACTGCACCAGTGTGTGCTGTCTTGCTTGGCACAATCTACCCTCCTTGCTCCACCACACTCTTCCTAAACTAACTTCATCTTTCAATTCCTTCAACCATCCTCTTTCTTCCCTTCATCTGTTTTCTTGTCACTCAATTAAAATCATGTGTTGTTACCTTTCGGTTGCTGGGATAAAAATGCCATGATCAAGAAGGAAGAGCTTGTGGTTTCAGTGCATATGGTTGGGAGGCATGGCAACAAGAAGCAAGTGTAGTAACCAAAGGAGAAAGCTGAAAGATCACGTCTCTAACTATAAGCATGACACAGAGCGAAAAAACTGGAAGGTGCGTGAAGATGTGAACTCTCAGGGTCCACTTGCAGTGATGTGCTCCCTCCAGAAAGCCTGAACCTCCCTATACCCTCTCCAGAAAGTACCACCAACTGGGGGACAAGTGTTCAAATTCATTAGCCTTCGGGAGCCGTTCTCCTTCAAACCATCACATTCCACTGGCTAGTCCTACATACTTACATCCATATCATAAGGCAAAATGTAGTGAGACCACCTTCAAAAGTCCCCACAGTTTTGAACATTTTAACACTGTTTACAAGTTCAAATCCAAAGCTTCTTTAGCAATAATAGCTTAACTGTCGCCTTCTCCAAAAATCAAAAGGCAAATTAGTAACTTCCAAAACACAGGGGCACAGAATATTCATTAGCCATCTACAAGGGGAAGAATTGGGGCATAGTGGAGAAATACTGGGTCAAAGTAAGACAAAAACCCAGTAGAACAAACGTCAAATCAAATCCTGTAGCTCCTTGTGTAGTGTCTGAGACTTTAGTTTTAAATGCTTAGATGCCTCTTCCCCACAGCAAAGCTGTTTGTTCTCTCTCTCTCTCTCTCTCTCTCTCTCTCTCTCTCTCTCTCTCTCTCTCTCTCTCTCTGTCTCTCTCTCTCTGTCTCTCTCTCTCTCTCTCTCTCTCTCTCTGTCTCTGTCTCTCTGTCTCTCTCTGTCTCTCTCTCTCTGTCTCTCTCTCTCTCTCGGACTGGTTCCATCCCTTGTATGCAGCTCTCCATGACAGATGCTTCTCCAATATCACTGGGTCTCCACTGAAACCCAGTAATTCCTAAAATCCCTTCCGAATGAGGAGAATGAACAATTTCTACCTTCTTTCCTAAGGTCCTAATAACAAACCAAAGAATGATTCTGCAAAATTTCACTCTGGGAAACCAATGAGTTTATTGGCCTTCCTTAAAGAGCAGAGGGGAGGGGTTAACTTACAGAGACCTGTGGGCTCCTCTTGCTAAAGATTGACTTGAAAAGCCTGACCCAGCAGGGATAAGGGTTTCCTTACTGCTGCACAGATGGTACCCTGCTCCCCTAGCCTTTTCTAATTTATTTACCCAAGCCCCTTTCTGAGGCAGAGTTGAGTAGACACAGCTGGATATTCAGGTGAGGGTTTCCCAACTCTCCCCATCCCTCTCTGAGGGAATATAAGCAGTTATTAAGCCCAGTTGGGATGATCTTTTGCAAAAGGGTGCATCCCTTTTGGACGTCAGTTTGCCCAACATGTCAGTTTTTTTTGGGGGGGTGGTGGTACATGGCACCCAGGTTCCATTTTTCCACCACAGCTTTGCCCAATGACCTCTCGGGCTTCCTGCTCTCACAGGGTCTGCATGTGGGAATCCCCCTTACGTACACTGCCTGGCCTCTGTGGCTCTCTCAAACCATGGAGGACAAATCATGTCCTGTCACTCTTGCATCGTCCATGTGTTTGAAGCCAGCACCATGTGAATGACCCTGCTAAGTTTGGCTGTCAGTTTGAGTTGGATCCTGAGTCCCTTCAATGACATTTGTCACAGCTTGTCCTTGCTATTTGCTATTTAAAGGCAGAAAACCCCCTATCCCACATACCTCTCTTACTGCTCCAGTGCAGGACAGGCCACTCCTGGTGGCACTAATCTTCATTATTGTGACAGCATCTCCTACGACGTGTCTTGGCTGGAGCACTGGGCTTCTCACTACTCTTTTCTCTCCAAACTATGTATTTCTTTTCTGCCTTGCTTGCCCATATTCATTTTATATTACCGTATGCACTATGAATAACAGCCACTCCACAGAATCAATATTATATTGGCTTAAAATTTACTCTGCCAAAGACATTACTCCATTACTTATTAATTTAACCTCAGCCCAGTGCTCAGAATATGGACAAAAAGCAGACATTCTCTTTGCCAAAGTATTACAAGAATGTGCTCTAGGCTCAGTTGCTGATATTGTTCTCCTTGAACCTGGCCTCAGCACTGCATCACCATGAGCACCACTGCCTTCCGGCCTCATGCTAGAAGCTTCCAGCTTTATACTAGAATGGTCCCTTAAGCTCTGCTTACCGCATTCATATGCGCTTCTGGTTCAAAATTTTCCACATCCCTAAAAACAAGGATGCCAAATAAATAAACCAATAAACTAATAAATACGTAAATAATGCTCATATTCTTTACAGCAACAGCCCCCTCTCTGTTTCTAATTTCTGTATTAGCTACTTTCCCGTTGTTGTTGCTATGACAAAAGCACCTTATACAAAGAAGGAATTACTTGGTCTTATGGATTCAGAGGAATGGTCCATAAGGGCTAGGATGCATGGCAACAACGCATGGCGACAAGCAGCAGGCCTAGTGGTCACAGAAACAAGCTAAACAATCACATGTTCAGTTGCAAGCACCAAGCAGAGAGGGCACACCCGAAGTCGGCAAGGCTGTGAAATCTCAGTGTCCACCGGCAGTGTTGTGTTTCCTCCAGGCCGCATCTCCCTGGAGCCTCTTCACACAGCACCGCCACTGGGTACCAAATGCTCAGATCTGTGAGAGTCTGAGGGGCATTTCTTATTCAAACAGCCACAATCATGTAAACATTTGTCTTCCTGTTGTCTTTCAAACTTTTGAGCAGAGATCGTATCAAAACGATTTCTACAATTATGCTACACAAAACAATTCTATCCAAATTCTAAAAAACTTATTTCTGAAGTTCTGAAACCTATCAATAAGGCATCTATGCTAAGTATATAATATTTAAATTATATCATGTAATTTACATTTTAGTTAAGAAACACTAGTGCCATTTTATAGAAACAAAACAAAACGAACAAACCCAGGGGCTGGGAGGTGGTGGCTCATGACTGTAATCCCAGAAACTGAGAGGCAGAGGCAGGTGAATCTCAGTGAGTTTGCGGCCAGCCTGGATGACAAAGCAAGTTTCAGGACAGCCAGGACTGTTACACAGAGAAACCCTGTCTCGAAAAAAACAAAAACAAAACAAAATAAAACAAAAAAAACCAGGAGGCAGCATTCAGAGACAGCTCAACAGTTAAGAACCCATACTGCCTTTGAAGAGGACCTGAGTTTCGTCCCCAGCATTCATGTCCGCCACTCACAGCTTCCTGGAACTCCAGATCTCCGGGGTATCTGCACTCATAAGCACATACCGCTCCCCCCCCCCCCCACGCGCACACACATATCAAAAGGTAAAATAAATCTCTTTTAAAAATAGCATACACAGATGCTATTTTATATAACAAATGACTAACAAAACTAGGGCGAAGTTCAGGGCCAAACACAGTGCTCATCCTTACAGATACCTTTAGACGAATTCCACTAAATATATGTAATTCAAACTCACAAAGCATCAGTTACTTTGATCCCACTGGAAAGTTCTCAAGAGTGCGGTGCCGCAAGTGGCAAGTAGTCACGGTAGCACTGATGCAGACCTTTCCAACACGGTGGGGGGAGTTCCTCGGCTCCCTTTCAATCCCTCTTCTCTTTCTCAGTGGTACCATACAGTCCATGCTGCATTCTCTGCTAAAGGAAGTTCACTCCTTTTCTGGGACTTTCATTCTCTACCTCATTTGCTTGGGCTGTGTCTGTTTTAGGGCCTGAGATGTATCAGAGTCAACAAGAGGCATATGGTTCTCCAGACACCTCTTAAAACCGGCTTACTCGTTTCCTTGCCCTTTGGGATGGCTCGCAGTCCTGCTGAGAGCATTTAAAAATGACTCATCTCCACGTGACCCTTCCCTTAGGAGAGTAAACAATACATTATATCCTTTTGTGCAAATCCACGACACATTTTCATTATGAGGATGTCTGACCCCTGCTTCATTTATTCTGGTTTAGTTATCAACATAAGCTTATACAAGTCGAATTTTGACCACAAATGGAAGTAATAACAAAGGAACTCAAGGGCAATTTGGTTCAGTTCTAAAGGACAGCAAGCAGAGTAAGAGAAAACCTTTTGGTTTACCACCCTTGCCTCTTATATAAACATTTCCCAACACCTTATATCACTATTTAGAAATGAGAGCATGCAGAGTCTAATACAAGCTAGAGACTACACTGATATAAACATTTCTTATCACTTTTACGTTCAGCTAGGTAATCATTATCATATATATGTATATACATACATTGTGTTATCTAAATCATTTTCAGAATTATAAACATTTATGTACTTCTCTTGACTCTTATATGTGGATCTAATATTACTGCACCTACTGCATTTGTTTGTAACTACCCATTTGTACAGAGACCTTCATGGTTACACTGTGTTTATTTCCTACGGAAGTGTCCAGTCATCTTTTCAGCCCCAGTATCTGGTACCATGTTTAGCTCATAAAGAAGAACTAATTCCACGAGTCTTGAACTGGATTGCTTTCTATGTCTTCAGCCATGTTCCCAATCCCTCAGCCCCAACTCTCCTTGCATCACAGTGTTTCAGGGTAAGAATGTTCCTATAGGGAAGATTAATCATGGATCTTTTCTGCAACAGACATCGTTCTGCTGTGCCAAGCTCACTTATACACACGAGTCACTCCCAAACTCAGACTTCCTTTTCAGGCCAACCTTGCACAATGAACACACTGGGACCGTCGAGGCCTCCCAGGGCCCTCCTCTTGCTGGGCACTGGCCAGGATACTGTGAAGTAGACTTTCCCAGCTGTTTTGCTTCCAAGAAGGGAAGCAGATAGTGAGGGCGGATGACCAACTATCAGTATCTGAAATGCAAACAGCTCTTTTCCTGCACTGCAAAAGTATAAGTAAGCAGGCTGCTTCTTCAGATGCAGCACAAGGCAGAATTACTATTTTTGTACGCTATTTACTCTTCTTACACCGTGTTCCTTATATGTGAATCTTTCATCAAACTGAGGTTTGAAGCTAATTTCAGCATTTGAAGACCCAGAAGATTTAAAGACCCACAACAGTGTTGATAACGGTGTTTATGTGAGTCAGGGTTTTCTCAAATCACCCAATCTTCCACAATGCTCGCAATTAGCTCCTCCGCAGCCAGAGGTCCTCCCTCCTATGCCTGGTTACAAAGTGAGGAATATGCGAATATGCTAGAGATAAAAGGTGTTCATTTAGCCCCTAGATCACAGTCTCAACCCTGGGAAAGAAGTATTTGCTCAGGTCCAGTCAAGCCCTTTTTATGACATACAGAAAAATAAAATCCTTTTTCCACAGAGACCAGCTTTCAATAACTACGTTTCTAACACTCCTAGAAAGGCTGACATACACTTAGAAAGGTGGCTAAAACAAACATATGGTGTAGCTTAGCTTTTACTTGGTTATTCAAGCATTCAGTAGATTAAGCTAGATTTTGAGGACTAGATTTGATTCCTTTCAATCTCTTATCAATAGAATTTCATGTATTCCATGGTCAAACTTACAACCCCAAATTGTTCATCACGGAGACTGACCAGAGCTTGCCATGAAGCTCAGAGTCCTTGGTCAGACCCGCAGCACTTCATAAACCTGGCATGGTGGTACACAACTGTGATCTCAGCACTCGGGAGGCAGAGTTGGGAGGACCAGAACTTCAAAATCACCCTTAGCTACGTAGTGAGTTCAACACCAGTTTGGGAAACATGAGATCCTGTCTTAGAGAAGGGGAGTCAGAGGAACCCCTGAAATGAGCAAGGAATTTGAAAGGAGAGCAGTGCAAACGCCAGCATCAAGACCGAGTCTTCCATGTTCAAAAGCTTTAGCACGGAGAGATAGTTTTCTGAAAGTTTCCTTTGAAAATAGTATTTGAGGGCTGGGGGAGGGGCTTCACTCATTGGCTTCAGGATTGCCTGCAAAAGCATTAAGGACCTGCATTTTGATTCACTACTGGCCCTTAAAGACAAGGGTCTTTAGCCCCAGCGGGAAGAGGACGTTAAAGAAAAGACAGTCCTGAATATTTGCTGGGCAGCTGGTCTAGATGCAAGCAAGAGTGACTCTGAGTTCCTAGAGAGGTTCTATCTTAAAATAAGATAAAGAAGATGAAAGACTTCCCATTGTCCACCACTGACCTTCAAAATTGCCCACACTGGCAAATGTGATTTTGCCTGCTTACATACATGTACACACTCTTATATACATGTACACACAGACGAAAAAAGAGAATATTACCTCGCCAGCACACTTCACAGCTCTTACTCTGAGCACCTAGGAAGGTGAGCACTTGCTGATTTTCCAAAGTCTGTGCTGATTCCTCCACAGGGAGCATCCACCGGCCCCTAAGGAAAGTCGCCCATTTCTCTCCTGATTGGACTTGGAAACAGTGGACGAGAACTGACTGGTTACATAGTTCCATCCTTGAACTGGTTCACAACACTGCTTTAGACCAAGCAAGTGCGTTTTCTGTAGACCCATCTTGTGTTTTCTGAAGTTATCTGATATATTTATATTTAATGTTCTTCCCTTGCTCTGTTAGCGTGCCTTATCTTGAGAGCTCCTAGGTGAGACAAAAGACCCTGTTACAGTGCTACAGAAACCAGGCTGATGCGTCCTTGGCTTAGCTTTGTTCTCTGTGCTTTTCATCGTTTATGACGATGGTCCTCAGCCTCTCATGTTTAGAGTTTGATATAAAAAACTTAAAAAAAAAATGGTAGAACTAAAACCAAAAATTTAGAACAGGGAAGAAGCAAGAAATCTCGTGGGCCATGTATTTTTATTAAGCTTATATCTAGTACACATTACATAGTCGATTTGGGGTGCCATTTTTATCAAAGAAGACAGTCTGACTGCAGAGTTTGTGAGCAGGGCAGCTGGTCACACCACACTGCAGAAGAACAGTAAACAGAAAATGAATTTAATTTTGCTCCATCTATTTAATATCCAAATTGACATCCTTGAGGCTCTGGCTGTATTCAGCACTGAGCATAATGGAGGCTGAGTGCCCAGGGAGAAGGGCCTTGACATAGAAGCAGCACTTGGAAGCATTAAGCAATCATAAAGAGCAGATAAGCATTCAGATTCCCTCCAGTCCATTTTCCTTTGAATCCGCATAGCTGCCTAGCGTGGTGGGTCAAGGTTACACTTTTACACATTTGGCATCCATCTTAAACGGCAGGATATAAATTCCCTAGACAATGCATGCCTAAAATTGACAGCTACATGGAATTCGGAGAGGGAGAGCGGCGATTCGGCGACCAGATTACACAGGCCGGCTGCATTCCAAAGGGTTTACATGTCCACAGCATCTGGAACAGTTTTAAGGCTTATAGGAAATGGGAATGGATGTTGACAAAGGCGGAATAATACACATTAAGTTCAAAGATAATACAAACAAACTCTTGTAAGCGGTGCCATTGCACACGAAGAAATGCCTTTAATAAGGATGGCTGGGGCAGGCCTGCAGCCGCCACCCACTTTTTGAATGTCTAGACATTGGGGTCGATGGAAACTAAACTAACCAAGTGGTCCAAACCTCCCTCCCTCCCTCTCTCTCTCTCTCTCTCTCTCTCTCTCTCTCTCTCTCTCTCTCTCTCTCTTGCACTACTGAATCTAGCAATGATGACTCAGCCTCTGTCTTAAACTGAAAAATGTTTCTCTTTCTCCTCTTGCTTCAGTGGATTATAAATTTCAGAGTTAATGGTTTGGGTGAGGGAAATAAACACAGAGATGAAAACCAAAAGCCTGGTGGCCATGTGCTTTACCTAAATATTCCCTTTCCTTATGGAGGCTCTGCTTTTCCGGGAGCTATCTACCCTTCTGGTGTTCCGGCCAGCCCACTGGTGATGAGAAGCTGATCTACACCAGCAAACCTCACAGTCCTTACCTTAGTCTGAGCCCGTGAGAATGTGGGGACTTGTCTGGACTTTCTAGAGGCTGGTGATTTCTCCATAGGGAGCTCCCACCAGGCCTTAAAAAAGTTGCTTGTTTCTCTCCTGACTGGGCTTTTAATGGCTGGTAAGGGCTGACTGGTGCAAAGTTCCAGTCTCTGACTAGATTGAAGCTCCATTCCCAAGGTCACCACTTCTAAAGTGCAAAGGTTGAATTGGCATTCTGGAAAGGAAATTGTCATGTAGGTCACACTACAAAGGAAGCAGACGAAAGGAGATGCGTGGATGACCTGCACGGGATTTTACCATCTATCTGTGGGTTTGGGCTGCCTGGGACCCAAGCCTGGCCCTGCTGGTCTATTAGCACATGCTTGTTTGGGTCTTTATTTGCCAGAGACATGAAACCTATATGATATACATAGACAAACATCGAAAAAGTTATGTTACAGTTTGGGCTCAGTTATCTATGGAGGCTTGGTAAATTGGAAGCTGATGGAAAAGGCCAGCAGGCTGGAGACAAAAGGAAGAGTTAAGACGGTTTGCTAGCAAACCCAGATCTCGCAAAGGAAGCCAAAACGCTTTCTGTCGTTAGAATGTCCTCTAATTCCGGGAGGTCAGGAATTTCTGTTCTCCAGGCCGACAGCAGATTTGGTGAGGTTCCTCCACCTCACTAAGGGCAATTTGTTTTACTCAGAGTTAATCAACTTAAATGTGAAAGTCATACAAAAGAAATAAAATAAAATAAAAATAAAAACCTACAAAAACACAAATGAGATTTGACTAGCGATCTGAGCACAGTGTTCTTAACGGTTGGGGGCAAGCTATTTAAACTCTTTGTGTCTTAGCACGTTTGTCTATAAAATGGGATTAGTTCAAGGATGATTGCATACTCCCTGGGTTGAATGCCAAGACATAGTAAACAGTTTATTACACAACAGGAAAACAGAAAGAAAACGTGAGGCATTCAATCCATTGTGCAGTCCAGAGGTATGAACCCCCTCGCCCCATTGACAGCGTCGGTTGATATGGGTGCCATTCGAGGTCTAATTTCCTAAACCGGAAACTCGTCACCTCAGAGAAGGCTCCATTGCTGTTGCCCTTGACTGGGAAGACTCAGCATCAGTCTACTAAGGGAGATGTATTAGTATTGAGATTTAGAATTCATTAGATTTTGGAGGTGTTCTTCACATAAGGACTTAGTAATTAGTGTTATAGAAATCCATCTGGGGTCATTTCTATCAATGGATGACCGGGAAAACTGTCTTGGGACACTGACACCCTGGAGGCCCATGGGACTCACCCCTCAGGTTCAGTGTGGTAACGGAGACTCCTTCCTGCTTTGTGCAGGTGTCTGCTTCCCAGCCCACGCCCGCCGAGGGCTTCTTTCCTCACCTTCTTTCCTTCTGCGTGAACAGCCATGACGGTAGATCAGCGCCTCTCAGGGTGAGTTCCAGCTAGACCACCTGGATCCCAATTATTACCTTCAGGGCTGGAAGACCAGACAGGTGAGTGGTCAGCACTGAAATCCTTGACTTTTAATTTCTCAGGGTAAGATTTAGGAAGTGTGTGTGTGTGTGTGTAAATTTCTTCATGGATATTTCTGCCATAGAGGTTTGAAGGGGTTTGCGCTAAGTTGTCAAGATCTTGCTAATAGCCATGGCGTGGCAGAGTTGCAAAGCTGCACTGTGTCCATTAGAGTTTCTGGGTAGCTCTATCTCTTCTTGTTTAATTGGGTTGCTGCTATGATCACGGTAGCTGGGAACAGTCAGCGTGCCGCTTCTGCACTAATGAAGAGTAGCTGTGCTTACAGAGAGTTTGCTGATTGGAGTTTCAGAGCTGCAAATGATCATGCGCTCTGCCTTCTACAAGCTCTAGGAAAGGCGCAGCTTGCTCCCAAGGTGAATGGCTCACACCCGCAGTAGCTTACACTTAGGGCCACGTTTTAACCACTTAAAAAAAAAGTTTCCTCTTTTAGAGCCCATGAAATCCCAGCAGCTTTCATCTTTAAATCATCCTCAGCTTTATGAAGCGCTTTCAAGAGCGGGAGCTGGAGAGGTAGCTCAGTGGTCACGAACCTTCCTTGTTCTTAGAGAGGACCTGGGTTTTATTACCAGCACCTACATGGTAGCTCACACCTGCCTTTAATTCCTGTTCCAGGAGACCTGACATCATCGTCTGACTTCTGCAAGCACAGACGTGTTACACATACGCATACAGGCAACACACTTATAAAGGAAACTAAGAATAAATCTTTAGAAAGAAAGGGGAAATAGAGGGAAGGGTTTATGGGATTCATCGACTGCTCTGTGGGGAACCGTCTTGCTTTGCCAACACGAGGGCCCACATTCAGATACCAACACCATGGACAAAGTCAACCCGGCTACTGGGGACTCTTGTCCTTCCTCCATGTGGCCGAGCAGTGTGTGTCTGTGCTGTATCCATCTCCAAGAATAGCCTCCTTTCCTCTCTTACTTGTGCCCAGCCAGAGTGGACCAACACAGCTACACCCGACACTCACTCTCCAGCCTCCGGGTATGAGTTCCACACTTGCAAAGGAGAAGTTTTGCATGACCAAGTGTTGCTAAAAAGTCCTATTAATCCAATTACCTAGCAAAGAGATGGGGTGGGATTGTTTGCTATTTCGTGTTGTTCATTAAAGAAATGGTTTCAACCACTTATGTGAAAATTATATAAACAGAGACAGAATCGCACATGGGGACCACACCTGGTTTATCTGAGGAAAATGAGTGATTTCTGCGAGTTTCCTCTCTTCTGTGGTTGGACCCTGTTGTGTCCCTTCTCCATGTTTCCTCCCACTGTGGTCTCTTCTGATCTATGTGGTGTCTGTTTTTCCTCTTTTTATGACATTTCTCACTTTCTGAGAAGCTTTAGATAGTTTTCCAAGTAGCAGGAAAGCCTTCTAATGAGGTAGCTCCTGTCTAAAGCTACAATAAAGACATGCCATCATTTGCCAAGTGACCACTACACACCAAGCCCGCTGCTGCACTTCCGCGCGGACTAGTTCAGCTATTTCTCACTGCAAACCCACAAAGTAAACATTAACTTTTTTTCCTTTCAATCAGAGAAACTGGAAGTTCTGTGTCGTTAAACGGCCTGTATGAGTTCACACAGCTAGTAAATTGAGCGGCTAGGATTTAACTTCATCCTCGGGATCCTCAGGCACCGTGAGCTATTGCTACTGATCTCTGGAGGTGTTATCCAAGGACATGGAGTGAACTGGAGTCTCCTGGCTGGGAGTGCCTGCCCTGCAGAGCCAGATCCTTGCACTGGTGATGACACCTAGTCCCCATCTCCGTGAATAGCTGGCGTGGCTCCTTGGCTGAAGCTCAGAGAAGACAGAGAGGAAATTCAGGGATGAGGCTTTTTACACATAGCGCTTTTCATCCAATTTAGACTTTATTTATTCATCGGTGCTTTTCTAGGTCAATAGGAAGGCGAGGAAAGAGTATCCTCTCTGCGGCAGCTGGAGGAGAAAACTGTGCAATGGGCCTGTGGGTGGTCATTTCATGTTGCTTTCTGGGTTAAAATGATGTGGTTTCTTATGTTGTCCGTGGAACTAGCAATTATCATTCCCTCTTCGACTGAAGCAGTTATTTTTGGTGAAAAGCTATTAAGTCTTTTGACTGAGAGCATTTTGGGTACCCTGTGGTTGGCTAGCTATGTTTAGATTCCTTACTCACTGACCTTGAATTAATTCCCCGGCCTCTCTACTTCTCTCTTGATAAGCTAAGAAAGGCAGAGTGATGTGTCAATATCTACAAGTTAGAATGAAAAACACCGTAACAGCATTTGAATATCTAGAATATCATTTTAGTTCTTCAAGTCATAGTTTAACCCCCCCAAAAAAAATCTTACTTATTTACAAGTAATTATCCCAATTATCACTCGTTTATTTTGTGCTTTGGGCATGACAGCATGTACATGATGAATCTCAAACTGAGTTTCCTGACTGCGTCTACGTTCTAATTACCTGTCTCCATCTTGTCTAAAGAGATGAGCGTTAGTAGCATCCCTCTCTCCTGCAGACTTTTAGTGTCTTCACTCCGCCCTGACATATGAATTTAATCAGCAAATGTAATTTGTTAAACATTTCCCTACTTTTTGGTACTAGTTGACTGTACTTGGCAATGAAGGAGACACTAAAGCAACCTTAAACAATGCTGTTACCCTGTAGGGCCAGCGAAAACAGTTTACATCAAAAGATAATTATCCTCCCCAGTGTATAATCAGAGTCAAGGAAAGAGCTAAATGCTACACATGAGTGAGAAGCCTCTCTTTACCGTCCACTGAAGCAGTGCTCTCGGGTAATGTCAACTCTCCAGCAACTCTGTAAAATACACCAATTGGATCATGTGATAAATGCTCTTGTAGCCAGCTGGTCACTCTCTATGGTGGTTTGGATAAAAATATCCCCCATAGGAATTCTTGAGCCCAAGACGATGGTGCTGTTTGGGAAACCTTAGAAGGTGTGGTCCTGTGGAGGGAAGTTTATCACCTAGGGTAGATTAGGAGGCTTTCAGGTTTCAAAGCATTCCCTAGTGCTTTTTCTCTGCTTCATTCTTGCAATTCAAGATGTCAGTTCTTTGCTTCCAGCCTCTGTCATCTGTTGCCATAGTTACTGGCTGCTGCCATGGGGTCCTGATCATTACGGATTCAAACTCTGGAACCCTAAGCCCAAATAAAGTCCTTCTTCTGTAAGTTGTCTTGACCATGGTGTTTTATCACAGCAATAGAAAGCTAACTAATAAAAACATCCTTTTATTAACCTGTACCTTAAAGTTCAGGCCTACTGATCAATCTAAGGTGTTTAAAGTGTCAGTACAACTTCTTATTGAAATAATATGACATGTATTAATAAAATACGGGGACCATAAATGGAAATATGCTTGTTGCATGGAAATGAAATTCATTTCTCTTAAAAACCTATAAGCCTGAATTATTGAAAAGTTACTAATGAATTAGTATTGCCTGAAAAAGACTAGTGGGGACACACAACAAAAATGTAGGAAGACTTGATCCTCTCAATACTTGTGAGGTTCTTAACTCTGCTTTGAATAGCTCAGCGCTGAGAAATATGGAAGATGGTGTGCATACACTATCCTTGAGGAAGACTCGCTTGGCATCCTGCTGGGGGACTCATGATCTTAGAAAAAGTACCTACACCGAAAGCTTAGTGCTGCAGTGTGTAGCTTTTTAAGTTTTAAGTTGAAATATCTATGAAAATATGAGCCACTATCACGATTTCTTTTCTAGCCATATTTTGGTGATTGATTAATGACTAAACTACTGGTTTTGCTACCATGAAATTATACAAAAAAATTTTTATTGATGACATGGAAGAAGAAGGCATTAGTTAGAGGGTTGGCTTTTAATAGTGAGTGTGATTTTGTCACCGTACGGGAACAAAGCAACACTCTTCAGGAGAAAGCAAACACACGAATGGTAGGAGGATTCAACGTTTAGGTTATAAAAGATAAAACTCCATGCAGCAGGCTGAAGAGAGGGGATCAAAAGGATGGGACAGTGGAGGAGATGGGGGATGAGATAGCAGCTACGAGGAGATACTAAGCCCTTGACCGCTTTTTCAATCACAATTGTGAAATTAAGAAAGTAATACTTTAAGGTAGTTTCCTGACAGCGCACAGAGTGTGGTAACTTACAGAGGCAAATAAAACTTTCTTTGGTGCAAACTCAGATAATGGGAGATATCTTCACGCAGAGCACTCTGGTGGGGAAACTGAGGCCAAGCGTGACTTTCAGAAGGAGAGCGCAGCCTGGGGAAGCAATGCCATGGGCAGCAGGAAGGTTGGCACACTGTTTTGTTAGCCCTGGCTCAGAAGAAAGGTAAAGATGGTGCTGCATCTCCACTGCCATAGAGAGGGGTAGAAGAAGAAGGCGTGGAAGACATTTTTGCAAATAGCTGTGAATTCTCTTCCATAGAGAGCGAATTTGTTATTTGGCTGAAATCCTCTTCCATGCGGAATTTTCACTTCTTTTGGGAGAATCAAGCACGATGTTTTTATCAACATATGGATATCATTAGAAAACAGTCATGAGGAACACAATATTTAGAGTGAAACAGCATTTCGTTCAAAGTCCAGATGTAACATTTGCCAGCTAAATAACTTGAAGCAAATTTCCTGAGCACTGAAAAAATTTATAAAGATGCCGTAAAATAGGAACTACATCACCTCGCTCATAAAGATCCAATCCTAACTTCACCATGCACATCGAAAGCGTTTACCATACTGCCCATCAAGAAGGTCTAGGAGACTGAAATGTTTGGCTCATTAAATACTGTCTTTAATAAATCATAAAATTATAACAGTGGAGATTTCCCAACTTCTTTGATAAAGGAGAAACCAAATTAACTGTGGATTTAAAATAATACATTAACATTCATATTTCCAGGTCTTTGAGATACCAACGTTTCTTTTTCCATGAGAAAACAAGAAATCATAACTATTCTCTATGTGTCTAGTTCACTGTTTGTTCACCATTTAGGGAACAGAGACTTTGTAAATGAAAGATTATCATGGCTTTGAAGCCAAGATCTGAATGTCAGGATTTTGGTATACATTGTCTGTGCCCAGTGGGTAGTGATTTCTTGGAAACATACACAGAAATACTGGGCATCCACCCATAGCATTTCTCAATTGTTTATGAATTGTTACGCTCATATACAATAGAATTTAGGCAAATCCTTGGCAGAGAACTTCTTTATAAAAAAAAAAAAAACACAACAGTTCAGAGCCTTCATTTGGCGCGACTCTTTAATGTGTGGGTTTGTGTTTCCTGCCTTCTAGTTTCCCTAAAAAATATATAATGTTGTAGAGACACACACATACCCATTCATTAAGCACTTTGAAGCAGTCATCTGTGATATTTTCAAACACAACATTACTTTCCCAACATGGTTGAAAATCCCAAGAATCTCCTTCCCACTTGAATTCTACCAATTGATACTGGAGACAGCAACTCAAAGCAGAAGAAGAAGAAGAAGAAGAAGAAGAAGAAGAAGAAGAAGAAGAAGAAGAAGAAGAAGAAGAAGAAGAAGAAGAAGAAGAAGAAGAAGAAGAAGGAAAGAAAAGAAGAGAAGAGAAGAGAAAAGAAAAGAAAAGAAAAGAAAAGAAAAGAAAAGAAAAGAAAAGAAAAGAAAAGAAAAGAAAAGAAAGAGAAAAAATATACCTAATGGTACTTCTGGTGCAGATCAATCTTAGTTAAGGGAAATTTTGTGGTTTAACATCTTGTCCCATGCAAATCTCTATCCATGACTTGGAGAGAACTGTTCTCTAGGGTAAGTACCCAGAACTGAGTCTTTATAGAGCCTCTTGCATCATTCCAGTAAACTATCTCTTTGCAACTACATGACCAGCAGCAGATGATTGTCACGACGTAATAGTAATATTATTATTTACAGCGATGACGTAAGTCCTTATGATTGCTATTTCCATTGCTATTGATTACTTGAGCACAACTAAGTCTAAGTCTGCATGTGATTAAAAACATTGTCCAGTCTGATGTGTGAAAAGCCGCAGAACAAAGCACCATGGGACCGTCTTTTAAGGAGCACCTGATCGTGAGTGAGCGTTGGCAGCGCCTCCTCCCTTTGCAATGGGAGGCGAAGGAAACACTAATAGGGGATGGTCCATCCTGAATTCTCTGCCCCTGCTCTCCGAGGGCACAGAGATTACACCCAGCAAAGATGCCCTGTCAAGATGATTTAGCAGGAGGAAAGAGAGCTGCTGGAGGGGAATTCTGGAGGGGGATTTGTGCTCCAGATCAAAAACGATTTTAAGTGGTCTTCTCGGGTGGCCTGTGTGGAGACACGCAACAGCCCAGACTGCTGTTTTTCCAAGAGGTTAAATTTCAAAAAGAGGAAACAACAGCAAACAGGCTGCCAATTTACCCCACAATGTCACAACTGGCTGACGATCTGTTCAAAGCAAAACCGCTCACTTCCAAATTCCTGGATCTGCTTTATGCTTAAACATTAAACCCTGAGGAAATTTTAGAGTGAGCATGTCACATTTATGACTCCTGGGTAAATGGCTGTGTGCAAACACACCGGTTCTCCCCGACAACTCTTTGTCCTGTAATTGAGCCTGGAGGTGGGGTGCAGTGAGAGCCATTTTCAATTTAGCCTACCCTGCTAGGAGCCACCCAGAAGGTCTCAGGCAGGATTTAAAATTCACTTCATTTCTCCACGGTGAAGTTGCGAGGATGCTTCTAAGCACAATTCCAAAATAAATGTCATAGAGAATGAGGGTTCCTTTGCCAGGCACAAAGAGCTGGTCTGGGACAGTGAGACTGACCAGAGTTCATGTCCCTCAAGTCCTGTCTGCCAGGGTGCCCTCTTCAATCTGGCAGTGGTAATGTGGGGAACCTGGTTCTGAATGTGTGTCGTGGTTGGGGCAGGGGGACTGGACTCCTTCAGAGAAGCTTGCTGGGAGAGGAAAGGAATATAAAACCAGAGAAGCAGCTAAGGTCACTGAGTCTAGAAACTTAGAGAGGTGTAGCAGGAATTAACTCCCTACACAAGCACAGCTTCCTTCTAGAAAGTTCTCTTGATTCATAGGGACCAAGATCCAGTCTGAGAACAAATTTAAAGTCTGATGAATTTTGCAGGACTGACCCATGAAAATGCTAGTTGTGGTTTCTTTATCATTGGAAAGGAAACAATAGCAGTGAAATGCAAGTCCTCTGAGCCAGGACCATACTTGTACCTCAGCTGTCTGCAAAAAATGTATGCGCGCAGACTTCAGACATTCCTCTGCCAGCTGCATGCCCAGCGTGTGCGCAACTAGCTTCCCTTGTGAGCAGCTAGTTTCGTGCGTGAGTGTGCGTGTGTGTGCACATGTGTTCGTGCATGTGTGCATGTGTGTGTGAATCCGTATCTGTTAGTCTGCCTGCTAGTTTTCAGTAAAGGAAAACCTATAAAATGAAAGTTCGTAATAGCACTCATCATAGCTATAATCTGACATTTCCATGACATCACTAGGTAGTTATTCATAAATCTGTTACTCATCCAGAAGAACAAGCATGCGTGCTGATAGAGCACAAATTGAATGCCTAATCGCTAACAATGCTGGGCCCTTTCTTCTGTGAATTACAGAGCAATAACTGAGATTTACTGAGTGCTCCTCGCCTTCCGGCTTCCATGCTCAGCACTTTACAGACATCGTGACATTCGATTCCTTCAAGAATTCTAATGATCCTATTATCATCTACCTTTCCAGTGACTGGGGCTTAGAGCTAGTTTTACCTACCAATAATAATCATTTAGAACATTTTATGGGATAAATGACTTCACTCTAGGCTTACTCAAGTTGGTTTAATAATCAGTGATTTATAATTATATGGGAAATGGGAGATTTGGGGGTAGAGTTAAAGGAGGAAAAATTGCCTGAGAAAGTAACCCAAAGTTTCCATGCTTTGGAAACTGGTGGTGTGGGGTTCTCTCTCTGTCTCTTTCTCTGTCTCTCTGTCTCTGTCTCTCTGTCTCTCTCTCGGTCTCTCTCTGTCTCTCTCTCTCTTCCTCCCTTTCTCCCTGCCTCTCTCCTCTCATCCCCACAAAGATATTGCTGTGCAGCCCATGAGAGCTGAAAATTCAGCACCTTGCTTTGGTCTTTCAGGTGCCAGAAGGAGAGCATGCTCCATGCCTAGCTTCTTTAGCCATTTGTGAAAGGAAAGACTACAGCTGACTTGAAGAGTAGGTATGGGGTCCAGCAGGACGCAAAAACCCAGAATCAAAACTCTAGCAGTGTCTTAATCTGGGTTTCAGCTGTTGCAATGAAACATCATGACCAAAAATCCAGTTGAAGACGAAAGGGCTTATTTGGTTTGCACTGCCATATATCACTGTGCATCACTGAAGGGCATCAAGGAAGGAACTCACACAGGGCAGGAACCTGGAGGCAGGAGCTGATGCAGAGGCCATGGAGGAGTGTTGCTTACTGGCTTGCCTCCCATGGCCTGCCCAACTTGCTTTCTTCTATGACCCAGGACCACCGGCCCAGGGGTGGCATCGCCCAGAAAGTGTTGGACTCTTCCCCGTAAATCACCAATTAAGAAAATGGTTTTTACCTCAAAAAGAAAATAGTGATTACCTCAAATCAATGAGATGAATATTATCAACCCAAGAAAAATCAAATATGGATATCCTCTGCACTCTACACAGTGAATTACTTGTGCCAACTCTATTCCTGAACCTGCATGCTGCCAGCTGTTGACTTGACCACATCTGGCCTCTTTAACATTCTTAACAGAGTCATTGTAGTGGGCGCTGGGTCACTTAGTATTTACACCAATGCTAAGCATTTGGTAATTTCTGTCTATCAATATGGTTGTCATACAAACATATCAGAGTTCCTAGACAGTGGCACAAGCCCTTTTCCTCGAGAATGTGTGGTGGCTGCTAAATTAAATCATTGTAGCTAAATGATCTTTTCAAAAATAATAACTTCAAAACTAGTATATTCTATATGGTTCATGGAGCAGGGGGAAGATGGGTGAGAATCATAGCAGGCAGTATTCTGGAATCCTCTGGGGGGCTAAAGGAGGAGTATGTCTCTGTCATGTATACGTAGAAGTATGTATGGATGTGTGTGTGTATGATGTTTCAGTCCATGTGTATATGTATTATATACATTTGTATGTAATTAAAGTGTTGCTTAAAATACTTCCTTATATTAGTTTGATGTTAGGCTTTTTGAGCTTTTTTGGGGACCCGCCACTCAGCTCCCAAATGAGTCATACACGGAGGCTTATTCTTAGTTATAAGCGTCCTGCCTTCCTTCATTTGCATTGTCCCATCTACCCTTTGGTCTCTGTGTTTTCCATTCTCTTACTTCTTTAAATCTTACTCTTACTCCATGAATTGCTGTGTACCTGGGAGGCTGGCCCCTGATGTCCTCCTCCTCGGGCTACTACTCCAAACTCCTCCTATTTATTCTCTCTGCCTGCCAGCCCCGCCAACCCTTTCTCCTGCCTCACTATTGGCCGTTCAGATCTTTATTAGACCATCATGTGTTTGAGACAGGCAAGGTAGCACATCTTCACAGAGTTAAACCAAGGCAAGATAAACTAAAGTAACATGCCTTAACATAATATTCCCAACACTTCTGTCATACTCTAATATCCTGATGTGTGCCAATGATATCGTGATGTTATTACACCTTCTTAAAATCAGGGAACAATGCTCTCCTTCTATCTGATGACTACTTAAAACTTCCCATAAGACCGTCCTCCTGAGGAGGAACAGATGGACTCCGGGAAACTTCGCCATTATCCTTAGAGAGGCCTTTTATGGTCACAGCCAGTCGGGTCTTTGTTGGCATGCTCCATCTCATCCAACTCCTCAACAGTAGTCAGAGAACCCAACAGACTCTTTGTGTCGTTACAAAGCTTTGTGCTAACTTCATAAAATTCAATGGTCTCTTCCCCAAATATCTCTAGAAAATTATTAATGAGCACTTCAACAATAGAAATCAATAATACCACGAGGCAAAAAAACAGGATGCTCTGTCTTTTCATGAAGCATAAAGGCACATTTGACATCAGAGTCTTGAAGTGAAGAAAAATTGGAAGCCCTGAGTTATAAGAAAAATTATAAATAAAACATGAGCCCACGAAATGACTAAGAGTATTATGACCATGTATTTAATTATACTGTCAGTACAATACATTATAAGAAAATAGGAAATGTTCCAATATTTTCACTGAAAGAAAGAAAATGCCTGCTTCTCATGGACGCATTTTCTCAACTGAGCTTCCCTCCTCTCCGATGACTTCAGCTTGGGTCCAGTTGCCACAAAACTAACCAGCACCAGTAGTTAGTAGATACTATTTTCAGTAGTTAGTAGATACTATTTTTTAAATACTTTGTTCTTCCTTTATGATACCAAGTATCCACGAGAAATACTAATTTAGGTCATTGATGGTAGCAGATACTTTGTGCTCTTATATTACAAGAAGGGAAGCCTGGAGTTTTGGGGAAAATATTTTGTCATGATGGCTTAAATTTTAGCTCACATTCACCAAGAATAATCAAGTCTAGGAGGCCCGGTAGAGAAGCCCAGCCTGCATTTTATCACTTACTCAGTTTAATCAAATGTTGTTATCTCAAGAATCATTGTCTATGTAAAGATTTCCCATTCCATTTTTCCCCAGAAAAACTCCACCTTTTTTTTTCTTTTCTTTTCTTTTCTTTTCTTTTTTTTTTTTTTTTTTTTTGGATTTCCAAGACAGGATCTCTCTGTATAGCCTTGGCTGTCCTGGAACATGCTGTGTAGACCAGGCTGAACTCACAGAGATCTACCTGCCTCTGGAGCCCTTCTGTTGGGATTAAAAATACGTGTATATTTCTTTGTTAGCTTTTCTCCCTTCTCTCACTCTTTCCAAAAGAAAAATTACCATCACCGCCACCGTCACCTTCACTGCCACCATCACCAAACCCTTTTTGGTTCTTTGGTAGTTTCATGCACTGATATAATGTGTTTAGGTAGTTTCTACCCTCTGCACCCATCCCCTTCCAGACCCAATCCCCACATCTCCTCCCAACTTCTTTTTCTTTTCCTTCTCCTCTTCTTCTTCCTCTTTTTTTTTGCTGATTAAAACTGACTCTCCTTCCACACGGTCCTGGCTAATTTTATGCCAGCTTGACACAGGCTAGAGTCATCTGAAAACAGGAAACCTTAGTTGAAAAAATGTCTCCATTAGATCCATCTGTAAGGCATTTTCTCAATTAGCGATTAATTGGGGAGGGCCCAGCCCATGGTGAGTGGTGGTGTCCCTGGCGTGGTGGGCCTGGGTTCTATAAAAAAACAAGCTGAGCAAAGCCATAGGAGTAAGCCAGTGTTGTGAAATCTTGTTTGTGTTCTGACAAATAAAGCTTGCTGGAGATCAGACGGCCGAGCTAGCTACAACTTAACCATAGAGGTCTGGAGATCTGTACAGAAAGGAGACAGGAAATGACAACACGGGGCAGAAACAGGAAGTGATAAGGCGAGTCATAGACATGATCTCATCTCTTTCCGTCTGAGAATTCAGAGAGGTAAGAAATTTCTGGTGGCTTCTGCTCTGCTTCTCTGATCTTTCAGCTTTTACCCTGACATCTGACCCTGGGTTCTTATTGATAAAACTAATAAGGAGCATGCTCCAAGCCAGTAAGAAGCACCCCTCCATGGCCTCTGCCTCGGTTTCTGCCTCCAGGTTCCTACCCTGTTTGAGTTCCTGTCTAGACTTCTTTTGATGAACAACAATGATATGATATCATCAAAAGAAGTCTAGACAGGAACTCAAACTTGCTTTTGGTCATAGCGTTTCGCTGTAGCAATAGAAACCCTAACTAAGACCCCCAGCAAACATCAGTTACCAATAGTTTCTCAGCTAGGAGTAGAATCCCATCAGCTCTCCCCTCAGCACGCTAGGGGATTGACATGAGCTCCCGCCCCCTGCAACATGCTAAGGAATTGACTAGCCTTTACTACATGTCCAAAGTACCCACAGTCAGGGCTAACTCTTGAACCAAAACACACCTGGGAATGACTGGTAACCTGTCAGCCAGAACCAAAGACTGGCCAGACTTCACTGGGCATTGAGAAGCAAGAAAAGCAAGTGCATTCATTAGTAAAGATAAATTTTCTGTCTCTGAAGTTGAGACTAAAATACGATACAGGTACATATGGAGAGAGTGATATACGTCTCTTTAGAAAATACACTCACATAGTGTTAAGTCAAACAAAATGAAATTTAATACTGCTTCCTATGTCCCCAAAGTACTCAAAATGAGAAGAATTTGTGGCTGAAGAAGAAATACTTCCATCCTCCTTCTTCCCAGACACAGTGGATGCTAAACAGTGGCAATCGCTAGCTGATATGCATCCTCTCATTTTCTCATGATGACAGTTGGGATCCAACTACATTAGCAGGAATTTGGTCACATAGGCAGAGAAACTTTGCTATAATGAAAAAGGAGGGGAATAAGCCCCAAACATGACTCCCAGAGTCCCGACACACTACAGGAGTGACACGGTCATGTCTGCATGTCTGACAGGAGCCAAGAAAAACTGGGAACAGGCGTCATAAAATACTCAGACATAGAGGGTGATGCATATGACCCCCGGGCTGTGCAAGTGGCAACTGATTCTTCCCAGTACACCCCATCCTGTTAATTTTTTTTTTTTTTTTTTTTTTTTTTTTTTTTTTTTTTTTTTTTTTTGGTTTTTTGAGACAGGGTTTCTCTGTGGTTTTGGAGCCTGTCCTGGAACTAGCTCTTGTAGACCAGGCTGGTCTCGAACTCACAGAGATCCGCCTGCCTCTGCCTCCCAAGTGCTGGGATTAAAGGCGTGCGCCACCACCGCCCGACCATCCTGTTAATTTTTAGCTCATATAGTAAATGTATTTTCTTTTTCTTTTCCCTCTAATAATTCCTGTTCAAGAAGGCTAGAGGGGGCAAGGAAGTAGATCCACTAGAGTACGAAGTCACAGGCACTTTGACTTCTTGATCCCTGGTGCTGAAGTACTACTTTAGATTATTACTTTTTTCATATTATCTTAAAATTTATGTTGGTCGTCTTATTTTTGCTCCTTCAAATATAACCGTTTCAGAAAATAGAACCGATTCCTGAGGGTTGATAAAACGTGTGCTTGCAAAATCAATCAAATCAGCGCTTTTCCCTCAAAGCTGTCGATAAAGAAAAGTGTGCAGTGAGGAGCCCAGAGCTGCAGCAGGCATGGGCAGCTGTGCCAACCTTGTCCAAGGTCACTCCTGCTGGCCCCTGCCTCAGAGACAGAATGCCGTCAGGGCCTCCTCAGTGAGTTCTGCCCAGCATCTCATTGTGTTGATCTAGCAGCTTCTTACCACAGCCAGCAATGGCATCATTGTTCTACAGATGAGGGACTGCGACATCAGAGATGCGAAGAACTTGTTCAGAAAAGGGTAGAGTAGCGAAAGGAGACTCAGAAAGTCCTACATAGCCTGCTTCAAAGAGCAAATCCAAAACCAATGACCACATGCAGCCTCTAGAGGCAGGAAAAGCTAAGGAAGCAGATGTTCTCCTAGAATTTCCAGAAAAGAGGGCAGTCAGCTAAGCCCTTGATTTTAGCCCCAGGCTACCTGTGTTTGACATCTGAACTATGAAACAGAATGATGAGACATTTGTGATTTTATGTCATGTCAAAAGGAATGAGAAGGGGGGAGGGAGGGAGCAAGAGAGAGATGCAGAAGGCTAACCCCGGAACCTAGACCTGTCTTCTTCACTCAATGTCCATGGTCCTAATGATGGATGTAACAGAAACAAAGGGAGTCAAGTAGGGGATGTGGCTAAGCAGAAGTGTTTTGAAAGTAGATGCCAACATTTACACATTGTACACTTACCGAAGGATCTCTTTGGTAGGAAATTATTTTTAACACTTAGAACCTAAAACAATATGTACTATATTAACTATTGAAAAGCCATATAATACCGTTCCATACATTACCACATTTGTTATATTCTTTATGCCTCTCTCTCTCTCTCTCTCTCTCTCTCTCTCTCTCTCTCTCTCTCTCTCTCTTTCTCTCTCTCTCTCTCTCTCTCTCTCTCTCTCTCCATGTGTGTCTCTGTGTGTGCACATGTTTGTATGCATGCACGTTCACACAAGTGCATATGGAGGTCACAGGTGAGGGTTCAGGTATGCTATTCAATCACTCTCAACCTTCGTGTTTGAGGCTAGGTCTCTCCTTGACCTGGAGCTCACCAATCTGGCTAGACATTTGACCAGCAAAGCCCAAGGACCCTCCAGTGTCCACCTTCTTTCCCAAGCTGAGACTGCAGGTGTGAGCCTCCAAATGCCAGCCTTTTGCATGACTGTTGGGATCCAGCTTGACTTTGCATGCTTTGCAGCAAGCACTTTATAGAAGAAGCCTTCTCCCAGCCCTTCTGGTTTCTCTTAATATAATCATAAGAAGGCATAGTTTTGAAAAAAAGTGAAATTTTGCTCATAAAGATATTTCTGCTAATACTGTATAGGTAGCTACTAAAAGCAACAAGATTGACTCATCAAAATGTGCTTAGGAAGGTTAAAACTGTTTATAATACTAAGAATATATAAATTGTTATTTTTTTGATCTGAAAATTGTCTATGTTCTATATTTTACTGCGGGTGCTGTCTTTTCAACCAGATTGCATAAGGATACCTATCCAGGACAAAACCTTTAGCTGAAGATACTTAGCCTTGTACAATGGAGCATTTCTCCAATGCTACATTTCAAAACTTCTTTTCTCTTATATATAAGATTACATGCTCTTTGACTTACTTCTTCTAATACCTTGATAGCAATAAGCTCGTGTGTGTTTGATAAATGCACTGGGACATGGTAATCTCGTGCATGAAGTACCTTTAAGAATGGGAAGAAAATGAGTTTTCTAACAAAAATACCTAGTAAAGCAAAAAAGTTTTTTTTTTTAACTTGAGTTCTGTATTTTTTTTAAATATGGTTGTCAACACAGGAATCATTGACTTAGCCTAATTTGCTTCTTCATAAAATGTGAACACTTGGTGAAGTATTTTCTAAACTCTAACTAGGAAATCAACGAATTCCCCCTAAGAAGCCAAAAGCCCTTTCAACAGTTCGACACCACATGCATATAACTTCATGACTCAATAATAATAATTACCTATATGGCAATAATTAGATGGTCCAGGCTACACTGTAGAGTGATGTCATCTCCGTTTCACTTGATGCCCCTCGGAATCCAGTTTTTAAACATGAGAGCAGCTTTCCTAGCTCTTTCCGTCTATACCTACCTAGTGGAGTGAAATGGAAAACTGCCAATTGCTCAGTTTATGTACAAAATATAGATTTTCTAAATGGCTAATTTACAGTTAAAGTTGATGGCTGGCATCAATAAAACTGGTTAAACTTTTGTGTTAACACAATCGACCGTGCAATTGCTCATAGCATTAGCAAGGGCTGGTTGACACAATTTGGGCAATTTGCCAACAACAACAAAAAAATGCAGCCATAACTATTGATATAGTTTAACGTAATTTAAAAATAACTACCTACAAACACTCATTTTGAAGACAAGATGGATTAGAACACAGTTATTCACTTTATACATGATGAATAGTGCTTTGCTATATATTTCTTAAATAGTGCTATTCTGTAGTATACAACAATTGTTATACTCACAAATTTGTGCCTTCTTCAGGCACAAATTAGAAAGAATGGCAGAGTATTAAGAATATATTTACAATGGTCCATATAAAAAGAGTGTTTTCCAAACAAGATGGTGATGTAATTGTCTTTTGGTAATCTTGGAGCCTATGATGATTCTGATCCCATCATTAGGTATTTGGTACAAAAGAGTAAAAAATATATTGCTCTAGGTCTGAAGTAATAAAAGGAATTAAGGAGAAACTTTAACCTGAAAGCAGATAATGTACCTTATGTGTTTATAGAAATAATTCCTGTCAGAGGGAGAGCAGGCCCTTTCTTACCTCAAACATAAGGATAGGCTCTTGGGATGTGAGAAAAATCTTATTGCCTTCACACAATGCCATCTCCCTGTGTTCACACAGGAGAGGCAGGCCTCTCTTTGGCCAAACTATTTCCTCTGATACACTGGAGTGTGACAAAATTAAAGCTACTTGTTCTTCTAGTCCTTGCTGACTCTTTGTGCTTACAAAGACAGTATCAGAATACTCACAAAGGCAGTGCAATGGTGAATTCTGGTGTAAAAGATAATCTTGTCTATATAATTGAATTTGCCAATTTCATTCATTTTTGATTCCACGCCAAGAAACAATACTGTTGAGAATCTGTTATCATTGCTGTGCATCAACATGTCCTCAGTCACCCTTTTACATAAGCAATATCGTATACATGTTTATGTTGACACCATTATTTATTTTATTTTATCATTACTTACTATTTGTCTCTTTAGAAACACTCAAAACTGGCAAGCCTCAGTTTCCTGAGGGATGGCCACACAGTACCTAGCTTCTCATTGTGTTGTACCTAAGTAAATAAATGGAATGAAATATGGCTAACTACAAAAAACATAATCTATGATATCATTTTTTTGATAATGTAAAAGATATCCCAGAATAATATTTTTGGAGATGTTATTGCTTTGTGCTAGAAATACTTCTAACATACCACCTATTCCCTTGACCAAATTTAAAACTTTAGCATCTGACAAATGCCAAAAGCATTAAGGAAGGAGAAAAACAAAAGAGAGAGGAAAAAAAAACCACAAAACTTAAATTGAATTACCCTATATAAAAAAAAATATATATAGGAATCAGGAGTCAAATGTGTTGACAGATATTTCTTTCCCACTTGGTCCCACAGCCGTTCAGTCCCAAAGAAACACACAGAGGCCAACATTAATTATAAACTGGTTGGCCTCTTAGCTCAGGCTTCTTATTAACTAATGTTTACATCTTAAAGTAGCCCATAATTCTTGTCTGTGTTAGCCATGTGACTTGGTACCTTTTATCAGTGAGGCATTCTCATCTTGCTTCCTCTGGGTCTGAGTGATGACTGTAGACTGAGCCTTTCCTCTTCCCATAATTCTCCTGTTCTGGCTGCCCCACATATACGTCCTGCCTGGCTACTGACCAATCAGCATTGTATTAAACCAATATAAGATCTTTACAGGGTACAAGACCATCGTCCCACAATACAAATGCACTTGGAAGACAATAACCATTTTAGAATTGAAAACAGTATGTATAGTAACAATGTGAATTTAGAGGGAAAGTCATGTAACTTGTGGAACAATTCTTGTGACTAATGACATACCTCAGCTTACCATAGACTACCAGAGTGCTCTCACTTAGCCACCACTCTGTCAGTTAGTTCTACAGAAGAGGAAATGAAATAAAATAAAATGGCAACAAGCATTCAGAAGGAATTTTTGAGACTCAAGAAGGTTATTTTTATTCAACTTTTATTTGCCTTTTCTCAGGAAACATACCAGAACAGATTAAGCAAAACTGAATGTATTCATACATCTTCCCCCAGGAGATGCTTTTTTTGTTTGTTTGTTTTTAAACTGAGCCCTTCATTTTAATCAATTATTCCATATACATGTCAAGATTTCACATGTGCATTCTATATTAAAATACTTCCTTGTTTAAAGTTGCAGAATGTGAAGACAAACATGGAAATAAACAAGTATTTGCCCTCTCAAAAAAAATCACTTGAAATAAGACTGTATTCTTACATATTAAATATGTATATATGCCTTGGTTTTAGTTTTATAAAATTATAAAGCTAAAAGAAGTTTATCAGCCTCCCTTCCTCAGTCTTTCTCTTGCTCTTGCCCACACTCCAGATTGTCCTAACTGACTGGATTGTCAGTGTCTAACCTGTTGTTTTCCAGTTCCATCTGTAAAGGAATCACAGTCATCTAAGAAAAATGACTTTTTGGTGCTGATGGGAAGAGATTCTGGCTATATCGTGCTTCCCAAACAGGAATGGCATGAAGACTTTCTGTGACCTGTCTATAAAAGCAATGCATTCTAGCGGAGATGGAGGGCTGTCCTCCATCACTTACAATGTGTGACTTATACAATAGAGAAAAACAGACGTGTTTGTGTATAACAAATTAATGTCATGGAATTTATAAATACTCGTCTTGCTATTGAAAGGGTTACATTAAATTCAGAACTGTCCTGACCATACTGAAAATAACCTGTAATCCTATTTTTAGCACAAAATAAAATAAAAACAATGTCATAATTATCAGCTTTTGAACACTATGGGAAGTGTTCAAATAACACCCAAATATTATAGTCAAGAGCAAATAAAATTCACTTTGATTTTTTCCAGGAGTTGCTGTTTTTTCTGCTCTCATTATAAATAATTTTTATTTGTTGTAAATTTCTTACATATATACATTGCTCAATAATGTGGAGTAACCTCTGTTCAAATTCCTTTTTTAAAAAATTATTCTGAATTAGCTTACAAGGTAGTTGGGTTTCATGGGTTCTTTGGTAATCTTTAGCATTGGTTAACTGTTGGAACACAGTCCCAGAATGGAGTCTTGGTGAGGAGATTTCTGCGTGCTGTGAGGAAAGAGGGCTCTTGTGGCCTCAGTTTCGTGCGAAACACAGACTTGTTCTTGGAATGTGTTTCCATGCACCTCCCAGGTGCGCCTGATCAGAGTGAACTTGCTTTCAGATTGTTCATGACAACCGACTATTGCTATTTGTTTATATGCCTCTATGGGAAAACATGTTTTAACTCGTGTAATGTGTGGCTTGTCTGTCACATGTAGCTTGCCATGTGACTGTGTACTTAACTCATATGACTTCTCAGAGTATAAATTGTCCGATGCTCTCAATGAAGCGGGCTGTTCTATGAGATTTTAGTCCTCCTCATTGATCAGCTCCCTTCTCCCAGGTCCCTCTGTCTCTAGAGAAGTAAACAGTTAACCCACCTCTACCTCTCCTTTTCCCCACCCCACTCCTGTCACCATCCCTATTTCCATTTACACCTTCAGCTCCTCACTCCTCTACTCCAACACCTTTCCTCACCCACCTCTACCTCTCCTTTTCCCCACCCCACTCCTGTCTCCATCCCTATTTCCATTTACACCTTCAGCTCCTCACTCCTCTACTCCAACACCTTTCCTCACCCACCTCTACCTCTCCTTTTCCCCACCCCACTCCTGTCTCCATCCCTATTTCCATTTACACCTTCAGCTCCTCACTCCTCTACTCCAACACCTTTCCTCTCTACACCATTGCGGGACTTTTCACTGGTTTGATCTTATACAGATCTTGTGCAGACGAACACAGCTAGTGGTTCATAAGCGAACCCACCATGTCATGTTCCGAGGGCAGGATTTCACAGTATCACGTCTCATCCTTCAGCTCTTGCAGTCTTTCCTGTTTCCTCTTATCTGATATTCCTTTCAGCAAAATGATTGACCCTTGGGGAGTGTGTTAACAGCCCAACATCAGTTGAACACTCACAGCATTTTGAACAGTAATGCAGATGCATTCACCAGAGACATTCCTGTGACCAGAGCTGGGGATATAAACACAAAACTATTTAGAAGACAGTTGGACATCATGACCATTTAGGAAAACAATATCAGTACGTTCTGCCTAGTTGTGGATTTTGACTATGTTTATAATATTAGGTACAAATTCCTTCCTGTGGAACAGACTTTAAATCCAATCAATAAAGTGGTTGGTTATCCCATGAACATTTTTGTCACTATTGTACCAGGGTGTACACGGTGGCTGGTAGGTTGATATCTTCACACACAGAGCCCAGAACTGCATTATACCACTGCCTCTTCCATCAACCTACATAGCACCTTCCAGCAAAATGATTACAGCTTGTTCATTTCCATTCAGGAAAATATTCTTCTACTATTTGTTGACAATTTTCCATCCTATTTCTTTCATTCTCTCCTTGGGAAAAAAAAATCTGACATTATTCTGAAATTACTTCTATCTTAACTTCACTCCTAATTTTCTTTCTTTATTTTTCTCTGATTTGTAAGATTTGTTCTCAACTTTATAAAATTTCCTGTTAACTTTTTAATTTATATTCACACATTTTTCATCATAAAGATCTTATTGCTTTTCCTAGCAAGATCCTTTTTGTTGTCTGTTGCTCTTGTGTGTCTCTGAGAATTTTCCTTTTGTTTGTTTGGGACAGGCTCTGGGGCATAGCATTGGTTTACCTGGAACTCACTATGTAGACCAGGCTGGCCTTGAACTCCCAAGTGCTAGGATTAAAGGAAGTATACAGCATTATACCCAGCTGATAGTGTTAATTCTTAAATACTTTCTTATCTCTAGATTACCTTTCTTTTTCTATGTTCTTTGTATTTATTGATCGTTTCTTTTGTTTTCTCCTTCATATCTATTGATTCTTGATTGAAAGTTAAATGATAAACATAGAGTTCTTAAGAGTAAGTTGTTAGTTAGAAACTTTGGTTTCCTAATGGGTGAAGGTTAATAGGCTAATGGGTTTTACCACTTTAGTCTGCTGGAGTCTTAGTCCATGGTAAAGAGGTCTCCAACAGTTAGCATCTCTAGTCATTTTCATCCCTGTAGGCTTACATACACAGACTTTTGTTCTCTTGTCAAATACCTATAGTTTGTGAACCTAACTGCCAGCATCCTGCGAGTTCTGTGAGAGGAGAGATCTTGAGTATCTGCATTTAGTAGAATTCTCCCCTACTCCCTTGTTTTCAGGAAAGGCTATCACTTACTCTCAGTATCTCTGATGTACACATTTGATGGACTGCTGAAACCCCTCTGTCTCCCTCAGGCTTCAAGAGGAGTGTCACTAACTGGGGTGATAGTTAATAAGGTGCTGTAAGGATCCAATTACTTTTTTTTTTAACAGATTTCCAACTTTCTTTCCTGTTTTTAGTTCTTCTGCTTTCCCAGATAACTGAGGTGAGATTCATAAACCTTTTCAGGCTTTCTACAACCTTTTCCCCAGTAGTTGGTTGAGGGAGGGCTTCCTTTGAATGCTTCTCTTGTTTGCTACAGTTGGATAAGTTAGTTATAGCTTGGGTTTCTACTCCTTCGCCTCTACATGCTGATGGGTTGCATCTGTTGTTCTTACATTTCGTATTTGCCTCCTCATTCTTGCATTTCAATGAACCCATTTCTATTAATCTAAGTACTGCCAAAGGGTATGGCATTCCCAGTTTTCTAGCATGTTGCTCTGTGGGTGACTGGCTGGTGTCTCCCAGACTCTGCCCTTTTTCTCCTGTATCTCTGCTTGGATTTCCTACCTGACTGTATCTTGCCCTGCTATAGGTCAAAGAGGCTTTATTATCAACCAATGAGAGCAACGCATATTCACAGTGTGCAGAAAGACGATCCCACAGCAGTCAAGCCTATCACAGCAATATCCTAGTCCTTGATAGCACTTCTATCTTAGTTAGGGGTTTTATTGCTATGAAGAAACACCATGATCACAATTCTTATAAAGGAAAATAGTTAATTTGTTTGTCTTGCTTAAAGTTCAGAGATTTAGTCCATTATCATCATGGTGGGAAGCATGGCAGGTTGTGTGGCCCCTGGTTTCAGCCAACAGTGTAGGGAAGGCAGAGTTCATGGCACCAGAAATACGTGGTGAGGACTCTTGTCATACTGGCAGATCAGTCCAGAACCAGAAACTAATATAGCCTTCAAGCCTGCCTCTAAGTGACTAGCTTCTCTCAGCAAGATGGCGTGTGCTAAAGGCCCCATGCTCCAGCCAGGATCTCAGAGTTCATCCACATGAGCCTGTTTGGAGAATTACAGACTCAAATCCTAACAGAGCGTTTCTTCCCTCTCATTCTTCCTCTTTTTGTACACATAAGCCATCTACTGAAATGATGACATGGTTTAAAAGACACATAAAAATGATTCATCCCCTTTAAAGATAAGCTTTACACTGGAAATGTTTACTTAGGAGGATGTGGTTTGAAACAGTGACGAGCTGCTCCAGGGTTTTAATACCCCAGCCTGAACTCTCCAGTTAGAATGTACATCTTTGAAGTGTGGGAAAAACTCAATGGAAGTATTGAAATATTTCCTTTTACATTTGCTACTCTTTATTCAGAGAAGTAAGTAACAGCAGATATCAGAATAGGAAAACTATCTTTTGCTTTCTGATTGGACTGAGAAATATCCATCATCAGTTCTGTTTCTAAGGAATCTTCAGAGACACCCAAGAGACAGAAAGGGCTGCTGAGCGGGGCTGCTATTCCGCTGTGCCACCTTAAGCAGGGTGTGGGTTTTCCTGGGTGACAACACAGAACCAACTGTCTCCAGTGTGGAGACAGAATTAGGGCTTAGTAGTCGCTAAGCTTAGCCAATGACACGGTGAACAAGTTAAGCTTGTCCTGTTTTTTACCCCCCGAAACACAGTTTGCCACAGTACACAAGGAAGTTCTGAAAGACTAGTGCACTTTAGATCCAGAGCAGAGGCACCCGCAGCTGCTGTCCACTAAGGCCATTGCTAGATAAAGGACCCAAAAGACTCAGTAGTTCTGCCTCGTGCTTGGAAATTTCAGGTCTGAAGACTTCCCGGGGGTGCAGGGAACAGAAGGGTTTACAATCCACATATGGCTCAGACGGAAAGAATGTCGTTCCTCCCCAGTGCCATCGTTCACTACGACAACGGCACACTTTCTTTGTTAAGTTTTAGCCCTGTGAAATTAATAAAATTCATGGTTGTAAGGGTCATGGGCTTGTGTTTGTTTATACTGGGATTTCTGTCCCTGCTCATCACAAGACCTTGCTTGAGTAATGTGGATGAGGGACGTTGCATTCAGTCGTCTCCCATCCTGGATTTAAAAGACAGACCGTATAACATTACAGATTCAGTAATTGAGGTTTCATGTGAACACAGCTTTTTCATTATATTATCCTGTCTTTTCTTCTCCAGCTAAATGTTTGAAACAGAATGCAGGTTGGCCACCAGCCATGTCTTAGGGTTTGTTGTCATATGTCGTATACTAGAACAGTCTGTTTTGGTTTATTTTATATGATGTCATACTACATCAAGACTACATTAAGCAGTCTTAAAACGTAGTTTTTTTTTTTTTTCCTGAAGGATTTCACAAGTGAGGTGACAAAATGTCCGCATGGCTCTAGTTAACTTAGGAATGACAACAGCAGCCAAACACTTAGGTAAGAAAGACAAGATCCTTCAATGAAGTTAAAAGCTATCCTGAGGTACAGAGAGCCTACATGCGTTTTGATGGTTTCAATTCTCTGATCTCTTAGGAGGGTCTGACCTTACCCAGACCATCACCAGAGATGAAATGTCCCAATTCCATCTCTGGGAAGAGCCTTTAAAATGAATGAATGTAGGTATGGCTAGACAATCAAGTCAAAGAAATCCATCTTCAGTATGTATTTTCTGCTAATAGCCACTGTCTGTAGGCTCTGGATAGTGCTTCTGAGCTGCTTTGGATGGCTTCCTGGCCAAGGGCTGGGGGGGCTACTCTCTATTCATTTCACTTAAGCATAGGTTGACAGACATGGTCAGCCTTCTGGAGACTGCCCTTCTGACCTACTAATTCATGATATTCTGGGTGATGTAGACCCCTCAAAAATAAGTGGAAGAAGTTTCATCCTGATTAAGTGTCTCATGGAGAAGATGGGGATTTCCATAGGCTAAGAACAGGGGACAGGATGGGTTGACATGTGGCCTTGTGACCTATCAGGGAACTCTACTTACCAAGGTGAAAAAAAATGGATAAATACTTTTTTAGAATTTAATTTCATGGTCTGTTGCATTTAAAATGGTACCACCAGCAGGGGTAAAAGGAGGCTGAGGCTGGGGTAGTCAACTGGCACACAGTGATGTATACCAGGACAGGAATCTGAAGTTCTGGTGTACTCTTGTCCAGAAGGGTCAATACAGATGGCAGCAATGAACTGCATAGCTCAAAGATCGAGGAAAGGTAACTTCTGCGGGCTTTCATCCCAAAACAGTGATAACCTTCTGAGGATTTAAACATCATACAACATATGCATGTATCAAAATATTACATGATTTATCATTAGTATTTTGTCTGAGGCTGCTAGTTCGATTCCCAGCCACCCTGACTCGAAATAATCACACAGAAACCATATTATTTGCAATACTGTTTGGTCAATAACTTAAAAATATTTCTAGCTAGCTCTATATCCTAAACTAACCCATCTCCATTAATCTGTGCATCACCACAATGTCCTGGCCTAGCCAACCTCTCTCTCTCTCTCTCTCTCTCTCTCTCTCTCTCTCTCTATATATATATATATATATATATATATATATATATATATATACACACACACACACACAGATTTCAGCCTGGCTATATTCTGTTATATTGGCCGAAAGCAGCTTCTTTATTAATGGCAATAAAACATTCATAGCGTACAGAAGGAATCCCATATCATTAGTATATATGGCTCTTATTTTTATGGCTCTGTTAATTTTAATTTAAAATAGAGAACCAAAGAAATTCAAAGAAAGTAGAGCAAAAGATATGTTTATATCCTTTTGACAATCTTGTAGATTTTTTTTAAGGCAGTCTCAGGTAACCAGGTTAGCTTCAACTTGCTTATATAGCCAACCTTGAACATGTAATCCTCCTGCCTCCACCTTCAGCATGTTGGGATTACAGCAATGTACCAACATGCCTACATCATGAAAAGCTGTGAATTAAACCTAGGATTTTGTATATGCTGCTAACTGAGCTACACCCGCAGCCTGTCTTTGATTTTTGTTTTGTGCTGGTTTGTTTTTTTTATTTTCCCTGTATCACTCTAAGTAGGTCGTCAGGGATAAGGAGAGAGAGCAAGAGCTGAGTAAGCACACTGTCACTGATGCAGGAATTCTCTAGTCAGACTCTGAGGACAATAGTGTCAACTGGGTGCTACAGGATTATCTGCTGGCTCCCTGGAGTTGGTCTTGGGTAAACTTGTAAACTTTTTCTGGGTGCCATCTTACTTTATTTTTCTGTTGCTGTGTAAAGTATTGCAACAAAGCAACTTCAGGGAGAGGAATTTATTTCAGCTCATAGTTCAAGTTAGAATTTGTCATGATGGAGAAGTCACTATGGCAGGAGTTTGACTGAGCTGGTCACACTGCGTCCACTGTAAAGAAGGAGAGAGAGAGAGGGAGAGAGAGAGAGAGAGAGAGAGAGAGAGAAAGAGAGAGAGAGAGAGACCAAATCATCCTTTGTTCCTTTTCTCCGCTGAATGAAGTCTAGAATCTTCTTCCCAAATGTTCATCTTCCAGGTAATTCTTGGTTCTTTTGACATAAAAATTAATACTAACAATTACTGGTATGTACTTAGGTAAAAATCATTAGACTCCAAAAATTAGATTTCACCCTTGCTCACCTCATTTTCCTAACCCTTACCTCCATTGTTCAGTTCTGGCCAGCATTCTACTGCAGTCCAGCAGAGCTCTGTCCTGTTGCCCATCTGATGGTCATTCTGATCACTTGGCCTGTTACAGATCACATCCTATTGGTGTTTGGGTCTGAAGTGGTTTTTATAATTTGATCTTCCCCCTGCAAAAAAAGTCACACAATGGGACAAGAGTTCCTTGGAAGGAAGCACGTATAATTCCCTTTCTATTTAAGGATAACTACTTTTCTCCTCCTCATTCTCCTTCTTTCTTCTTTCACCTTCTTTCCCGTATACAGACATACATACACACATATATAAATACTCACACACATGTGTGTATAATATATGTTATGCAATGTGCTTATATAATGTATATCAGAAGCATGAAAATGATTTTTAAAAATAGTGTTACATCTAGATTATATTAACGTTGACATCACTCAGTTTTATCAATGTCCATGACTATCTCCAGATTTGCTGATTTGGCTGCCATTGATTGGGAGGAAGAAGCTCCATCAAACAAGAATCGGGCCATAAAGTAGCACTTAGCTGTAGACCCAAAGTAGATTTTGCCCTGTTAATACTGGCCAGTTGAGAAGGCTGTTTCAGGGAAATGAGAGCAGGGACAGTACAGACAGATGTTAACTGTGGGGTGTGTGTGTGTGTGTGTGTGTGTGTGTGTGTCTGTGTCTGTGTTACAAACTGGACTAGTCCTCACAGTGTGAACGGATGCTAAGCCTCTGGGGTGGGAAAAGCAATGCATCCTCTAGCAACCAATCTAGTATAGAAACATGAAACCCTGGGAGCCCATGGGATAGCTAGGAATAACAGCAAGGAAGCAGGTGTGATCTCACAACTGGCTTTTGCTCCCAGGAGTGCTGCATTGGCCATAGGAATAAAATAGCTTTTTAAAATCACCATAATTTAATCTTCAGCACTAATGGCATTGGATAGATTAATTACAACAGCACAAACAAAACAAAATCAGCAAATATCACCATCTTTGCGTCGTTCACTTTTCAGGGCTGCCTCATCAAATGCTCGGAGACTGCTTGATTGTACAGTATGGAATCTCACGCATATTTTTTTTCACATCTAACTAGGATGTTGCCAGTGTATTAAATTATGATGCTGTGCAGGGTGATGATGGAGCTGAGGGCCCAGGAATTTCTTTCCACAGGCTCACATGCCCTAGAGCAGATCCAGGTGTCTGAGGTAATTGACAGCTGAGGTGCTACCGTGAAGTGCAGCGGGTTTCCTATTGGGTTCCTTGATGGAATCTGGACATGCTTTAAGGACTTGTCTCCTGTGCTGGAGTTACACATGGGATTAAAATAGAGCAAGATATACAGGGAGGGGGGGCCGCGGGAACCGAGTTATACTTTCCTATTTCCTATTCCAATAATGTTATACTAGGTTGCCCTTTCTAAATCCATGTTAAAACAAACAGACCTAATTATAATCACATTTTTTATCACAATAGAAAGAGACAAAATATTTTATGAATTATAAAACTTTGTTAGAAAAAGGTTTGCAGAAAAAATATTCCGTCAATGGAGAACCTACAGAGAAGCTAGTCCCAGAGGGTGATGCACAGAGATTCCATGGAAATTCGGAGCCCTGTTGCCATCATTCCATCCTGAGGGACGTTTTTGGAGAAAGGGCACAGTCACTGTGCTCTTAGAAATCCTGGAATACCTGACACACTCTATGAAAGAAAGTGGGGCAGAGACGAGAAACCTATGACCAACGCCCCTGGCTCTGCGTGGCAGAGAATATAGTCTCATCTCCCCTGACCGGCTCTAAAGGCTCAAGTGTCTACATTTACTTCTCAGGAAGATTGTTATTTAGATTGACTGGGTAAAAGTATTATATTGGGTACCATTGCACATGAAATTACTGCAACCATATCATAGAATGAGATGGGGAATGCATTACTGCAATATAAACCTTTTTCCAAAGCATGTTGGTAGATGTTTTCTATGTACATGCACCTATGCACACATGAATGTATAATATTTTATATAAACCTCCACCACTCATACAGGCCTTTCTAATCCTCACGATAGAAATTGTTCTTTATTTGGGGATATGTGTAAAATATCAAAAAAGATATTGGCTCTTTTTGTGCCATTCCCCAAACCTGCTACAGGATTGAATTTTTCAAATAGGTCAGTCATTCCAAGAATTTCTGTGCATTTCTGGAACAGCCCCTGACATTTTTGAAAGGGGAAATCTATTCAACGTCTTTCAGGGTCTATATATTAAAATTTTCTGTTACCCACCTTTTGTAGTTTTTCACCTTCTAATTCATTGTGCCAGGAATTTCCCTTACAGCTTTGCTAAGTCTGCCTATTCAGAGGTAATGCAATCCATGTGTTTCTGATTCATTCTCTTCCTTCATCAGAATGTGGCTTTCCACCAGGTACGTGGTCACCAATGAGCTACAAAAGCTTTTTAAAGGCCTTTATTTTTTCTCAGAAAAAGGAAACCCTATTGGACCAATAATACAGTTAGTTAGTTGTAAAGTCCAAGTACCCAAGGACTTATGAAGATATATTGTTTTACTATTTAATTTTAATAACTTGGGCTGCATATATTTGGAAACTCACCCATCACTGTCAGAAAAATGCATTTTACTATTATGATTTTCTTCACAGACCAAAAGTTCTATTTTTCACTTACTAGATGCACTTTATCTTCTTATTATGTTAACTTCTTGAAACACAATTTACTCCCTAGATATTCGGTTAGAATTATAGAATACAACAGTGAAACACAATTACCTTTATTATATTTTAATATTTCTGCTTATGAACGCCACAGCCCTTTCTGTGAACTTCTGAGTCAGTAAACCTGAACACATACTCAGAACATACTTGCATGCTACTAAGCAGTAACTCTTTCCAGAACACTTTCTCTCTAAAGATGAGAAAAATACCTTCTTTGTTATCGTACCCGCACAGTGTAGACTCCTCACGTATGTGCCAACCATGGGCAAAACATTTCATAGTAATAGTAAGGAGCATAGTTGTAGCAAAGAACCTTCCATTTGAAACTACAGAGGGCTGCCAGTTGAGCAAGGAAGAATGTGTCAACAAGACACAATTAAAAAAAAAAAAAGCCCATGCTTTAATTCAACTCCCTATGGATTAAGGGCACATGGCTGAGGATGGAGGGGGCTGGGAATGAATGTGCTTGCTCAGCTGTTCCAGCTGAAGGGTTGAAGCCCAGAGCTCACGGCAGGCCTTCAGAGGAACTTACATTCAAACATAATCATTGTGTTTCAGAAACAACCATACTTTAGCCCCTGTGCATGGCACTTTGTAGGTAGGTAAATGTGTCCATGCATGTATTTTGTACAACATGCAGAAATAAAAGCTAAAAGCAAATATGTTTGTTTAGTCATGTATAATTTTAACTATAGTTTATATATAGCGTATAAAATGTGTTATTTGATTTCACATGCACTTACATTAGTTATAAGGGAGAGCAATGAAGGTAATGTCATTGTAGTTCATATATTCCTTTTATCATGCCCTTGACCCAAGGATAATCTTTCCGGTGGATTCGAAGGAAGCTGGCAGCAACCTCAGATGGCCGAGGCTTGTTCTCACTCCTAACTGCATTGCTAATTGTCAAAGACTAAAGCATGAAACTCCCCAGAGACAACAAGGAAAACTAAACCTTACCTAATTGACATAGTCAAGTTTCTAGAACCATGGATAGATAAAGAAAAGTAGTTTGAGGGTGACATTCTCCACCAAAGCTTTTCATGGGATTATTTATTCAAACTGCAAAGACTGAAATAGAGACCAAGATGGGATGGAAGCAGCGACTTTTTCCCACATACTATGCATTCCTTACTGCAAAACCAAACCCATCCATCAGAATGTCAGACTCCCAGCTTCCCCACTTCACTCCATCCAACACCCCCCCCCCGCCCCCCCGCCCCGCGGGACCAGCGTTCACCTTCATAGAAAACCGCCGCTCTATCACACGGACACGGGAAGAACATTTTCTATTCTGAACTTGAGATGGAGAGTGTAACTGTGAAGTGGGGACCCGTGAAAGGCAAGAACCAGAATAATTTGCCATGGGAAAACACTCCACATTCCAAACAACCGAGGAATTTAAACCGCTATTAATCTTTCAGCTCCAAGCAGGTTGGTACGATCCCAGCAGCTGTCGCCCTGACACGTAGGCCGTTGTCATCACCCTCCCATGCAGAATTGTCATAGTGAAGGTAAATGATGGCACAGTCACCAAGGAGGTGGAGAGTGGGAGCGGGCAGGGAGCACACGGCATGATTTGGGAGACAATTGCAAATAAAAATAAAATAGTAAAAAAAATCTTAAATGAATCTTATTTTAGAATTTTGACAAAAAAAAATCACAACAGGTTCCAGAGAGATTGTCTTGTGTCCCAGCTGCATCATCCCCTGCCATTTGCTTCCATGGGACAATTTAACACAGTCCCTATGCCACACTCAGGATCACAGCGCAGTATCCCTGCGGCTCCATCTCCACAGATGCAATTTTTGAAATAGAACCAATTTAGCTAGTGACTTTCTATGATGACCCTGTAGTGGCTTCAAAGTCATACTAAAGGCAAAATTTGCCAGGCAAAGGAGAAGAGGTCCCCTGCCTTTGCTCCTCGTCAGCCATGTGTCTCACGCTGTGCATGATGGGAAGTCTGGGCGATCAACACGACGATCAGTCGGCCATCCTCCTGAGGAAGCAGAGCCTTGCAGGGAATGGCAAGGATAGAAAGACATGAAGATGGTTGAGCAGTGAGGGAATCAAGATGTGGTTACAGTTTGGTATGTCTGGTGCTGACAGGCGAGGTGAATTTAAAACCCAACAGGGAGGTAAGCTCTGTTGCCAGTGTTCCGGGGTCAGAGGCAGAGTGGAGTCGCACAGTCCAGCCAGTTGCAATGAATGATAGTGACTGGGGACATAGAAGATAATCAAAACGAATTAGTAGAAAGAAATGTGTGCGGTCAGCTCATGGCTGTAGGTAAGATCCTAGGATGGCGTTCACACAGCTGAATAGCCCCAGACCAAACCTCTAAATATGCCGTATGGAGCAAGAATCGGCAAAGAGTAACTAAAAACAAAAACAAAAACAACAAAGTTATCCAAGCAAGAAAGAGTACAAGGTGAACAAACAGATCACTCAGTGCAGAAGGTTCAAGTCAGTATCAAAACCATGTAGACAGTCAGTGAGTGGTGCAGCTGGTTTTAAAGGTACGTGCCATGCAAGCCAGATCACTGTCACCATGCATGTGATCTAAGTCCCATTCCCAGGAAAAGGTGGAAGGAGATAACGAACCCCATAAATTGCCCTCTGACCTTGACATTCACATCACCCATACTTACCATGCACGCTCATGCAGAGTAATAATAAATTTAAATTTTAATGTAGTAATTATTAGAGAGGAGACAGAATGTGAACACAGCAAATATAGAAATCTCAATTCCCTGCGACTCTATGGGACAGTATGGGGTGAACATGCATGGGTGGAATCTGTTGGGGACGGGAAGAATGGGGTTGAGGGGGCTCTGTCAGTTGGGACAGTGACCGTGCCTTTAGATAAACATCTCTTTGAATTGTGGTAAAGAAAGTTAGTGGAGGTACGATGGGAACATAGTAACTGGTAAAGGAACTGAGTATATAAAAATACTTAAAGGCTAAGCTTTTGTGGTGTCTAATGGAGTTGTCAACAAACGCAAAGCGAAGCGTGAGATGGATGCAGATCTTCATATCTGTGATGCAAGCAAAGAAAACATGAAAACGATCTGGGCTGAAATGTTCAGATAAGCAAATAGAGATTAAACATTAAACCGGCAGGGCGTCTACACCTGTACTCTTCTCAGCTCCTCTTCTAACCAAAGGAATAAAATCCACTGAGTTCTCATACTTTCTAGGATGCGTTAAAGAATCCTCCACATTTACGCGTGTTCTTTTTGATGGGTGATCCAAAGTCAACATTCCAACGAAAAGTGTTTCTGAAAGAACTATAAAAATGCCATGAACCCACCAATACGCACACACATCTGCACATCTACTTCAGGAGATGCCGGCTGAGGATTCAAACTCATAAGCAGAATTGCTTCGATCAGAAGTTATGCCTAGATACTGGAAGGTAAAAACTTCTTTGACTATTTTGTGATTCTCTAAATTAGAAATGAAAGTTGAGTCGTTCACGGTATTATTTATACAACACAGGAATATTAATCCTATGCCCCCCTCAATTATTTGGATGAAAATATCTCTTGACTCTCTCTGTGTTACACACACGTTCTCAATAGGATTTTAGAAAAATTCCACTGTCAGAGAAGGTGCCATTTCCCAGGTGTGCTGTAGCTCCAGTTCCTGCACAGACACTGGACTTTCTGGTTTGGGTGAGAGAAAGCTGTACCCACGGATCCTATGTCACAATAACTTTTTACTCATTCCTCCGTAGGAGAATTTCCAAGGTTGTTCCTTCCCACCAGCTTGGTACATGTTGCTCTCCTGTCCCCATGGTTACCAAAGGGAGGGGGGGAATGAAAACAATCAGCTTTAAATTCTTTCCACCTTGCTGCAGGATTCTAAAGACAAAATAACTTTGCACAGAGCACTGTCACCTGCATGCATTTCAGGGCTGCATTGTTTAAATAATCTGATAGGACTGGCTAGCAGGGGCCACCCAGAAAATGGTGTCAGAAAAATCAGAAAACAAAAGCCCAAGACGGGAGGACAGAGCGAACAGCTTTTTGAGCTGGGTTGTTGGATTCTGTCAATTATCTGGAAGGAGCCTATTAACTCCCAGAAGAGGGGCTGTCTTTAGCTTTGCTAATTAACAATATTAAAATCCAAGCAGTTATTCCCTCTAGGTTCTAAAACTCATTGGTCCCAATTCCTTCTTTCCCCTCGAAGGAAATAAAGACAAACAGAACACAGGAGGATAGGACCGGAAGAGGGGTTTCCAACCAAGCCCTTCACTGTGGCTGCCTATAAGCAAAAACGCAAGTAGAAACAACAGAACCAAGGGGTCTACTGCATCCTCACTTCCAGCAAGACACTAAGGAAGGCTTAGAGTTCAGTGTTTGCAGACCCTGGCTGGCTGTGTGATGGAGAGGCTAAGCATCCCTGGTCCACCTTTCTTTATAACCTAGTTTCCTTTCCAGGGACCGTGCAAGGGAGCAAAGGAAATGTTAGAAGGAGAAGGAATAGAAAACTGCTTAGAAACACCCATGTCACTTAATAGAAGCTGACCTGGAAGGAGACAAAAGAGCAGGATTTGAGGAAATGGCAATAGACAGAAGCTTATGTAAGAAGAGAACACAACATGACGTATGGTAGCGCTTAAACCATGATGCTAGAATTAGCATTATAGGGAGAATATAGACAGCAAGTCAGAAACTACTGAAAGAGAAAGAAGAAGGATTCTCTGGGGGACTTGCCATGCTTGTTTAGTTGGAGTACATTTCAATCTGTAGATAGGTTAAAGGCATTAGAGGTATTTAATGTAATGACTGATCTTGCTAAAACGCAATCCTGACCCTGCTGAAACCTCAAATATTATATAGAACAAGTACAAAGAAGAGATTTAAGAGTGAGCATGTCTGTGTCTCCAAAATATGGTGTGTGATATTCCCATGCTGAGAATATCATTTCTGTACTCTTTGCCAAGTCTGCCCACATCTCAAAGATACCCCACCCTTTCGGACACCCCCAGATTGCTCTTGTCTTAGGCACTGAGATAAGGCCCTTCAGCATCAAGCCTTGTTTACGTTGGAAACATTTCCTAAACAATGTGCCCTATTGTGCAACTCCTCTCTACCTCTTGGCTTTTAGATAAAGCACCAAGCAAAAAGCTGCCGAGATGAAGGAAATGTTGTCTGCAGGACTGCTAACTCCCCAGGAATGCTCCCCACAGCTTACTGTTCCATCGCCTTGGCAGTCCCACATATGGTCCAGGCAGCGCTGTGATCTGAAGCCACACAATGAGATCAACTGTAGCTGAACAGATGCAGGAAAATGGGGCAGGAGGTTTTTCAAGGTAGGCAGCCTCGAGGCTTCAGGACTTTGGATATGGCAAATTTGGTGTCGGCCTTACCTCAGAGATATAGAACATCCATGCAGCCTGAATATCATTTGACATGCCTTTGCCTCTGAGATTGATTCTTGGCCAGTAAAGACATCTAAATGGTGTTATATGTAGGATAACACACATGACACATACACACATGCATATCACATGACCAGATGACAGATACAGAGATAAAGATTTGTAGTAAGTGTATCCATGCCATCAAATCATCATGGGGAATATGTTATTGACTTAAAGATTTATTATGTAAAATGCCTTCATGTGCTCTTAGGAAAAAGAATGATGAGAAGAGCTAAGAGATGCTTCCATCTTAGGAGTGTTGGGAGTGGGGGGCAGCTAAGTCTGTGAGAAAACCCCATGGTGACTCTGTCCTCTGAGACCAGGTGGAGCTGGCCATTGCCTATCTGCTCTGCCATGGCTGAAGGTAGCTACTCAGAGAGCAGAGACAGAATATGAACTGCCCAGACTTGCCCAGGAGTGGCATGCTAAACTGGAAGATGGGGACTTCCAGGGTTCTCCAGAGAGCTCAGCTTGTAAGTCAAGAGCTGTTCTTCTTCACCTGTTACCCTAAACAAGGTGGAGCCTAGCCTGAGTGCCGGTCTCTGCCAACTCCGCAAGGCTTTCCCCTTTTCATGCTTGCATTGAGTTTTCCGTAAGCCAGTGGTACGGAAAGACACATCAGCAATCCAGAGCGATGACTTCTTCTCTGGTGTATAGCCGGGGGACAAAGAGATGGAGAGTACCTACCAACAGTGGTCAAGGGCCATCCATGACATCAGACAGAAAGTTTCTATTAGCGTTTCTGGATAATTATTTTGTCCACCCACAAACAGCTGGAGTTTTGCCCAGTATCTGAGGCTTGGAAGCAGTTAGGGGAAATGAATGGGAATAGGGAGCAGGAAGGAGCAAATTACCCTGCAGGGAAAGCATGGGTTTTGAAGGATCGGGAGAGGAACTGCAGAAAGTGAAAGCGGCCTGATCAAGGGCACTGAGGACAAGGAGGGAGAAAGATGCTCTGAAGACTAATTGGCTAGATATGTAATTTTCTCTAATTATGTTGTATGAGAAACTTATGCATATTTATATGTCCCAGAGTCTGCGCATCCCATACGAACATGCAGACACATGTATAGCTCATCCGTTTATGCATGTGCATGATGTTTGAGTATGTAATTTTCTAATTTGGAAATTATTTAATGAAGATCTTTTTTCAAGGTACTTTTATTTGAGTTTCATTCTGTGCCCCTATATGTAAAGTCGAAAGTGAGACGAGGCTTCCAAATATAGACATACATCAAGGCAAGCCACGAGAACTTGAGGAGGCTGTCACTCTTTAGATCTTTAAAGAATTTCTTGTAAAGGATGAATAATAGTCAATATAATTACTTGCTGAAGGCCCGGGTTATATTTTTTAATTATAAGTTTACTCCCATAATGTTTATGAACATGTCCCAGCAGGCCTCAAGCCAGGTAAGGAAGTGGTTAGTCCTGTGGAAGAGACTCACAAAGGAAGCAATGTTGTTATCCACGTCATTTCATGCGAAATCCGCTTTCGGAGTTCATGTTCCTGCCTTTTATGGTTAAAACAACGGAGGCTTGATTTGCATTTGAAATACGTGCTCAGGTTCAGACCTAGTTAAATCTAACCAGGCTCACACACCTGTGTCGTTATGAAGAGATGAGGATGCAAAGGAAAGCAAAATTCCCCGACCCAGCCAGGCTAGCGTTGTATAACTATGCCTGCAAGGTGTAGGACGGGGAATTTTACCTCAAGTCCATGAAATGAAACATTTCATTTTTTTGTATTGCTGGTGACTTTAGCCTTAAACTATCCACATAATTATCTCAATTCTGTGCTTATTTCAAAAAACATGTAGATATTCCCCCCCACGCACACATACATACATACACAGAGAGAGCTGGTAATTTCATATTCAGTATTATAATAAACAGTTCCCATCTTAGTTTCAAGATGGAAACTATTACAGGAGGATACTAACACAGCATAAGGAAGAAAAAAAAATCAGTTCTTAAGCCATAAATCAAGAGTGCACCATTGAAACTATGGGCTTTAAAATAATGATTTCCACCTCAATAAAAACGGTGACACTTGGAAATTATAAGCTGTAGATCTTAGTCCTCCATCCGTGCCCCCAAAGAGGAGAAGACTCACCTGTTGTCAATATCCCAGGGATACTTTTCTCCATAGACCTCTGTGTCTTTTCGAAAGCAAATGCCTCACTAGCTCTACCAATTCAGGGTCCCAGCTTTTGAGTACTGACTCCTCTTTTAAAACTGGCACAGACCTAGGGAGGCTATTTTAAATTATTGTTTGCACATGAGCTCTGCCTCATAACTTGAGCGTCTAAGTTTGTTTTTGTGTATTGGGTTCCATATAATGAGTGCAACCGTTCAAGTGGCCTTGCTACATGAGAGACTGAATGAGGATTTGGGCAGAACAAGACCAAGATTTGCAAGACACAGGCTTTGTCAAGGCTCAATCATGTTACATGGTCATTTCGTTTTCAATCCTGAGTAATTCTTCGCAGCTAGGATCTTTGGTTGACAATCGTCCCAGTATATTTCACAAAGGAGTAAGGACTAAAGGGGTAAACAAATGTCAGGATCTGGAAGCAAAGGGTTCTACATTATCCTCTTGTTGTTTGAAGAATTAGGCCCAATACTGTTTCCTTTTTTTTTGCAAAATACAACAAATAACCTGTTTCTAGTTGCAGAATCTGGCTTTTGATGTCAGCATAAGCATTTCCCAAGAAAGGGCCGTGTATAACAACTTGCATAGTTATACTGCAATTTCAGAACCACTTTTCTGCCATGCTAAAGTGTCGTACGTGTGAGCTGAAAGTCATCTGCTTCAAGGCACGAGAGAAATCAAGATCTGAAAAAAAGCAAGGCGAGCCACTCACACATGCTAAGCGTGCTGGGACAGTTGTGAACCAAACAAGTGGCCATTTGTGTCTCAGAACGGTTTGATAAAATGCAAAGTGCCAGGAGAGAAATGTAGGCATTGGGTTTGAGCATGAATGTGGCCACAGACGAACTTTCTTCTAGCTGGTCTCCCATCTGCCCCTTCCTGAGGAGAAACTAGATATAGAAGCTGTGGTTTCATTGGAGCAGAAGCTAGAGAGACAAAGACAGAAGTCCAGTTAGAATTGAGATGGTGAGTGCACCTCTAAGATCAATCACCAGGTCACTGGAGCCACCACAAGTACAGGGCTAGAACATCCTTAGTCACACAGTGAAGGCCAAATGCTTGGGACCCATCTGATGAGGTGCATGATGGGGAAGTCACTGCTTCCACAGTATGTCATATGTCTGGGTGATTCTAGTAATGTGTTAAAGTATTAATTGTAGGGGCGATATCACTAAAATGTACAGAAGAATGCTTTGCCATAAAAAAATAAAGCAGAAACTAATGAATGCAAAACATGGATCTTCTCATTGCTCTAAATAAATGGACTGAATCTCTGAATGTAGAAGATAAAATTTCACTTACAAAAAGTTGTTTAGAACCGTGGCAATTCTGAAAAAGACAGTGATTTTGGGGGAAACACAGAAAGGGTTTGCAATCTCTTGTGGTTTGTCCACAACACATTTCAGAGTTATTCAGAATTAACTTCACTTCTTAAAAAAAAAAATCTAAGAATTTATAGTAATTTATGTAATAGGAACCTGCGGAGACAAAGCCAATGGTATATTCATGTCTGTCTATCTGTCTGTCTGTGCGCTGTGGGTATACAGGTGTCCAAGCAGGCCAGTCGAGGGCACCAGATTCCTGGAGCCAGAGTTACAGGCCATTGTGAGCTACCCAGCGTTGAGTACTAGGAATCAAACTCCCGTCCTCTGTGAGAGCAGAAATGCTCTTAAAGACTGAGCCATCTCCCCCGTTCTTAGCATCTGACTTTACGACGATGCTTCTGATGTTTACAGACTTCAAATTCTGGCAATCATGATAAGGCACATATTTGAGAGAGATCATCCTATTGTATTAACTCTACTGGTAATAATAATGGGTCCCTGTAGCTTAATGATCAGATGAACATTAACATTACTTCTATAGTATAATCTTTCAGATAAGAACCTTCCAGATATTGATACAACCATTAAATAGACTACTTGCAAGGTAAAGCAAACCCTTTCAACTTTGGTGTCCGGTAACTTGTGTCCTTCCCCGCATTTCCTGCCTTATGCCTTAACTTAGTGTAAATTATGCCTTAAAACGTGCTTCCTAAATTCCAAGACAGCTCATACAGTCCGTAGAACAAATTGCTCAATCACACGGCCATTTAACAGCCAGTCACAGCCCCTGGAAGCCCAATTTTTTCATCTGTAAAATTGGAAGACAGGATTGATTGATCTTGGAAATCCTTTCCAGGCTCACAGCTCTGGTTCTAACAGCAAAAGACACATAGAGAAAGCTTCAGCTGAAGTTGGACAGGAAACTGGTGTTTGTAATGTCACACAGAGAGATTAGCCCAGCAATTTCATTAATGGGAGTCATATGGCGAAATCCCTCAGAGCTATTCAGAAACAAATCTCTGATTGCTTAGACCTGCAGGTAGAGCCAATTTCCTTGAGTTTTTTCCCCCACTAGAAAATTCAAGGTATTCTGACACTATGCAGGATGTTTGTTGGAATGGAGGATACGGGCACGACATACGGAGGAGAAATTCATGCCTTCTTGGACAATGAGAAAAGCTTGAGCTTAGTAGGTGGCTGAGTAAAGGCTAGGTCGACAGAACCCAGCTCTGTATTGACACTGACAAGCATTTTAAGCCCCAAGGTGTCTCAAGAGCTGCAGAACAGCTTGCCGATTGTACTCAGTGCCCTAAAAACGAAAGGGGTGTCGGGAGCCTGTAACTCTCTGTGCTCCTCTTTGTCTTTCCAGCTCGTTGACTGTTGACTAATGTCGAACTCAAATGCCAGTCAGTGGTGAGGGCGAGCCACGGGAGGTTGGGAAGATGCACTCAGCTGCGTGTTTTCTTCCTTCTTTGGTTAAAAGTGGTGGGTTGGATGGAGTTGCTGGGCAAAATGTTGAAAGGAAACATTATTTTTCATAATCACATGAATGCGTAAATTATCCCTGAGAAGTCAAGTATAATATTTTCTAGAAAGTTACTAGGTGGCTCATATTTCTGTGAAATGAAAGAGCTTCAATCTATAAAAAAATAGAAATAAAAACATTAGGTGAAATTATTAAAGACCAAAGAAATTGACTTCTCAAGTTTCCAAGTCAGCTCTTCAACTGTTCTTTAAAACAAAAGCTTGGTAAGATGAATAGGTTCAGAAGAATTTAAATACCATATATGACATCAGCTAAGTACCTACTAAGCATGCTTCTTTGATACTGTATTGATGTTTAATTAGAACTCAAGTCAAATCAGTGTGTTTAAATAAGGTAAGAATCCAGAGAAATAGAAAAACTTGTTCCAGTTCTGTAAGCTCTTTTCCCATAACACTTATGTCCCAGGATGCATTTGGCTATAACCTCTTTCTTTAGAGGCCCACCCGCTCCTCGTAGCAGGTCCCTTTGTGGTCAAAGATGGTCTCCCCACTGGATTGCTCTGCGATGATTGGCCAGTGAAGATTCAATAAGATTCACTCAGTAGTTTATTATTTGCTATAGCTTATTCCTGATGAAGGTAAAGAAAAGTCAAGTAAAAAGGGTCTGTGTCCTCAGTTGGGATATTTATAAATTTAAACAAGTCTCAAAGAAGTAACTAAATGTGGGGAAATTCTTGCATCAGCTGTAATAAAAGATAAAGAGTGAAAGAATTAGGGGAAAGACTAATGGCCAAATGGTAAAAGAATAATAATTGAAAGATATAAATAAAAGTACAGGCGACTAGTAAGCATCTGAAAAGAAGAAATATTTGTCAGAAAAGGATAAATTTAAAACCAAAACCTAAAACAATTCTGATTGCCCAGCTGCCCTTCTAAGATCACTTTCAACTCTACTCTGGCTTGAGGATCCCATTTACTAGAGTGCTTGCTTCTCTCTCTCTCTCTCTCTCTCTCTCTCTCTCTCTCTCTCTCTCTCTCTTAGTTTGTTTCTGTACTTTGCCAAGAAACTTCCTCTCAAATTTCCTGGAAAGTTTGCTAGCAATGTTGGAGCCTTAAAAACAATTTTGTTCTAAAACCATGTGTAACTCTGGGGTTCTTAAATGTCCCTCAAAGACTCAGGTGCTGAAAGCCTTTGATAAGGTCAGGAGGTGGGAACATTTAAAACAGGATACTCAAACTGTGGGTTGCAACCTTTTGGAGTCAAACAACCCTTTTATGGGGTCACCTAAAACATCAGAAAACACAGGTATCTACATGACAATTCATAAGAGTAGGAAAATTATAGTGATGGAGTAGCAACAAAAGTAATTTTAAGGTTGGGGGGCTCCATACCATGCGGAACTGTATTAAAGGGTCGCAGCATTTGGAAGGTGGAGTACCATCTGCTCTAAAATGTGTAGGCTAACTAGAGGAAGGTAAGTGCCAACAGGGCACGTTTCAAGGGGATAATGGGCTCCTAACCCCTTCTTGTCTTTGTGGGGAGTGGGGGTGGGTATGGGGGTGTCTTCTTCCTTGCCACAGGCTTGAAAGCAGCAGAATCAGCTGACCACGATCTAAAGGTTTCAAAACGGTGAGCCAAAATAAACCAAAATGAAGACATTGTTCATCTCCTACATTTCTGTAGCTGTGGTAGACAGCTGATTGTAACACCATGGCACCGATGGTCTGACTGGGTTATAATCCATGTCCTCATTTTGAAGGTGTTGAACTTTGGGTTTTTGTTGGTTGTTTGTTGCGTGTGTGTGAGTGTGTGTGTGTATGTTGGCATTTTATTTCTTCTAGTATCCAGATTGCTGTTTCCATGTCTTCTCTGTAAATTTTATATGCTTCACTTCTATTAAACATCCTGACATTTCCAAAAAGCATCACTCGGGTATGTGTTACTGAGGTTGCAATTTGAAGGCTCATATCTTCCCTGCAAAGTCATTGCTGGGTTTTTTTTTTTTCTGTCTGTTTTTTAAGAATTAGTCCTGTTTGACCTTGATTTTTTCTTGCTAAATTTCATTACCTGGACTATGCACATGTTCAATTGATTATTTTCTTATCGTTCACATATTTCCTTCCCTTTACACTGAGTGCTTTGACTCTACTTCCTAAAAGATGTTATCTTCTTTTTCTTCTGCACATTTTATTTGTTTAAACAATGTCTTTTCAATTTTGGGGAGCTCTTTATTTGTCTTTGTCCAGATCCTCCAGTGTGGTTTTCATGAGTTAAGATCCAATCGACTTGGAGAATGCTGCTGCAGATCTGTAGTCTTCTTATCATCAACTTCCTCAATCACCTTGCTTTTCTTTGGACTTAGATGTTTTAGCTACTTCTTTCTCTGTCACACTGTAAGTTTCCCACAACTGCTTCTTCATTGTAATTCTTTATCATACTTATGGGAAAGGCAGCGTAATGTCCACGACAAATCAAGTAGAGGAGTTTTCTACCAATAATCTTTCTGCAGAGAACCAGCAGGGAATGGGCGGTACCGCTTTGGTGCTCCTAAGAGGCAGAGTCCAGAGGCTTTCTCTGTGGAATGACAGCTCCCACAGCTCTGCGCTAACTTCCCCTGTGTGGCTTCAGTTTATTTAGGAGGACTCCTCAGCTTCTGGGGTTGTGGTGGTCTTGTTTGGGTGTTGGGTAGAAGCTTGGTGCTGGGCATCTTGTTAGTAGAGATGAACTGAACTGTGAATTTTTTACTGTTATCACCCCACATGTCTCCTTTCTGTCCATCACGGCCTGGTACCTCTTCATATTAATCTTCTTCAGGAACGATAAGCTCCAACCAGGGCTCTACATGAACTTAGAGCAGAGTTTTCTAGTGACCAACTTTATCATCTATTAATCCACCGTCTATCCATGTATGTCTTCCAAATGAGTATTTAAGTCACTAGTATGTTAAAGTCTATCTCTTTTCCTTGTAGAATTTTGTCTTCTTCCATCTCTCTTATTTCTAGAGGTATTTCATGTGAAAATGGGATAGTAGGAGTAGAAGAAACAGGCATATAATCCACTCCCTGGAATTAAAAGACACAAAGAAGGTTCTAAAAGCAATTTCTCATCACCAGTTCAGCAACATATCTTCAGACATATGTACTTCTTGTAAAGCACCATGCTATGTACTCCTTTAATAAATCTTCACCTCTTTGCCTTGACTTCATGGCATACAAAAGATTATCTCTATAAATGTTAAAAAATGAGATGCAGTAAAATTGGCTTCCTTTAAAAAAGAAAAAGAAACATTATGTTTATCTGAGAGTGAGCATTCATGAGGCATGGCACAAATGTGGAGGTCAGTGGACAACCATATTGGTCCTGGGCATTGAACTCCACTCGTCAGGTTCGGTGGAAAGTGTGTCCGTTGGAGGAGCCATGTCATTGGTCTAAGACTGACTTCCTCAAGGGTAAAGCCCTAGTCAGAACTCACAGCACAGTGATTTCATGATTAGCGTACACAACCATCAACACAAGCATGCGAAGAGGTCATCGTCTTGAAGATACGCTTCAATCACAGGCAATGTCTAGGAGGTTTGATGGTATCGTATAAAGAGCTCTTGGCTGGACAATGAATGAGGCTCAGAACCTAGGCTTATTTCTCCTAATTAGCCAGACCTCCTTCATCTGTAAAGTAAAAGTGTTGGATGCAATTGATATGTTGCCAAATGCTATTGTTGGAGACTAAATGGATTTTATTGTAGAAGTATGTGCTGAGCATCCTGCTTGGGTTTAAGTACACAAAGCCCTGCCCGTCATGGGATGGGCTTCATCAACAATTTTCTTGGGGCATCAAATTAAATCTAATGACATTTAATGGTGAGGACTCTTGCCTAATTGGAATAGTCATGCCCACTTAGCTGAGATGCCTCTAGGTATCTGTGTGGTACATCTCTAGAACATGAGGTAACCGGAGTCTACGGATGTTTTGCGTATCTCCAGATAATTTTTCTGGTGTCAGTTCAGCAGAGAAAACAGAACAAGTAAACTCTTCTTTAGGAAAATGACCTCCTCTAGGTCAGAGGAATCAGTCTTCCTGGGAAGGCTCCTCTGTGCTTCTTTAGTAAAGATCAATTAGTAAGTGGTGACCTTCCACAGGGAAAGTCATTCATCGATCGGCTCTTCCAGCGTGTGGCCCCCTCAGCATATCACAACAGACAGAGTTCTGTGTTGTCTGCTTTAGAAGATTCAAAACATAAACCACACAAAGGAAAGAGAAAGGTGCTGAATTTAGAATAACACACACACACGTTTGCGCTCGAGCATTGATTAACCAGCTCAAAGCAAAACACAGGGTTATTTTTTTCAAGTCTATAACCTCAGTGGAAGATGACGAATGTAGCACCTGTCTGCCTTCATCCCTCAATCTTCTCTCTTAGATTGAATGAGGTCTCTGTTTCTTTGATTTATCAAACTGTCACTACCTTGAATTTGTTGTATTATGAAAAATCTAGACCATTCTCACTGTAGTTTATTCAATCGCTCTCACTTGGTCTATATGAAACACTCCCCTTATTAGTTGCATTTAGTAAAAATTTTATAGTGCACAACTTTATTAAGAACTAAATGAAAATATACACACTTTACTCATATTTAAAAATATTATCACTATGAAATGAGACTTGAATCCTTTCTGGAGGAGATGTTGGCTTTATCTGATATGTATTCACAACCTAGAGACTGAACCTGTTCTGGAAACAGCCTGTTTCCTGAGTGTTCGAACGCTCTGTACATACAGTTTGTTCTTAAACCCACTAATCCTGAGCGATGTTTCCCACGTAATCACTGCAGCTGCTAACAGCACACTCATACTGCTGAATTTATTTTTCTAGAAGGGGTGGAGCCTCGTAGGTAATTTATCTGACAAAGTTAAAGGTATGAGTTTAATTATTGCTCTTCAGTAGTTAGTGTGACATTGGTACCCAGTGACACCACTGGCGGTTCTTCCACCCAAAGCAGGAATGTTCCATGCCCTTGATTTAACCCCTTCTGAACCAGGCACCCAACTACATACACTGTTATTGTCCCAAGCATTTTACCACTCACCGTTAAGGTAGAGCTCTCACTGAGGACCTGGAGTTGGGGCAAGAGACCAGGGAGGTTGAGCAAGCTAACACACTGCTGTCAGATGTCCTTTGGATGAGCAAGTGACTCCGAAGGCACATTAGCTCGGACAAGCTGCTCCTTAGCGGTGCAGGCCTTTCCTTTGGCTTCCTCCAGTCTCTGTGTCTGCCCTTCAGTGACAGCTGACTGGTACCTGCCCCCTGCCAAGCAGCACTTCCTCTTTAGACAGGATAAAATAGCTATCAGTACGTATGCTTCAAACTCTCTATGATTTTGCCTTTCAGATTTTAACGGCTGAGAATGTCTTCCATTAGCATAAAAGGTTCCGAGAGCCACTAGAATGTTGTCTGTGGCTCAGAAAGCGGAGCTGTAGTGTCATTTTCTTATTTAGCACTGTGTCCCCAGAAATCACTTGGTAAATGGCGCTTGCTGATTGGTTTACTGCTATAAATACATTTCATACAGTAGCTTGTACGTGGTTATATCTCTATATCCCAATCCTGGTCTACCTAGCAGTAGTTAAATATGCCAACAATGCTTACCACGTCACCTGCTTTTCTAAGTGAGATCATCTTCAGAGTTGATTTCTTTGAAATTCAGATTGGCTGCATCCGTGGATCACGTCAGAAGTGTGCTCCTGTTCTACAGCCAAGAGACTCTTAGTTACAGACTTCAGTAACACTTTGAACCAGTTCTTGAGAAGGATTTTTAAGCTGATTCTAGGCTCTAACGAATCTGCACAGGAGACTAGTGAACCGAGGAGAGCGAAGTGAGGTCAGTGGTTGCGGCTGCGTACGTGTCTGGCTGTTAATTAGTCTGGGCTTTTCTAGACCTCTATTCTGTGATCTTCGTAGTAGAGGCCCTGACCTGTGTCTGGCTGACCCTATGCTGTGGTGTTAATGCTCTCACCCCACATAGTGCTTATGAAGGCTACAGTGATCTTATGAACCCCAAGCTGTAATATAATAAGATAATTTGCTACTTCATAAAGTGTTTAGCAAAACGGAATAAATGCATGCAAGTGTCTTAGTTAGGGTTTCTATTGTTATGAAGGAACACTAGGACCATGGCAACTCTTGTAAAGGGAAGCATTTATTTGGATCTGGTTTGCAGTTTCACAGGTTTTGTTCATTCTCATTATGGTGGGAAGCAAGGCAGCATGCAGGAAAACATGGTACTGGAGAGAGGCTGGGAGCTTTCCGTCTGTATCCTCAGACAGCAGGAAGGGAGAGTGATGAGACCTCATACCCCACCCCTGGTGACATGGTTCCTCCAGCAAGATCACACCTCCTAATAGTGGCACTACCTATGAGCTTATGGGGGCCAATTTCATCCAAACCAGCACTGCAAATCTACTGCTTTAAACTCCCTGGCTAGGAGTAGCTGCTCATGGTGGTAAGGCAAGCCTGAGATAGGAAGGCTATGGGTTTGAGTCAAGGCTAGGCTAGATAAAGTTTGTTAAGCTAGTCTTGGCTGCACTATAATGCTATCTCAGGAACAAAATACAATAAGACAAAACATTGAAAACCTAGCAAAAATTTACAAAAATCAAATCACTTATTTTTTAAAAAATGAATTAAAGTGATCAAATTGCTGCTACTGAATCTACATATTTATTTTGTTTTATGGATGGATTTTCACTCCCCTCAAATTTTAATGCTGAAACTCTTAACTCCCAATGTGATTACATCAGAGGAAGGGTCTTTAGGAAGTAATAGAGGTTAAATGAGGTTCAAAATCCAAGGCATCTTCCAGATGGTACAGGTACCTTCTTGGAACAGTGATACCCCTTTCAACACATGCACAGAGAAAAGTTGGCATTAGCACCCTGTTATTGGGTGACAACAATGGCCACTGTTATTGGGTGGCAACCTGAAAGCCAGCAGGAGAGACTCTTCCAGAAACTGAAATGCCCCAGAGTTAATCTTCAGCTTTCAAACCCTCAGAACCAGGGGGAAAAATCTCTTGTTTGAACCACAGAGTCTGCAATATTTTGTTATGGCTTTCTGAGCTGATAAAGGTACTTTATATACACAATAAAAGTACTAGAAAAGAATTGTATTGTGCTATTAAATCCATGGCCATCTTCAGAATAGCTCTATTGCAATGAAACACTTGGCTGTTGAAAACGTGAGTCATATGAACAACAAATTACCCTATGTGGTGTAGTAGGGAAGGTCTGATCCCAGTACATTTAGGATTATCATGAGTTCACATAAGCATGACTTTTGGGGTAATGTATACCACATGTGTAGTTTTGAGCTAAACGATGGCAAGTTCTGTGCATTTGCCTGCAAGAGAACTCTTCAGTCTCCTTTTGTCCAGGATAGAGAAAGACACAAGTGTTCCCTCCAGGAAGGAGAGCATGGACTCAGAGGTACATGTTACAGGGCAGCAAGGGTCATTCAGGACTTTCTTTGCCAATGCAGTTGTTCGGCTTGTCCATTGTGAGTTAGCACTAGAGCAAAGAAAAACATTAGGGAATCAGAGAGGGGAGCATGAACCTTCTAGTTATGGCACAAAGAGCCTATATTGTCATGCACAAAGTCAAAGAAGTGGGAGGTTCCGGGGCTTTCCCACAGTGCTCCTTCACAGGAAATACAGAGAAAGCAAAAATCTGAAACCAAGTCTGCCAACTTCCATTGTTCAAGCCCTTACACACTCCAATATACACAGATACTTTTTTATGTGTGAGCCACTGAGCCTAAAATGTATGCTACAGATTCCAAAGTATCCAACATATGACTCAATGGGTGCCCACCTAAATATTAGCCGCTCTTTCAAAACAGAAAGCAATTCTCATCAGCCAGCGGTTACAGAGTCATTGTTTTTCTTCCTTGTAAATTAGGTGGGATGTGGACAAGTCAGATGGTCCCCACAGCCCTTCAAAAGCAGTAAGCAAGCTGATTTGCTTTCTTCGGTTGGTCCTTACTTTGTTATCTCTTACGGAGGTGCATTCTTGAGAGGAGAATAATGATTTGCTGGTGTGCCCTTTGTCAGAAACATTTGTAAACACTCCTCCATAATGGAAAAGAATCAACCTTGAAATGAACTGAAATATATTGATTTTTCTCAACTGAAAGCACTGGTCTAAAAAGGAATTTCATTTCACTTTCAGCTATCAAAAAGTCTGTATTGTTTTATTTATAGAAGAGAGTGTTCTAGGGAGGAGATAAATAACAGTCTAAAGGAACCTCTGAACTTCCAGGGCCATTAAAATGGGTCTTTGAAGTAACGTGGTGCAGACTTTAATGTTACTTGGACGTGCTTTTCCTTTATGAACAAATAAGCAACCCTCCCATAGGTAATGATATTAATTATAGCTTTGCATATGTTGCAGTATTCAGGTAAACCGACAATAGGCTATTCTGCCAAATATATCACCAATCAACCATTTAACATTTTGCTAGATTTTATCAAAGATTCCATTTGTTAATGACAAGGAGTGGCATGCTCTCCCACGTATCTGTGAACATATTTCAGCCTATTAAGACGAGGACATCATTAAATTAAATTAAATCTAATACCATAAGCTCGTAATTAATATAAGATAGAAATGGGAACACCACAAGTGAGGCTTAGCACCCAGTCTGCTTACTGGGGCAATGACATTGGGTGGTATCATGACAATATTCAGTTGGCCTCATGCTGTAGCTCCAGCTCCTAGAGTAATTTTACAAGAGGAATAAGAAACAAGCAAAGGTTACAAGAAAGTAATAATGTGTAGCATGGAACTGTAAAATAATTTAATCAGTATGTGGGCAGATTTTTCGTCAGAACCATCTGCTCTGCAGCAATGACACGGAGATTATTAATTATGAAAGCTCTGCTGATAACTTAGACTTGTTTCTAACTATCTCTGATAACGTATGTTGGCCTATTTCTATTAATTTACTTTCTGTCTCATGGCTTTATTACCTCATCTCCATATTGCCCATTTAGCTTGCTTTGTGTCTCCTGGCAGCTCTGTCCTTCTTCTTCTGAGCATCCTCTGTGCCTGGAAATCTTGTCTAGCTATTGGCATTCAGCTCCTTATTAAACCAATCAGAGCGACCTATCTTCACAGTGTACAAAAAGATTGTTCCACAGCACCAGTACTTCACCTGACTCAAAGCCACCTTAAACCAAAGGACCTACAAACACCTAATGTATGCAGACTATAATTACTACTAATATTCTCATTCAGAATTTTTTGAATGGGTTGATTATAATATAACTGCTCTTGCCACAAAAATATGAATTCTTTGTCTTGGTTGCTCTACCGCTGTGAAGAGAAGCCATGACTGAGTGTTCACGTGGGGCTTGCTTCAGAAGCATAGTTCCTTATCATCCTAAAATGTGATCGCATGCAGTCATGATGCTGAAAAGGTAGCTGGGAGTTGGATCCTGGTCCATGGACAGCAGGTGGAGAAAGACAAAGAGAGACATTAGACCTGGTATGGACTTTTGAAACCTCAAAGGCCACTCCTAGTGACACACCTCCTCCAACAAGGACACACCTTCTAATCCTTTCCAAAGGGCACATCAACTCAAGACTAAGTATGTAAAAATAAAGGGGAGATTCTCATTTAAACCACCACATAATTTATGCAAAATGATATGTTTTCAATCTACAGTAGGAACCGACTTACTGTGTATGTGTGTCTTCTGTAAAATCAACTTCTCCACTTTAAATATATGCAATAATGTATTTTAAATTCAACTCTCTGGGGAGCTATTATCATTACATAATAGTTACTATGGAATTATTTCTTTCTGTATTCTACAGACTTCATGATAGATATTTCTTCTCTCAGTCTTTTCTCCCAAAAGTGAGTTGTATCACATTTCTGTATTGTTTCTCATCTGCTCTAATTTCAGGATGCCTAGTTCACACTGAGAACCGGAAGACACCCTACGAGAGATCAATATAGGACGGGCTTCCGACACAGCTTGCACACAAATGAACTCTGTGCCTTTGCCTAACTTTCTTCAGCCTTTCTCTCTGTTAGGAACAGTGATATGTAGAGTGGACAAAATTGTCTCCGATTATATCAAGTTCTGATTCCCTACTGAAATCCACTGGTTCTGCAGATCAGGGACTTTAGAACTGGATGCAGCATCCTTCATTCTGAAATGCTGCTTTACTGAATCTGAATCCTAGCCTTGCCACTGTGGCCAAGACTTTTTGTCCTGCTTACTTCTTACATCCTCTCAACTTTAAAGGATTTAGCATTGTTTTGTAGCACATCTGTTGAAGATGTACTTCATTTCATTTATTTTACTTTTTTACTAATTGTTTTTTTTTTTTCAACGTATCATGTTATATTAAGGTCTGGGCTATCCAGACAGACCAACTGTTCCAGATAACAGTACATTATTTATGCCTTTAGTTGTTGTTTTTACAAAAGGGAAACAAAGTGTTTCCCACTGCCAGGGCCAGTGCTGCCCCCAGCGTTAGAACTGGTCCATTACTTTACTCAGCTGATTATCTTTAGTGTGCTTTATATTTTATTCATCTATTTTTCTTGAGAGACAGAAAGTAGTCCCAGCTCGGTGGTAACTTCCAGAAACATTTAGACGGCAACATGGAAAAAAGAAGAAAGGGCTAATAAAAAGTCATAATTAATCAAATCGAATCAATTACCGTATTCAGTCTAAATATTAAATACCAGCTAAGGATCCATTTTCACAACAGATACAGTAAGAATACAAGGTCCAATTGTATACTATCAAAAGCAGATATCTAAATGTAAGACGCAGATAGTTTAAGTAGACGGGAAAGAAAGGCACCATTCAAGTGCTAATCTAGAGAGCTAATACCTGACATTGTTTACATAAGAGGAAGTACAGGGTCAATCAAGAAGTATCAGACGACACTGAGACGTGTCTTAGAGAGTAGAAGAGCTCATACTTAACACGTGTGAAACCTGAATTCTCTCGCTAGCGCCACATACACACAAAACTTTGTACAATGGAAAGAGAAACTTTTTTTTTGTAGCAAAGGATGAGTTCATTTAAAATGACAATTTTATATGGGACTCACCTAAAGTACATGAAAAAAATTAACAAAACAAAATAGACAAATTTGCACTCATCATGACACAGCATTTGGAATATAAGTACATTTTAAAAAAATCAGCTGGACTCTATTAAATTTGGACAGCGCTGGCAGCAAATGACTTCATGAATTTAATGAAATTCTATATACAGCTGATTCAGATGTTCAAGAATGCATGAGCTAGTAACCGAAAGAACAATGTAAATCTGGAAATTTCCATAGGTTTCAGAGGAATGAAACAAACAAACTCCATAAATTCTCCACATACTTGGAAATTGAGCTATTGTTGTTTTTTTCCACTTGGTACTGAGTTTTTTTTTTCTTTTTAATTTTTTTTATTTATTAAAAATTTCTACCTCCTCCCATCCTCCCATTTCCTCCCACTCCCCTCAACTCTCCCTCCCCCTCGCTCTCCAGTCCTAAGAGCAGTCAGGGTTCCCTGCCCTGTGGGAAGTTCCAAGGCCCTCCCCCCTCCATCCGGGTCTAGGAAGGTGAGCATCCAAACAGACTAGGCTCCCACAAAGCCAGTACGTGCAGTAGGATCAAAATCTGGTGTGGGCGTGGTCTTGACCTTTCCCAGGGAGGTTTTCTTGACCCTCGCTGGAGAGGGGTCACCATTTGGCGGGCTTTCTCAGTAAGAAAGTGTATCCAAATGACTTGAGAGTAAATTTGACCATTTCTTAAAACTCTATGTACACCTAGGAAATCAATGTATTGAGGGGTGCGCTTTTTAGTGAGTTTATGAGACCATATAACCCTGTTGCCAAAATCAGAGAGGGGTACCACAAGAGGATTTGCAGGTCAGGATCCAGCATAATCAAGCCACATATAAGAGTGAGTTTGTGTTTCAAACACAGTATTAATATATTCCCATGACACAAAGAAAACTCACTATTTCAGTAAATACGGAACAAATTCTTAGCAAACTGAGAAGTGGGGAATTTCCTGGCTCTAACAAGGGGAATCTGAAGGACTTGCCACATCCTGAGTGTTGTCCTCTAAGACTATAATGAATCTGTTTATTTTTTTGCTAACTCTATTCAACATTGTACTTTCTTTAATATTGCAATAAAAGTGATTGGCCAAACTTTTGGAAAGAATAATGAAAACATTTTATGTAAATGAGGAAAATTTTAGGGAATCTCCACTCAGAGAGAAAGAGAGAGAGAGAGAGAGAGAGAGAGAGAGAGAGAGAGAGAGAGAGAAGCATAAAACGTCCTAATAGATCTACTATACACATACATAGTAATTGTGTGTGACTTAGGCATGGCTTGAAGATTCAGGATCAATTTACAAACACCAATTCTCTTTTTATGGACTACTGCTGAGCAGTTTGAAATTACAATATAACAGAAGAAAACAGAACATGTTTAGGGATTTATTTAACAAAATGTATACAAGACTTCTTATAATGAAAGTGGTAAAATACTGTCAAAAATGAAAGACTGAAATAAATGGAGAATAATATTAAAAACGACTCAAGTCACAATTTGGGTAAAAATATCAATATGGATACCTCACATATAACTGGAATCTAGACTTTTAACTTCTCATTTATCAATAAGAAGATAGACATCTGATGTGGGATTCCCCTCTGTATGCTATGAATACCACTGGTTTAAAAAGAAACTGTCTTGGCCTGTGATAGGGTAGAGCAGAGCTAGGTATGGAAAGCTAAACTGAATGCTGGGAGAAAGAAAGTGAAGTCAAGGAGAAGCCACTTACCTGTCGCCAGAGACAGATATAGTGGAACCTTGCCGGTAGGCCACAACCCTTGTGGTAAAATAAAAAATACTGCAAATGGGTTAATACTAGATGTAAGAGCTAGCTAGCAATATGCTTAAGTGATTGACTAAGCAGTGATTTGAATAATATAGTTTCTGTGTGTTTTTTTTTTTAGGAGTCTGGGTAGCCGGGAAATGAACAAGTGACATCCCTACAACAGGCATCTGCAAAAGCAGGTAAAATCTTAGATCACTTCATAAGAAGATACCAATAATAATCACATAAAAGAGGAATAAGTAGAGTAGAGCATGGAAATCAAAACTGTAAAGAAATTCTGTTATCTGTCCATTAGGATGGCTACAATATGAACTATGAAATACCTGTCAGGTTGTAGAAGAATGAAATTGTTTATACATTGCCGGTGAGCTATAGAATAGTATAACCCTCCCACAAATCATTTAATAATTTCTCTTCAAGTTAACCATTCACATAAAGCTTGTCCCTGACAGTCTACACTTATGTGTTTACTTCTCAAGATCAGAATGTTTCTGTTAAGAGTCACATGCAGTCACAGATAGAAATGCCCATAGCAACTTAATTCATAACCCTAAAATTGGAATTACTCCAAATAGCTTTCAAAAGAAGCACATAAGTGAACTGATATATTCATCCAGTAGGTTACTGCTCACATAAAATGGAAACAGAGTATAAATACTTGTCCCCTCATATATGAATCTGATAGGATATGTGTGTGTGTGTGAATATATATATATATTCAAAGAATAAATAAAGCTAGCCCATGGAGATAAAATCAGCACCCTGACTGGACTGAGTGGAAGAGAGATTGATAGAGCAGAGCCATGAAGAAAACTTCTAGTACAGTCTTTAGCCTTCCTTTGGACATTGAAGACACAAACACATATTATTTGTCCAAATATATTCAAGTATATACTTAAGGTTCTGTGCTTTTTTTTCTGGAATTAAACCTCAATAAAGTCAACATAGCATGTGTGATGTGACATATTTATGCAAAAATATTTATGTGAACACATAACAAAACCATTTGCTTGGCCAGGTTGCAATCCTCCCTGTCATTTGGATTTGAGTGGGTTTTCCTCTTTGCCTGTAATGAAATTTTTGTTGTTGCTGCTGTGACAAAATACTGATGAGGAGAAGCTTGGGGGAGGGGTGTGTGATGCAGCTTGTGTGGTAGACCATTTCCCCTGCTTCGATGTGGGTGATGCAGCTATATGGTAGACCATTTTCCCTGCTTCAATGTGAGTGATGCAACTATGGGGTAGACCATTTGCTCAGCCTGGATGTGGGTGATGCAGCGATGTGGTAGACCATTTGCCCAGCTTGGATGTGGAATGTCTTAAGTTCAGTTCCACACCACAAACACACATACACACTAAAAACCACTAACGGAAGGTTTTCTTTTGGCTCACAGTTCGAAGGGTCAGCCCATCACAGTGGCGAGGAAGCAGCAGGAGCATTAAGCAGTTGCTCACACTGTCCTATTAATCAGCTGGCAGACAGAGTTGAGTGCTGGAGCTCGGCTCACTTTTCCTTTTAAATCTGTCTGGGATCCTAGGTCATGGGATGGTTCTGCCCATGTTCAGGATGGATCTTCACTCACTGGTTAAACTTCTTTAGAAACGTCTTCATAAATGTATTGGTGTGTACTTCCATTGTGATTCTAAATCTAGGCAAGCAGACAATGATTACCAATTACAATGATTTATAAACTGTATTAATCATATGAGATGGGAGTCTGATCCTTTATTTGCCAATACTATTAACCAATGAGGAAGTTAAGTTTGTAAGTACAAATGCATAAAGGATCGAGGGCTTAAGAAGGGTCATAATCTTGGATTAGAAACATGGATTCTTGGTTTCTCAGGGACAGGCAATTGAGGATATGTAGTTTCTTCTACTGATCAACGAAACAATCTGGTAATAGGACATGGCATCAATAACCATACAAGAGCTCAGAGTCTTAGAGGCTATTCCTCCAAATGTAAGATGAAGAACTTGACATCCAGAGAAGTCTAGTATTTGCCGGAACACAGAGGTAGTTAATAACAATTTGAAACTAAAATGGCAATGTCTTTTCTCGGCTATTACTCATAATTTTCAAAACAAAAATCTCTCAGGGCATTCAATTCCAACACTAACTTTAGTCTCTCCAACCCCTTTAGGATGTCTTGTGCTATATATTCAAAGTTTTAATTATGCATGCACCACCTTGTGTGCCCTGCTGCCGGTGTGCTGAGACTCGGGTAACCTTATCCAATATCAGCCAAACCTGATGACATGGGATACCCCCGAGAGCAGGCGTTTGATTGATTCCACGGAGCTACTGGGATAATGCAGATGCACTATGATGCATTTTTGAGACGCTCTGAAACTATACATGAGAACCAACTGTGCCGGCGTAAAGCTTGGTAAATATTTATTAAGATCGATGGCTGCATACTATGTGCTGATGGCAACATTTTATTCTGCGTCAGAATTATGATGAATGACATTATGGATATATTGAGACCTCTTCTTTCCTTTTAAAGGACAGGACAGTTCTTGCCCCCAGTACCACCTACCTTGCTAGCCACCAGACATTACATCATAATATTTACATATTCATTCAACCTGCTTTGGTGACAGTGATGTGACCTACGGAAAATATTACATAAGAGGAGGATTAGACTGAGTCATTTTCCCTCTGCTCATGTGGCAGGTTCCAAGGTGCTAGCTGTCCTCTCTCAATGACATAGAAAGGATATTTCAGCTAGCACTAGAGAAGCGGTCCTTTACAGAGCGAGTCGCAGAAGCCATGACAGGAAAAGGCAGAGGACTGTCAAGATCAGGAGATGTTTCTAAGAGGCAAGATTCTTGGTTTTTAATTTTAGATTTCTTTTAAATATGTATTTGTTTCAGTGGGACAGGAGTCAAAGAATAAGTTTCAGCTCCGTGGTTTCCGGAGATGGAGCTCAGACCATCAGACTTGCAGCACGTGAAATGCAAGAGTCAAGCCAGCCACATCCAGGATGCTCCCTGCCGACCCTCCCTCTTTCTGTCTTGTTTTAAGAACGGAACTCCAGACCTCACACATGCTAGACTCTACTACTAAGTCGTATGCCAAGCTCTTTTCTGCTTTGTGCTTTGAGATAGAGTCTCACTTAGTTGCCCAGGCTTGAACTGACTTTGTAGCCTAAGTAGGTCTGGAACTTGCAATCCCTCTGCCTCAGACTTATGCCAATAGACCTGAATCATCCTTCTCTCTTAGAAATCTTTTTTTAGAAAGCAATATTTGGGGCCCCATAGATGGCTCAGTGGATAAAGACACTAGCTGTCAACCCTCATGGCTTGAGTTTGTTCTCAGGACCAACATGGTAGATGGATAAAAGCAAATATAATTTTAAAAAAATGTCAGTGCTTGTTAGACCTTGCCTACATTACTTAGATAGCCTTCTGTGCTATTTTTAGCACGTTGGTGTATTTTACGTATGGCTTCTTCCTCCGACTGGAAACAATAGGAGTCTGTGTCTCAACTGACAGCCTGGACTTATACAAACATTATCTAGCAGCATTTTTTATGATTCAAAATCAATGTATTTTGAATAATATAATGAAACCAAAATGATACCATTATGCCTCTGTTTGTATGCTGGAAAGAGCCAGCATTGTCATTTTTTGCTGTCATTACCTTGTAAGCCACACACTTGGTGATTGTGTTCCCTTCTCCCTTCTCCAGCTGGGAATTAGCTTTCCTGGAGTCAAATTGGTTGTGTCAAAAGAAAAGACCCACCCATCCACCCCACCTCTACATGTCTGTCTTTCTCCAAATGGTCTACAGCCCTCATCACACTCTGGGCCAGGATACATCCGTGAACCTTGGCTTTTGTGCCATGAAGATTCCGGCTCTACTTCAGTTCAATTTTGATAGAAATATTAAAGGAAGAGCAAATGACTCAGAATTTCCTAGGTTTCTCATCAAGGTTGCTGCCACCTGCCCTCTAATTCTGAGCAGAGAACAACTTTGGAGCATATCTGTGTTTTTCTTTACTGGTTGGTTGCTTCTGTTGAGCAGAGATGAGGTTCACAGCTCCAAATACATATGAGAGCCACTGCAACAAATTCTTTGTCTAATCATTATGAACAAAAAGGGGGTGAGTGAGCAGATCAAGACTAAGTACCCTAGCCCCCCCCCCCCTTTTTCCACAGGATTAAGTATTCTCCAGCTATCCCAGACAACTGTCTTTTGTTTCCCCACTCTGAGGCCAGAAATGACCAAATAATAGCTGTATGATGCTTTCATTTACTAATAGTTTTTAATCTAATAGGTATTTCTTTTGGATTAAGCAAGCACAAACTTCAATAAAGTTCTTACATACCAACTAGGTAAGTGGATTTGCATAAAGGACCGGGACTCCCTAAGGGGATCCCCCCCCAGAAACCTTTAATAGTATATCTCTCTTTGCATCTTTGAAGTTAAAATATCAAATGCTGCTTTGACCACTGACATAGCCACCAATAACTCACTCAGTGTATCTCCTGACAGGGAAGTCCAGGCAATGCTGAGAGGTGATCTGATTTGTTCCCAGTAAGACTTTTGCTATTCTCTGAGTGCACCTAAGATGTTCAAAAGGGTACTTCTCTAGAACTTACCACTCTGCTCTGTTCAAAGAAAGCAACCTAAAGGAACGCTCTCAAAATGTTTTCTCTTAGAGGTCATTCTCAAATATACATTTTATATTCTATTTTCCAACTGGCACAAAGTATGATTGAATATTTGGCACCCGCTGGACGATTTTGTAGTAATCTGCTGTTCATTCTCTTTTTCTGGGAAATGCTGAAGTATAGAAAATGCCATCAGCAGTTGAAAATTAGGAATCTGGACTTAGGGGGAGGCAGTGGAAAGGATTATAAGTGCTCTAAAATCCATAGACCTAAATCTTTCTAGCTGTCTCTACAGAAGGCAAGGAGTTGTTTCTCAAATGTGTTATGAACAAAGAGAAGGGTGATCAGGTTGCCAATGGCTTATCATTCAGCGTTCGCAGGACAGTGTCTTCTGCTGACCACAGACAGGTCTAAATCCACATGGCAGCAGTAAATTGTATTAGCATTAAGGAAGACAAAGAAGATCAGTTACTTCAACCCAGACTGGAGCATTCTTACTACACAACCTAGAAAACTGGCCAGTGCGTTTGGGCAAGGCATATAGGTGAACTCTTTAAGGGAAGATGAAGAAAAAGATTGGTATTGGTGAGAACAAGTTTTTTCCAAATAGAAGGTTTAACATATTGAATGCCATAATTTCTTTCTTCAACTCTTTTTCCAGAAAAATAAAAACAAAAACAAAAACACCAATTGCAGTTAATGTGTCAGACTAATCCAGCAAGCATCCTTTTCCGGTTACTTTCCAAGAGACAGCAGTGAAATCAACACTTCTCAGTGTAGGAAAGTTTGTGTTTATATTGCTGCCCTTATTCTCCACAACTTGGAAGCTATTTACTATCCATCACCTTGTTAAATTCTCAGAGAGCATGCCTATGAGTCATGTCCATATTTTCTGACATAATGTCTTTGAGGGCAGGCAGTTCCTTTTCTTATTTTGAAGTCCAGTTTCTCTCCTTTCCTGGGTTAGGCCTGCAGGTGACCTGTGCTTTCTCCTCGCTATGCGCTCAGTTTTCCACTGTATTTGCTTTTCCAATGTATTTGCTGATGTCTAAAGACGGACAGGCAATCCGGACAAAGAATGATGGTTTATCGCACACCGTTGGTGTATCTTATAAGATATCCGTGAACACACTGAGCTTGGAATGCGGAGCCCGGGTGGTCTGTGGTGTATTTCTAAAGAGGAATGTCTTACAGAGCAGGGCTCGTGATTTCCTAAACCTTGTTGAGCAATGTAAAGGAGTCACATAGTGACGGTTCCTTTCATGTAAGTAAGGAAAAGACCTCAGAGACTATCCGAGGTCGGACAATAAGCATGTTGGGTTAGTCAGAACTAAAATGAAAATCCCTGATAGAAAGAACCCAGAACTATTGTTTGTCTGTGTTTTACCTAGATATTGGCTCTCAGTCTCTCTCCTGGAGTAAAATCATCTAAAATTACAGCACTGACTGTGGAAGGAAGACCCCCTCCCCAGTATTAAAGGTTAAAGGGTTAGCCACAGAAGAAAGAAATGAAGTTTCAGCTCAAACCATTAGGAGCAGCTGAAGATGTGTAATGAACAAAACCATACAGATTTTTTTTCTGTTTATTTTCCCTCGATTGTCAAGGTCTAGCAAAGTAAGAAAGAGTTATCAGCAGACAAGGAAACGCTAAGAAGGAGAAACACCCAAGGTAGACCAGTAGGTCAGAGGTGATCCCTAGACAGGGTTTTACAGCAGGCCCAGATCCCCAGACATCCATTTGTTCATTTGTTCATTTCTGTATCCACGCTGTGCCCCTGCTCCAAGTACTCCTGTGACTGCTTTCATGGGGCCCTTCCCAAAATATCCAAATTCTAAGGCCAGCTACTCAGCCCCCACCCTTGCTGAAATCTCCTACTCCTGAAGGTTTTCCTTCAGTGCGTCTCAGTCTGGTCCTGCTTCTGTCCCTGAAACCTCTCAAACTTGCCCTCCTTATGACCTTTCTGTTGCGTGTTCCTGCCTGGAGCTGCCTGTGGAAGACCCGCGGGTGGTTGATTTCTCCTCCCCATTAAGGATCCATCTCCAAACAGGCACACTGAGAAGTCCCCACTAGATTAGGTTTTCTCAAAGGATCCTGGTTTTCTCTGCAGTGTTTAACACATTTGTTCTGACCTGTGTACTCTCGTCCTTATGTTTCATTGAGCAAAGCCTGCAGTGTATGTGCTGTGGGAACAGAAGGAAATTTGCATATTTACTTATTTAAAACTCTGTTTGAAACTCCTAGGACAGTGCCTGGCAGATAACAGGCATTTAATAAATAATTGCAAAACTAAGTGTTTGGGTGTTAAAAAATAATGTTCGAAAGACAAAAGGAAATAATTCATTTCCTAGAAATAATCAAATCTGGTGGCTTCAGGAGGTTGGTTTTTCTACTTAGTTGTACATCCATAAAATTTCACTCGGCAGCTGGCAGATTTCTGGAGATTCGGGTCACCTGATTTCCAAAAATAGCTATCCTCTATGTTTCTAGATTATTCTCTGGGGAAATGACTGCACTACTATTTGGTGAAGTAAACTCCTTCATACCTAGAGAGAGGCCTACTGTACCATTGCTGGTGTCTCATTTTGCTCTCAGATACAGCTCAGATGACAAATTATCTGATGTCCAGTTCATTAAGTCCATTCAAATAACTAATAATTAATTCTAGTTAGTGGGACTTTAACTATATAAACTACATATATTCAGGAATGTGGAAGATCAAGTCGTATTTCTGGAGCAGGAAGGTGTTATGATTAAAAACAAAAGGATGTGCCCATTTCTTATCAGTAAGTTGACTGATGGATCCAGGATTCACCAAGATATGTATGTGTCTTGGTTCTGGGAGAGCAAGTGGAAGCTATAGAGAAATACTGAATAAGGACAGAGCTTTTATTCTGCCATAGACTCTTTTCCAAACTTCCTTTGCATTTCCTTTCAGATGCCATCATGAATCCTGTTTTAAAGAGGATAAAACTGAGGCTTACAGAGGTGAAATAACTGTTCCAATGTCACTTAGCCAGAAGGCATGAATGTCGGAGCCTGAATACACCTCTTTCTGACAGCATGCCCCCACTACTATAGCCATTATTTCTCCACCAAACAAATAACTTGATCACTGCACTTAGTCAGATTAGGGAAATGTTACGTTCAACTATATTGAAGTTGAATATAGGTTCAACTGCATTAAGTTTTCAGAAGATGCTTTCACCTCTGTAACCGTAAAGTGCACAGTAAGTCTTCAGAAGATACTGGCCAGTGCCTCCTTTGTGAGCTATGTGAAGAAAAGAATAGAGGTCTCCCAAGCAAACTTTGGCAAACGCAGCCCTATGAACGCTGGCAAGCTTTCCGCTTTCCATGGTCAGCCTATATGAAACAGACCTATCCAGGACAATAGAGTCAGGACTGTCCTTTAAGGGAAGGATCCAGATTTCTCAGCTCTCAAAGAAATAAGATAGCATTCTGGGTCCCCTGAATTCATAGTCCTAGCAACTCACTGCTTACTCAGTCACCATACTTTTCATTTTAATCCTCAATTTTTACTACGTGCCCGAAAGTTTCCATAAATGGTCATGTGTGAGGTCTCTCTGTGTGTGTGTGTCTGTAAACTTATGTGTATGTATACATGTTTATATGTGTGGAACCCAGAGGTTGACACTAGGTGTCTTCCTCAATTGGCTTTCCATTAGTTTTGAGTCATGGTCTCTCACTGAATCTCTATTCTCCAATTTGCTAGGATTGTCTGGTCAGCAAGTCCCAGGGATCCCCTGAAGCAGCCTCCTCAGTTCCTTAAACCGGTGCTGGGGGACAAACCCCAAGTCATGATTGCAGAACAAGCACCTTACAGGCTGAACTGTGTTCCCAAACACCATCACTACAAATTGAATAACTGAAGCTTTCTGATCATTGGAGTTACAGGCAATGAAGACACTGCCCTTGGAAAACAAGAGAACAAACGGTCTCTATTTTTGTCCCTTCTGAGGTTTGTGGGGAGTGGTTGTGGTATGGATGTGTGTGTGGGGGGGGATGTCCTTGAGTTTTCAAATGTGGTCATGCATGCTTTCTGGGTACAGTGCAGAGTGCCTTGATCCTTGGGGGGGGGGCTGCAGCTGAAAGGGCAGAAGAGCACTTAGACCCCCGGTTCTAGCGTTCTCACAGCGAGAGTGGCAGGTGGGACTGAGTCTCTGATAGTTTTTATTCTCTCCCCCCGCCCCCCTTTGCTGTATCCCCTCTGGAATGGCTGAAGCCAACAAGTTTGAATAGCCAGTCCTCCGCACAGATTCAGGAAAACCAGTTGCTTTTGAGATAAGTCGGTTTATCACACCCTCTATGTGATGTACCTAACATAATCTCTTCTGTTAATATTAATTTTGTTAATATTATTTCGGTATAACCTCTTAGTTTCTTCCCATTCCAAGATTTACTTCCGTTTCATGATTAGGCTTTGAGTGGGAAATATTTTTTATTTTCACAGATAATCACGGGGCTTCTTGGAGACGCGCCCCTTGGAAAGCAGTTTGCAAAGAATTCCAGCACCGAGTGTGTACAGTTATCCCTTTCCCCCCACCCTGGTACTGAGCTGTTTGTCCACCAGCAAAGCCTGCGAGCCATCCTGCACTCTACCCTAGAGGGCGCACTGCCTACACGTTCCGCCAACTAAGCGGCGGCGCTGGCTCCCAGGCTCCATAAAAGGGGAGGAGGCGGATCAGTTTCCTTCTCTCATTGAGAAAGCAGACGGGATTGGAAGGCTCGGCGTATAAAGCCGCGCAGAGAGCGTGAAACAAAGCAGACCGATTGGAATTGGACTTGGGAGGAGAGTCGCGGAGTCAGGCAGAAAACTTGTTGGAGGGGAGTTAAGAGCCGCTGCCTCTCCGTTGCGCTGCGCTTAAGGGGTTCCCACCGGCCTTGCGATTTATTTTTTTAGTCTGCTTTTTATAGAGAGAAGTATATATATATTTTTTCTTCTGAAGAGAAAAATTTCTGTTCCAAGAGAAAATAAGGCAACATCAATGAAGGAGAGAAGAGCCAGCCAGAAATTATCCAGTAAATCTATCATGGATCCTAATCAGAACGTGAAATGCAAGATAGTAGTAGTGGGTGACAGCCAGTGTGGGAAAACAGCGCTGCTTCACGTCTTCGCAAAGGACTGCTTCCCCGAAGTGAGTGTGACCTGCACGGCTCTGAGGGGAGCGGCCGGTGGGGTCCCCAGTCTGGAAGAGAGCGTCCGCTCGCTGTGATTTTCCTCTTCAAAGTCGCCCTCACGCCGAGCCGGTCTCCACTGCCACACTGCTCGGAAGGGAAAGTGCCCTGGAAACCTCTGGGCTGGGATGTGCCAGCACCCTGGGCTCTTGGTCCCCCGAAACTTGCTGGTTCCAGAGTGGCGAGTCGGATAGGGAAACCTGGGTGGGCTCTTGGGAGGGAGCTGCGTGTTTAGTGTGTAGCGGGGGGTGCGTTTTTTTTAAATTGGGGGCTTGGGGTGTTTCCCATGAAGTGTTCGATGCATGTTAATATTTTTAATAATCACTCTGCCATTTTTTTCCTTCTTCTCCCTTTCGTTTGTCCAGAATTACGTCCCTACGGTATTTGAGAATTACACGGCCAGTTTTGAAATCGACACACAAAGAATAGAGTTGAGCCTGTGGGACACTTCAGGTAAGAACACACCGCGTGGCTCTCTGGGCCGGTGCGCCGCGGGGCTCGGGATCTGGTGCCCTGTCTGCTAACGTGGCCACTAGAGGACTCGAGCCGCGGGAAAATGCTGTCCTTCTTGGGCAGGGGTGACGATGGGGGTGATTGTGGCCTTGGGGCCAGAAGGACGCTGTGTGTCCGGGGGTGACGCTGCTGGAGCAGCCTCCTGTGGCCGCGTGGCCTGTGCTGTCCGTCCCTGGGGCCGTGCCGGATCAGGCTGCCAGGGTGGCCGGGTGCTGGTGCATGCCGAGCAGCGTGGAGCCCTCCCGCTCGCAGAGGAAAACCCTCGTGGGTGTCATCAACCATCTGGTTACGGAGCGGGCGGGGGGGGGTGTAGGAGCGCAGGCTGAGCTGGGAGAAGATCCCCAAAGCCACCCGGTTGCGTGCGGGTTCCGCGCTGGGGGAGAAGGGTGAACGGCCGGCGGCGCCCAGTGACGCCTACTGCCAGGAATGCGCTGGTGGTGCGGGCAGCGGCCACCGCGGAGCCTCCACCCCCGCAGCCTCCGTGTCACCGGCGCAGAGCTGCTTCTGCGGCTGCCCGGGAATCACTCTGTGCCAGCTCTCGGAACATGCCACTCCCTACCCCCATGGCTTCGGCCTCGCCAGCCTGCAGGGCCGCAGGCAGCATCGTTCGCCTTTGACCTTCCTGTCTACTTGAATTATTGGCGCCGTGGTGGGTTCTGTCCAGAGGTCTAGGGTTCAAGGCCGGGTTATTGCCTTCCCACGCGCCCACCCACCTACGTGGCACGGAGGTGGGGAGGACAGATCTCCGCGGGTGGGAAGGCTGGCGCCCAGGCTGACTTCGGGATAGAGACAGTAAGGACAGCACTGAGCATCTCCTGGTACCCAAGCTCTAGCAAGCCAGGCCAGAGGCGCCCGGGGAGAAGGCGTGCTGTTTGTAAAAATCATACCTTCTCTAGAGGAGCAGAAGCTACCAGAAAGGGAGGGGAAAGACCAGTGCGCGTGGGGAACTGGGCTGCCAGACAGATTCGGGCGAAACTGGCAAGGAGGAGCAGCGCACAAGCGCCAACACGCAGGGTTGCTGTCAGGCGGGGTGGCCCGAGGAGGAGCCCCGTTCAGCTGGGAGTGGCCTCGTGGAGCTTCAGCGAGCTTCCCACACCCTGGGCTGGAACCTCTGAGGGACCTGGGGGATTAGACAGCGGGAGGAAGGGGCCAGAGTCACAAGGTCTCCAGAGGCAGCCTCGGCACAAAGGCTAAAGGAAAGTCTCGCACCGGCGCCTCTCACGGTCGGTGCCAGATGCTCAGACTGCTGCAGTAAGAAGGATGGATCTAGTTTCCCCCTGGAGAGCCAGGCTCTCTTCCTTGAGCTGCGCCAAGAGCGGGCTTTTTTTTTTTTTTTTTTTTTTTTTGGTGTTGTTGAGGTTACATACACAGACTTGATACTATAGAGAAAGTGCTAGTGGAATTCTTACTACTAGTTTCTAGTATCAGAATTATGGCATAGCGTAGTATTTTATTAGGTTCCCGTTCTCAGACATATCACGGTAATTGTTATGCCTAGTGGGCAGGACAGCTGGTGTGGTACCAGTAATTAGCACCAGCACTACCCCTCTCCCACCGAGCCCTGTTTGGACAGCCCTGTTTGGACTTCTCGATAAAAATTATTTAGTCGTGCCGAGGAGCAGTGGGGTCTGATACAGTCTTTGATACAAAGCTGTGTTTAGGTCTTAGCTCCTGGTTACCAGGGATTTCTGTGTGCAAATCTCTACCTCCCTGGGCCTCATTTTCATCATCTGTATAAAGAGGGTAGTCGCTGAGCTGGATAATATGCAAGATCTCCCCCAGCCATCACGTCTTGGCTTTAGTGTCTGGACAGGCAGGTCTTTTTGTTTCCCGGGATGTTGGCTGGCTTCAGCTCCTCCTCTCAGTGGATCTGGCATCCCGTGCTGAGGTTCTCACAGCCTGCAAACCAAGCCAGATTCTAAGCTGAGCCAGGCTTCCTGGTGGATTTAGGAATGAGACTATTTGGATAAGAAGGGGGATGGGTGGACTCCTAGGAATGCTGGGCTGTACATCCCTGTCTCAAGCTCCAAGAGTCACAAGACCACCAACGGAGATTTTTAGATTGGGTGCCCATGGGCTGAACTTGCCACCTCCTTCCTTTTAAGAGAGCAAAAGCACAAGCCTTTCAAGGCCTAGCAAATAAACGAATGTGTATGAACAGCTTATAGTGGGAGACTGTTGCAAATATCACCAGATATCTTCAAGCCTTAGAACTATGTAGTTCACAATCTCTGCATGCAATAGTTACCCAATAAAACCTAAAGAATGAGCAAATTAATAATGATGTGCATAGTTGCCAGGGTGACAGGGCTCCTGGCATTAATTGTCACTGTTACCTGATTCTTAAGAATGGCAACTTCATAAATATTGATTTTCATCAAATTAATCACCTGAAATGAAATCAGTAGTGAAACAATGGCTTATGTTTTTATTTAGTGAAAGGAAACCGTACACATGTTTCTGTAAAATGTGACGGTTTGAAAGCTGATTGCAGCAGTATTGTACTGCAAAATTATCCAGTTGTGAAGCCTTCCTTAAAATTTAGATTTAAACAAATGGAAAAGGAGACATAGGGAATTATTTGGGGTTCCACTGTGTTGTTTGTGAAGTGAGATGTTAGTTAATTAAACACAGTTACAGAACATTGCTTAAATTCTAGGAATAGGTTGTTTCTATCAAAAGTGGCCTCCAGTAGGAAGTTCATGCTTCCCAATAATCTTGCCATCTTTCCTATTCACTTGCTTTTGCTGACAAGCTCCTGAAGAATTTTTTTTAACATTTTCTCACCCACAAAGACATTATTTTGTTGGGCTGTGAAAATAGTTGCATATACTTTATGCCTCTTCTTCTGTTTGATTTTCCCTACGCTACTGTCTTATCTCTGGAGAGAAGATCCAAACCAAGTTTATAGAGCCCTGAATGTAATGTTTTATTCTCTTCTAAGACTATGTGAGAGAGATTACTGTTGAGAAAATTGGGAGGGGAGAGAATATAAACTGTGCCCTTTGGTGGAATTGCTATTGTATTCAGTCTTCCAACCGAGGGACAAACATTAAGGAAACAGAAGCAATTCTTTTCCAGGCTTCCAATGCATGAACCACAGTTCCTAAGTGTCTGCCTCCCCCCGGAAGCAGTCATGTGATCATACATAAGCAAAACTGCCAATTGGAACGAGGGGAAGGATACCAGATAGAAGCAGAATATGAGAATTCATTGCTCTTTGGGGGCCCAGGCAGTTACTATCTCCTTCCTCTCTGTTCCGCTTCCTTCTTTCTGTATCTACTCTAAGCAGGTCCTCTTTTAGACCTAGGATGATTCCGTCTTAGGAAGCACTTCATTCTTGAACGCTAGTGACCTCTTCCAACTGGTTCCCAATGTGTTTCCCCGTGAGGCTTCCCCACTAGTTTGTGGAAGTCAACACAGTCTTTAGGTCAGCTGTTCTCAACCTTCCTAACACTGTGACCCTTTACTACAGTTCCTCATGTTGTAGTGACCCCCAGCCATAAAATTATTTTTTGTTGCTATTCCATAACTGTAATTTTGCCTCTATTATGGATCACTATGTAAATATCTGATATGCAGAGAGTCTTAGGCCCCTGTGACAGATTCATTGGACACCCCCCGGGGGGTCGTGAACCACAAGTTGAGAGCCACTGCTTTAGGTGAGGAATAGTCTCCCAGGCACTCACCAATCACAGCAGCCACAATGGCATGGGGCCGATTGACTCTTAGGGCTACTAAAATACTCCAAAGTTAACAAAATCTTACTATAAATAGGAAAATCTTCTAAAATGAGGGATTTCTAAAGGTAGTATTGGGGTCCCCTTCTTCCTTTTTACTGAGAAATATTTTCTTTTCATTAGTAAATGAGTTTATTAATGACTGCAGAAGTGTGCTGGAGAATATTCAGAATTTCCCGAATGAGATGTGTGTGTGTGTGTGTTTGAGAGAGAGAGAGAGAGAGAGAGAGAGAGAGAGAGAGAGAGAGAGAGAGAGAGAAGAGTTTTGGTATTTTAAAGTAAGAAGTGAAACCAAAGTAGTTTTAAGAGTTTCTGTTTGAAAAATCTGCTACGCTTGCCAAACATTGAAGCCATTTGTAACATGAAGCCAAATGCCTACTAATAATAGAAAGTTTGTCATGTAAAGATCACCATATCTTTTCCTAGAACTAAATTGCAGGGTAATTTCCGTATATGTGATTTAGGGAGTAATAGCCATTCATGTCAGCTTTTAACTAGGGCAAGTTAATGCACGTTTTATTTAAGGCATATTATTAAAGTATTCGACTCTACTGTTGATTCCCAGTTAATAACTGTGTTATTGCCCTGTGAAAACTCTTTTGAATCTTAATATGCTATGAACACCTTTCTGGTTCTGAATCCTAAAGTTAACACTTCCTACATTTGTTTCTAGTATTATTTTTAAAAAGACCTTATTCCCCACATTTTATATTCGGAACAACAGATAAAAATCTTAGTTACTTTTCTTTGAAGACAGCCTTCAGAATAAACACAAATCTAACAAGAAAGGTATATTTCAGCCTTTGCATCAAATTCAAAGGCCAGTCTTGATGGCAAGTGCCCTAACGAAGTAGTCCCTGGCAAGAATGGAAATGCTTCAACTGTTTTTGGAGACTCATCTTTGTATTAACCAAGGGAAGCGGTTTAAAAGGAGACCGCTTATTCATTATTTGTGATTTAAAATATAAATGAGCACATCTGGGCATGATATGAAGTTGTGATTATAAAAGAGTCAGGTTTGCCATCTGCCAGCCCTGCTGGTGCTGTGATGGGGAAGGGGCGGGCTGTCTCCTGTCCTCAGGCTACTTCCATTCTACTTAGGGTGTCAAGACAAGACAAAAATGCTGTGATTATAGGTGGAAATTTAAAATACCCCACACTTCCTCCAGGGTAAAGTAAGGAACCGAATGACAAGTCCAGAGAAAGTATGGGGTGCCGCCAGGAGCAAATGCCTGTGGATTTAGACATGATGAGGAACCCTTCCCAGGGCATCTTTTATGAACTCTCCATAGTCAAACAGGAACATGGAAACCATGGTTACAGGAAGAGGCACCTAGGAGGGAATGGTGGTTTCACCTGCAGCAACAAGACTCAAGAGGCGTTGGATGCTTGTGCCAAATCCAAGCCCCCAACTCAGGTCTTCCTGTCTATTAAAACTCCCATAGTTACAGCTCTCCTCTACAAATTGACTCAGCTCCCCCAGAGTCCTTAAAGTCCCTTGCTCTTTAAAATATGCTTACCCTTAATGGTGGTCGGGAAAAAGAAAAAAAAAACCCAGATTCTTGAAGTGGAGATTTCCAACCTGAGCGCCTCAGAGGTAGATAAGAATTCAGAATAGGCTAAAGAGTTTACAAACTCATCAGAAAATGGTTTTGATCTGAACAGCAGAACACACTCCACAGAACCAGGGATTTCGCTGAGTCACGATAATCCTTGGGACCTAGGGTGTCTAAATCATGCCCAGCTGTTAAACTGAGGCTTCCTACACTCAAATGTGGGCTAGGGTTAGACAAACAGCTTGACTGGAGGCAAATTTCATCTATCTCTAGACTTCTTTTTTTTTTTTCTCTCCCGTTCAATGCCAGCTTCTTTTCCGATTTGGCTTTTTCTAAGTTGCACATTTGAGCAAGGTGTCCAGATCGGTCATTCTAACGCTCCTGAAGTAACCAAGTGTTTCTTCATTAATAGTAGTTTCTCTTGCATGGAAATGGGACACCGTGGACCCCCTGTTTCTCCATGTAGCTCATGATGCATGGTAGGATGTGCCAAATCAATCAGCTGGGCCTCTGTGTTTTTTTTTTTTTTTTTTTTTGATGTTCTTGAAATGTCTTCTGGTTTAAACATATTGGCAACATTCAGAGAGTCCCTTTTGGCAAAAATTCATACTTCCAACACAGAAACAAAGCTGCTTCAAAAGTTCGGGCAAGTGTTGAGCACAATGGTTTAGGAACACAAGCCTAATGTTATATAGCATGTGGAAAGTGAACACACTTGAGGGACTCCAGGCTAAGGTAATGGACTCTTGCATAGCCGTGGAAACAAAATGGCTTTAGTCTGGATTGAATGATAATATGACTTTTTAAAACTTACATAGTCTTATCCCATCAAGTTCTGATTTATTGTGGATCCACTGTCAGTCAAATGGGAGGATTCCTATTATTTTCAAGTATTTCGAGATTGAGAATTACCATCAAAATGCTACTTAGAGCCCTCAACTAGCGACGTCAGTTTTACCCCTCTGAACTTATATCCAATTATGTACCTGTACAGCCCGCAGAATTAGAACACACAGAACTGCCCACATGTTTTCATAAGATCTCTTCATAATCTCCAAGAGTCTGATTCAGTAAAAGACACAAACAAAATATCATTAACGTGCCGGGTGGTGGTGTCATTTTGGGGGCGTTGATGTCTGTGATACAGTCATTTGGGGGAAGGATTCAGCGGAACGTTACACTGAAACAGAGTCTCAAGGTCTTGTTTAGACTCGACTCCCATTCGTGAGCTTGCTGCTCTCCTAGGGCATCCCCTCTGGTGATGGCCCCTCATGGGGCTTGCTTCCCTACCCATGTGCCCTTGGTTAACACTAAAAGAACCACAACTTACTGTATTTTTTTTCTGCTCCAAACACCCACTATTCCCAACATCTTGTTCTTGGTAGGAATTTATTTAGGGAGAGCATCCATCTTACTTTATGGGTAAGGGGTTATGCTTTGAAAATGCCCAGTGAGAAGGATTCCCAGTTTGCAGACTGTTCTAAAGCTTCAGTGCTTGAACTGGTTTCGCCTCCCTTTCAGGCATACCTCTTCTTCCACATGCGTTTAGTTATGTACATATATGGCGTGCTGCACCTCCGCAGTGGGGTGACTTCAGCAGGCAGGTATGTGTCTGAAGAGGGAGTTTCAAGGTGAGGCACTGGGTGACTATTCTTGGGCTGGAAATTTGCCTCTCGCCCCAAATTAATGATCTTAAAAGACAAGGGTGTATAGACGTGCCATTGCAAAAGTCTTTTGGAACTTTGTCGATGTTTGTCAAACTTGGACAACGAAGAGCCCCCAAACCAGGCTTGTTCTAATCTATGCCTGGATAAAGTCTTTCAGCTGGCGGGTGGGGGTGGACAGGATGAGACACTTGTTTCACATATAGTCCAGTTCTATCTTTACACGAAATTAATACAGCTCCCTGCCGTTTCCCTATGGAGAGACTGGTAGATTACTTACTTAACAAAGACCTTAAGAACAGTGCTGTCTTTAAGGAAATGCTGCCCTGAAAAGGTCCCTCTGCCTGAAGCCTATTCCAAATGCAGAGAAAGTTTGACTTGACAAGCAAAGCTTCATAATCTAGGTTTATTGGACTTTAACCATAGTCCATCCTTAGGTATTGAAGTACAGACTGCACGCAACATCAGGACCATTTAGCGCACTAGAAGACACGTTCAGTTAGTGTCTGATGTGCTAAACTAGAGTCTGCAGAAATGAGTCTTTCTGGAAGCCTGCCTTCCCCGGGGTTCTTGGGAGATGCAGCAGGCTACAGGAGTCATGGACTGGCAGTGGTCTCACTTCTTGGCTTACTCTCTACTCCTTTTGCAGTCTCTCCTGTCTTCTGGCCTTCTCAGTTGACAGGACATTCCTAGGATTCTTCCCACACATGCCTACTCCCCTTGTGCAATTGCAGGGCCCTATAGGGAAGAACACCGAAGAAAGGATCCTCTTACCCAATGAGTTGTTAGACATTTCCTGTTAGGCTGGTTCTGCAATCCTATCGTTCACTTTCTTATTCTGAGAAGAAGAAAAAAGGAAACAAATTGACCGTAAGCTCTCAAAAAACATCGATTGTCACATCTTCTGTGTCAAGTCACTGTTCTCATTGGTGGTCACATTACAGTTATGACTAATGAATTTTGGGATCCGTTTTATTAGTACCCCTGGGCACTTGTTGATCAAAAAGCTGTCTTGTTTACTGTCAGGGGCTGAATGAGGCTCAGATCAAAGTGCTGCTCTTAATTAGACCTTATTAAAGGGAATTCAGAGTTCCCGCTTCACCTCCGAGCTCAGTGGCTGCTTTCTCATGGAGTGTTACACTACATATGTATTTTCATCCAAACTGCAAAGTCAAATGCAAACAAAAGCAGAAACAGGCCTCCAGGAGAATCCTGGTTGATGTGAAGAGAACTGTTTTCTTTTAAAGTCAATCAAGAGGGTAAATTTCTCACTTATTTGCATATAGCCACTGAGCACAAAAGCTGCCTTGGTTTCTTTTCCTTTCTTCTTTCTCTTTCTTTCTTTCTTTCTTTCTTTCTTTCTTTCTTTCTTTCTTTCTTTCTTTCTTTCTTTCTTTCTTTCTCATAAGCAAGCAATCCCCTGCCTGTGACAGAGGGCAGAGCACACAAAGCCAGATCCCTTTGTGGCCTTAAGACGGGTGGGGGAGGGGAAACAGCCCACAAAGGGCAGGGTGTTCTCTGCAGCCACATGGTGACTGGAATGTTGCAACCCGGCTCTCTAGATTTTCCCAGCAGTCCCAAGTTTAATTAAATTAGTTTTGCCCCTTTGACTTTCTTCAGTCACCTTTGGACAAGATGGTCTCCATTGTCCTGGACAATAGCCCGGCTTCTGGCACACAGTGCGTACAGCATCCTGTTCTGAGGGAGCCTGGCACCTGCGGATGCTAGTTCTGTCCCATAGGCCTGGAGATTGGAAAGCTTGAGACCTGAGCTTTCTGACACCTGTTCAGCTGACACAGGCTGGTCCTGACTGTGCGGGTCGGGTTAGGTCATTTAATCTAGCTTTGAACAGGAGAAGAGAGGTTCCTCTGTCTTCGTTTGAATTTTCTTCTCCTTCCTGTCCTGTCTGGGATTTTTGTGACTGGCTATCAAAAAAGAGATATTCTAATGCTTACAGCCAGAGCTGGGTGGAACTTAGACTTTGGACGCACAAACAAGGAAAGAGAGTGGAGCAAGCCGGAACTGCAGAACTAATGTAAAACAGCAATATATTCGTATAGGGTAAAGTCGCCCCTCTCAAGAAAAGCTTAAACTGAACTCAAGTGAATTATTCTCATCACCTTGAATTTCTTCAAGTGGCTGAAAGGGTGACCGCTTTTAGCAACGGCCTCATTTTTTTTTAATGTACGTCTTGATATTTCAAGTGACAAGACTTGTTCAGTTCAGGTTTCTAACTGTGGGAAAGTACCTTCTCGCGCAGGTTTTGTTAGCGCACTTCTGCCTTCCAGCAGCCAGTGGGAAGCTGCTGCCTTCCCTGAGAACTTCTTAGACTGCCTTCCATGGTGGCGCTTTCCCTCCTGACCCCTAGAACGTCCTCCTGTTCCTAGCTCAGCAGACTCACATTCTCCGTCTCTAAAACATCTCATGAAGCAGGCACACTGTGGCCAGGGTTTGCAGTGAGTACCCAGGGCTCAGAACACCTGCACCAACTATACTCACTTCTAGGACACGAGAACAGGCTCCAGAAGTTCTGTTGTCTTTGTACTTTTTCCTTGGGACACGGTATCACGGAGCTGCTCCATGGAAAACTAATATGGAAATACCAGTGTCCTCGTGTGGAATGAGACCAGCTTAGTCCACTCAGGCAGCCTCACACCTGTAATCCTCCTGCTTGTTAGAAACTTTTCCACCAGGCCTACAAATGGTTTATTTATTTATTTATTTATTTATTTTGAAAGTCGGGGGGGGGGACTTCCTCATTTTGACTTTGACTACTGAAGTTTTGACTTAGGGAATACATGCTATGTTTTTTTTTTTCTGCCAGAAATGCAAAGTTATATCAAAACTAAATTCAAAGAACTTTGAATGTATTTGCGTTTGCCTAGTAAGGTGGTTTCCGTGTTGTCTGCAAAAAGGGCTGTGTGATGGAAATCGGTTCATCAAAGCAGCAACTGATAAGTTATCTTCAACTTTATAGTCAAACTATTTCATAATTCATAATTATTGGCCTTGCGTGAATTCCCAGCTCTTGGAATTCATAAAGATGTCTGAAAAAGAAAGTTCTAAATGACCAGAAAGTTCTGTGGTTCGGCTGATTGGGTGCGGACTTTCACTTTTAGACGACTTTGGGTTTCATCAAGGCCAGGTCCTTGGATTATGTCCTGCTGTCATGTGGCAGGTAGAACTGTGCAGAAAAGGTCACATTGTCCAAACATGGCATTTATGACATTCTTGGTTGTAGCAGGAAACAAACTTACACAAGGCTTGGGTTTAAGTGTAAGCAAGCTCAAAGGTCAATGGCTTAGCCAGCCTTGTAACCGGAGACAGAGTGACACCCATGTGCCTTGCTGTGGCTCTCTATGCATCATCAGTCTTGCCTTCTTCCTCTCTCCCTCCCTCACCCCCATTCAACTATGGGACTAATCTTCAGTTTGGATCTTTTTCCCAGGAAGCAGCTCCATTTCTAGTGGCCACTGCCCCCTAGCCTTTGACCACAGCGATAACACAGTCACAATGCTTCTGGTTAATATGTACATATCTCTCCCTAAATTCCAGCGGCCACCTGGGTTTGCTCAGATCCCACGGATATAGGTTGTCACTCTCTTCATCTTAGGATTGAAGAATCAGAGGCACACCCAGTCCTAAAAGTGCAGGCTTCTCCCCATTTAGTGGTGAGAATGGCTTTGTACTCAAGATTCCTTGGTCCCACGCCCTCTCCACTTCATCTAGGTTCCCTCTGACGCTAATTCTTGAACTCTATCAATTTGTACCTTAAGTTCCTGACCTTCCCAGGAACTGAAGTCCCATGCATAGGAAGGACGCTCTGATCTTCTAGTACAAGTGAATGAAGCTATCTTTTGTGTACGTGTTTGCATTTCTTTACAAGAAGGGCTATGTGTGAAGGTCAGGAATGAACGAGTACAGCAGGTGTTATATTATAACGGGGAAGAGGTTTGTCTCCGAGGGTAAAGTTAATACTTGAGAGATGATGGAGGTTTTTTGTCTGAGACCTATGTGTTTTGTTTCTTAGGTTCTCCTTACTACGACAACGTCCGTCCCCTCTCTTACCCGGATTCTGACGCTGTGCTCATCTGCTTTGACATCAGTAGACCAGAGACTCTGGACAGTGTCTTAAAAAAGGTAAGTGCCCAGTCTGAACTTTTGCCTTATGTTCTCTGATGAAACCCCGGGAACTTCCACACCAGAACAAGGTTCCCACACACGAATGCCACGAGTTTGGGTCATTAATCTGCTTCATAAAGCTCAGAACAAAATGCTTTTTATGATCTTCCATTGTTTGTTTTCGGGGAGGAAATGGTATTGACCTACAATAAGGTCCTACCTGAGCCTTCTCTTCATTTGCCAGACTGTCCCTTATGTGTCTGATGTTGATCTCAATTCAGATATGGACCTTGATTCAATAGGAGTTATTTTGACAAGTAAGTTGTATTTCAGTAACTTATTGAAACATAAGTGAAGATAATATAAGAGAAATATGTGTAATAGGGCTTGTCCCTAGACGTGACACAATGTGAATTATAATCAGGTGCATACCAAATACTAGTAAACCGTCAGTTATGCCGAACATATATGTTATCACAGAGCCCTGGTTTCTGGAAGCAAAGGTGGATGAGATCCTGTAGGTGGAGGCAAAAGTAACAGAAGCTATGGACAGAAGGAACCAGGGCTAAGAGGGATGGTACCTGTTGCAGTTGGGTCTTGAGGCCTAAGAAGGCCACTGTGTATGTTTTTAGGTGGACACCTTTGGTGGACTTGTCCCCCAGTGTAGTTATAGGAACTTGTCAAGAAGTTTCATAGAGTTCAGTGTGGGCAAGGAGTCTGCTTTGCCCGAAGCAATCTAGGCTTTGTTATTTGGTAGTTCTTGATGTTTATAAGAGCTTGTAGATGGGGCAGCATACTAGTCACCCACTCTTGTGGGTGCTGTGGGGTTTGAGAGCGAGACTCTAGCTACACTATGCCTTTTCTCTGTGTACGGCAGAGGTGTCTAAGAGTGAAGAGTGTCAGTGGGTTCCTGGGGCCTGGTCAGAGTGAGGAGGAGGAAAATAAGAAGGACCTGTGTAGATGTCCTGGCTTTTTTGTTTTGTTTTGTTTGAGACAGGGTTTCTCTGTGGTTTTGGAGCCTGTCCTGGAACTAGCTCTTGTAGACCAGGCTGGTCTCGAACTCACAGAGTTCCGCCTGCCTCTGCCTCCCGAGTGCTGGAATGAAAGGTGTGCGCCACCCACCGCCCAGAGCCTCGCCAGCAGTTGAGCGACTCTGCACGATTGAAGGGTCCTTTTTTAGTTTTTCGCTCCTTTCCATTCAGAGGACTATATGAAACACAGGTTGACTTTTGCTGAAATCTGTTAGGAATACACCTTCCCTGTCTCCAGAACCTGTAAACAAGTACTGGGGGAAGCCAGAAACATCACACAACTCATAACAACGTAACGACGTGCCTGGCTGAGTCTGAAGATGAAAGGGGCTCTTATTTACTGGAGGTTGTACTTGATGTAGTATTGGCTTATACATAATTTATGACAGAAAGCTTTTCTCATGTCCTCCTTTGTTTTTGTTACTTAAGACCAAACAAATAATGGCATTGGACCTGTAGATATTAATACAAGTGTTTGATGTTTGTGTGAGGCTTAAGGCTCATGGTAACTTCATCTGCCTTTTGTCTTAATCGAGTCTTGAAGTCCATTAACATTGGAGAGTTCAGAGTGACTTAAGGTAGAAAAGATTTCTTCTGTTTTTCAGTTTCTTAGGAGCATGTGGTAGATAGAGACTCTTAAATAACCATGGGAGAGAAGAAAGAGCAAACCAGGCACTCTGTGGGTTACCGCCCTCCATTGTTCTAGGGTTCTTGGTACTAGATGTTGTTGCCTATGCTACACCTTGAGACTTGAGGCCTCCTCCTCTGGTGGCCTCTTACATCACTCTCCCAGAATGCCCCTCTTCTCTGGTATTCCACTTAGAAAACGTTATTGTCCCTACTGCTCTGTGAATCCTCAGAGAAATATAGCTACATTTTTATCATCATTACAGTACTTCACAGAGCACAAGAGACTTCTGTGGATGGGCGTAGAGGGGTCTCAGGCCCTCTATCCCCTCACCTCTGGGAGCAGTGATTTTCTTGGGATGCTTGGCTCCCATCCTGATGATGGAGATCTCAAGTTAGAAAATGCAAAGCCATGAAAAGTCTGTAAAGGAAACAGCTGGACTCCATGCCAGGGAAGTTCTCATAATTCTGGTTAGGACGGGAAATAGTTAAACTGTAGACGTGACATTAGTGCTTAACAGTTAAAAAATAAATTCAAAGTCCTATGGGCTACAAAACTAGATGCTGTCCTGTACTAATTCTCTGCATAAGCTACGGTCTGCGTCCATTCAGCCACTTGGGTGGAAGCTCCTTGAAGCACATTCTCCTTTACTAATCGTAGGCCAGATTCTTAGAACTTCCAGCACATGGTAACATGGCCCAGTCTTTCATGATGGAGTCTGTGAAATGCATCCTTTTGCTGATGTGGGCTAATTCTTATGCCCAGCCTTCCACCTGGTAAGAAGAAACTCAGCATATCCGAGGATGTAATCATCCATTTGGATATGTCATTATTAAGGTGCTTTTGTCTTTTAAATCCCTCCATAATTAAGACATTGTTGAAGCCACCTTCTGTTGATTCCCAATACATTCATTGTGGGAGAAACCAGTGAGTCACACCGAATATAAAGCAATATACACAGGCACTCTACAGTTTGGTATCTGCTTACTAATTAAATACCAACTTGCTTCTTCATTTGAAGTTGCATTCCAACGTCTGCCAGTGAGAAAATTGTTTTCATTGTATGCATGTCAGTACTTTGTTAAATTTCCTTTTTTGTTCTCTTTCTTCCCTAGTGGAAAGGTGAAATCCAAGAGTTCTGTCCCAATACCAAGATGCTTTTGGTTGGCTGTAAGTCTGACCTGCGGACAGACGTCAGTACGTTAGTGGAGCTCTCAAATCACCGGCAGACACCCGTGTCATACGATCAGGTATGTGCTGTCAGTGGAGAAAAGTCCCCTTTCAGCGAAAGTGAAAGGAAGGGAATATTGTTGGTAATAAATACGATGTAGCAGTTTTTCAAGAGGTGAGACAGCCGTTAGCTGAAATATGACATGTTCTGCCATTCTGTAGTAAAAACCATCAGGAATTAGGGCGCATATATTGTTGATACACTTGGATGCTTCTGCTCGCCAATGGTATTAAAGTTCAGCGTGTTTAAGAGAGAATGTGGCCAAAATCAGTGGTTCTCTTGAAGAGAGGTTAATGTCCTTAGATGTCCAGTAAAATAAGTCAAGTTGTTAATAAAGTAGACCACTTTATGATGCCATACACCTTTTGGACGTTCATCATACATGGACGGCTCCAAAAGAAAGAAAATCTGTTTAAAAATAACATTCTCCTAAAACTCACCACCAGATTCTAAAATTGTTCATGGCAAAGTATCTACAGCTGTACGTGGTATGTATCATTTAAGGTTTTCAGTTTTAGGGCTGGGGATGTAGCTCAGTAGTAGAGCGCTTGCCCAGCAAGAGTAAGGCTTAGGGTTCCATACCCAGCAAGAAAAAAAAAAAAACTTAAAAAAAATGACTATACTCACCTTCTTATTATATGGGCACTCTGAAGTTTGGTATCTACTTACTAATTAAACACAAGCTTCCTTCTTCATTTCCTATTGACAAACTCAATATAATCATAGAAACTGATTATTTAACTTTCACCAGCCCTGTGTGTTGTATAGCCTGTTGACTGGGGTTGAGGCTCATTCATAGTAAGAGAGGAATGAGAGCCTCATGAAGGACTGGAATGGACTCTGGGGGCCAAAGCACCTTTGTCAGATCTATGTGGAAGACAGTGTTTATGGTTTCAGTATGAGACTATGCTTCACAGTGGCCCTGCTTGTGACCTATGAGGGTCACATGATACCCTAGTGTTTCTGCTGTTTCTTTGAATTGTCCTCTCAGGAGTTGGGTGCTCAGGGTTCTACTGTTTGGACAAATCAGTATTTTGGAAGCTGTGGGGAGCTAGAGCAGTTTCTTCTGGGTAACATAAGTAAGGGCCTTAGGGTTGAATATTGAATATTTAGAAAGTTACAAAGTAGCTCATTAAGAAAAAAAAATAAGTTTTTTGCACAATGGATTTGGGAAATTCATTTGGCATATTAGATATTTTCCCATGCAAGATTGTTTTGTGGCATCTTAACCCTTTCCGACATCTCTCCAAAGTCTCCCTGCTGATGGAAATTCTTTCTTCTACTTCACAGGGAGCAAATATGGCCAAGCAGATCGGAGCCGCCACTTACATCGAATGCTCGGCGTTACAGTCAGAAAACAGCGTCAGGGACATTTTTCACGTCGCCACCTTGGCGTGTGTAAATAAGACAAATAAAAACGTTAAGCGGAACAAATCTCAGAGGGCCACAAAGCGGATTTCACACATGCCTAGCCGACCAGAACTCTCAGCAGTTGCTACAGACTTGCGGAAGGACAAAGCCAAGAGCTGCACGGTGATGTGAACTTTCGCTGTCTGTAAGAAGGACGCGGGCATCTAGTGTAAAAAAAAGATAAAAAATAAAAAATAAAAAACAAGAGCAAACCGGAAAGATGGAGTCCAGTGAAGTGCACAGCCAAAGTCACATAGACACAGGCTTAGGAGGCCCTTGCAAGGATACCCAGTGTTTGGAATCCTGTCCTTAGGTTGGGCATGTAGACCGCGTGGTGAGAAGTGAATATGTTGAAGAGTTTTGAAGTGTGACTTGACAAATATGCCAAAAACAAAGGGAGCTACAAACGGGCTGGAGGAAGAGGAGCGCCAGTACCTCCGAGAAGAAAATCCATGCTCTGAATGGTGCTTGCCTGTTTTCGGTTTTGTTTTTTCTGGTTTTGTTACAACCTATTCATGGATCTCTACTTCGATTTGATTTTTTTTCCCAGTGTTTTAATCTCATTTTCAGAAAGTATATATTAGTACACCGTCCTCGTCGGGAACTCGCACTGTGACCTTAGCGTTTAGTTTTCTAGGGGATGTGATCTAATTTCCTCCTAGCTCATCATTAAAATGGAAATTGTATCGGGACCCGTGGGATTCAAGAGGAAAACTTCACGAGGCTTTGAGATTCTTGACTTCCTGAAGGTCGCGGCTGCGGGAGATGGTTTGAAAGCGAGGCTTCAGCACGCGCGGCCTTACGGGATGCTTGGACCAGCACTGCGAAGATCGCATAGATCAAGTAGAAAAAAAGAGTGTTGCTTTATATTCTGTCTGATGGTTTTGTTCATCCTTGTGGTTGTCATTAACAAGTGGTAAATTGCTCAATGTAATATTTTGTGCGCTGTTTAGAAAAGAGAGTGTGTGGTTTTGTTTTTTTTGTTTTTTTGCCATCGCTGATAAAAAAAAAATGCGAAGTCAAATAAAAGGTGTCTTGGTTTGTTGTGGTAGAGTGAATTCGAAGACGAAGCAGATGGATACTGTTTTCACCACAAGAGATAAAGGGTGAAGGAATTGAAGCAGAGAGCACAGTCTGTGAGTGAGGGTGTCTGGGAGAAAGGCATGTTTCAGATAACACAGAGCAAAAAGCTCTGGCACCTGCTATGCCCCCCAGACTGGCAGCAGATAGTGAACTGTTGCCTTATGCCACCTCCTTCAAATGAACGTTGTCCTAACAAAGGCCCCATGTGCCCAAGATTTCGAAAACCCCAGATAGAAAGAAAAAAAAAAGCTGCCTATAATGTCAGCCCTGCTATGCGCCTAGAGCATTTCTCAAGGGACTGCTAAACGTCACTTAGCCAGATTCAGACGGGGCCAGGTTCAACACTTGATCATTGATAGACTGAGAATCAGCATTTAAAATAGTTGAGCAGTTCCTTCCAGAGAGGATGTCAGATAGGACCCTCTTCTAGGTGGTGCTTGCTGAAAACAAGCCTTTTTTTTTTTTTTTATCCCCAATGATGATGCTTCGTTTTTGAAGCGCTGAAGCTGTGTTTCCATTAAACTGTGGCAGGAGGGGAGATTCAGATAATTACAGCACCCAGTTCTGTGTCTTACAAGCACTTTGTCTCTGCAAAAAAATGCCATTTCAGTCATTTCCCATAGAAGTCAGACATTCCTCCAACACAGCGTGCTTTGGCTGGCGTGGCATTAGGCTCTGGGCAGTATTACGAAATAGCTGGCAAGTGCTTTCTGTATTTAAATATTGTAAAAAGAAAATAAGTTATATAACTGTTATAAAACAGAACTTTTTGTTGCTTTTCTTTTTTTTTTAATGTTGAAGTCACTTTGTATGTTTGTTTGGTCAGTGTTTCCACAGTATTTATTAAAACGTACGTGTTTTTTGTTTTTGTTTTTTTTCTTCAAATAAAAAAGTAACCATGTCTGTCTACCTGGGATGTTTCCTCCTGCTTAACTGTTCAGCGATGTTCCTTCAGGGGTGACAGCAGAATCCGAACTAAGATTTACGGAATTAGTAAAGTTCAGAATTTGAATCTCAGCAATATTTTCTTGGAAAAAGATGAATCTATGTATAGAAGATGTTGACATATTGTTTTAAAAAAAAACACAAGAAGATGGGTCATACTTCAGTGATTTGGACATATACAAAACAAGGCACCATACTGGATAGGATCATTCTGTAAAAAGTTAACAGAATTCCCTGGAAGTCTTTCATAGTGGAAATGAATGGTGCAGGCCTAGGTTGGGCAAGGAGATCTAATGTGACCTTAGTGTGTCACCTGGGGACCTAGAGATGCCCTTGCAAAGCGTATTCTTGTTCAGCAGCAGGCTTAGCTCAGGATCCAACTACTGCAACTTAGTGGAGGCAAAACAAAACAAAACTAGACTCATTTATGGTGGAGGCATTGTTCAATACAGAACAAGAGGATGCAGACATCCATTCTGATATGAAGATTGTCAGGTACACATGGAACAGCGTAGGGGAGGGGTAGGGGAAGGGGGGCATAGGTCCCATCGGTCCAGTTGGTTGTCTTCAACTAAAATGTTTACACATGTTTACACAAAAGCCTAAAAATATTCTGTAAGACTTCCAAACTATGGTTCAATATTTCTTAGATATTTCATATAAAAGCTGCATTCTATGGCTTTAAAAAAATGGCTTTAGAAATCTTTTTTGGTATAGTCATTTATTTAGAATTCTCAGAAGAACAAAGCAGAGGGGAAGCCAGAGGCTCCTACATGAGTGAATGCTCTTAAGAGCATGGGTATCATGGGATAGCTGGCTGAAAGCTTTGGGAGCACAGACATTTACTGAATATGTTTGTAACTCACTCCTGTTGTCGGGAACTAAAGGAAATAAAAACACTGTTCCAACCCAGCACCGGGAAGCTTCCATGCCTACATCTAAGTCAGACTTGCAATAAAAAAAAAAAAAAAAACTTGTTTCTCAACAATCTCTGTTACCAAAGAAAGGGAGCTGGGGAGAGGAAAAATTCTGCTGACCTTGACTGCTTCTCTGGCTTGGCAGTAATGTCCCCTCTGGTCAGCTCTCAGTCACTGCAATTTATTGAAGCTAAAAGAGAAAAAGTGTGTCTTCATCATTGACTTCATTGGTCTACCTTTGCCCTGACTTCTGGCACTGGCATACATATTCTGCCTACTGTGTGCACAGTCCTTTCAATTTATTGGTGATTACAATCGAGAACTTTTTAAATACTGAAAAGTGGTCTTTCAACTCAGAGTGAGACTTTATGTCTCTCTCACTTCTATTAGTCTTTTTCCATTAGCAGTTGCTTAGAAGATTCTAGTCTTACAGAGAGGATGTTTTGAGTGTGAACTGCGGATTGGGTGTATGGGAAGCAAGCTTTGAATGACCTCCTTGAAGACCGTTGAAACTCTCCGTGTGCTTTATCTTCTTCTGGGTAGGTTACTTTGACATCCACAATGGTTCAAACCACACAGTTTTTATTTTGGTCATTTTTCCATTCGTTCACTAGATGTTTCTTGAGTCCCTCCTGGTATGCTCAGCACTTTGCTGAGTTGAGCATCTAGTGCAATTAAAACTCACTCTCTGATGGAGAGTCAGGGAGAATTCATAATGAAATGTAGTCAGGGCGGACAGGCAGGTAGATCACACCAAGATGGGCTGATCCACACTGGCATGAACTGACTCATGGGTGCCGGACTGCTGGTAATAAACACTTCTGTGAGTAGCCAGCTCACCTGCTAAGCCACATTCACCATGCTGTAATTCAGTGTGCAGGATGAATTCCTAGTGCACCTTAATGTCGAGCCTCATTTAACGACAGAAGAGCAATGACCTATTGCCAGTCATCACAGTATAGTCCGCACAATGACCAAAATTTTAGTAGGTTGTTCGAGAGTCACTAGGAGACAGTCCTCCTCAGTTAAGCCTGGACACACCCCCAAAGAGCCATTGGTTATATCATGTACTGGCTTTGTACCTGGACCTTTCTCCTGTAGAATCTTAAATTGCTGAATAAAAATTTAAATTGGCATAAATCCATAGGATCCTATTATAAAATTGAAATTATTTCTAAAGCATTGGTACAATCTAATTATAGGCATCCTTTCTTTGAAAGTAGAGGCTTCATTATTTAGTGTTGAAATATATATTTTGTGAGCGTCCAAACAGGCTAAGCTCCCACAAAGCCAGGGCAGGGAATTTGGACTGCTCTTCAGTATCGAGAGGGAGGGGGAATGGAGTGGGGGGAGGAGAAGAGGAGTGGGGATAGGGGGAGGGAAGTGGGGGGAGGGCAATATTTGGGAGGAGGGGAGGGAAATGGGAAATGGGGAGCAGGTGGAAATTTTAATTAAAAAAGAATAAAAAAAAAAGAAATATATATTTTGTGACAATCTAAAATATAATTCTGAGCAATCTCACACCATTTACCCATGCTCCAACACAAGTATATGTGGTAAGTGAAGAAGCATCTTATCAGTGTTTGGGTATAGTAGTCACCCAAATTGGTCATCTACAGGGCTATTTGGAAGACCCAAGAATAGAAGTCAAGCAATCAGTGGAGAACACTACTAATCTGTGAGTGTGGTGTGGTGTTGGGACATGCGAAAGAAGAACGTCATAGCCACAGAGTTGTTGTGTGAGCCACAGGATGTGGTTGCATCTCCCCTGGCCTCCCTAGCTCTTCATGCTTTCTAACGCTCCCTCTGGTTCACACTGTATCCTCACACCTGTCAGCCTGTGGCCTCCCTTCTTTCATCACTATCTTGTCCCTGCTTCTTGAGAGGTGGGAACATTTCCCGAAGACGGAAAAAGCCCCACCAATGGTTAACATTCGTGACGTCCACAACCCAGGGCTCCAGGAATTGTGCAAGAACTAAGGAATTCCGTAGCAATAATTCTGGAATCCAACCTAACTGGACGCTGTGGATACCAGCATTGAAATAAAAACTGGAAAAGAAAATGATTTGACCTTAACTGCTAGAAATCTTTTGCTTTGTGCCGAATGGTTGGTGGATATGATGAGTAGTGATGGGGCCGTCAGATGCATTAACCATATTATGCTAATTGCGTGGTCCTTATTTCGAGGAATCCGGTTAGAGGAGGATGCTGCCTCATTCAGTTTTATTTTCTCCAAGGCATGTCCTCAATAAATTGCTATCTGACATGTTGAGGAGTTACCTGAGAGGGAGCTACTTCTCTACACAGGGTATTCACACAATCACAGAGAATAGGGAAGGAAATAGAAAACCAGAGTCAGTTCCAACAACATAGTGGCTCCCACGGAACTGACAGTCACCTGAGCAATTTAAGTAAGCGCCACCAGTAGGCTGAAGTGCTACATGCCACCATCAGGGTTCTGCGGTGAGAGCTTTTCCCTCTTAAGACACTGTTGTGTATTTCCTGACTACTGTATGCTTCTTTCATTGGTCTTGCCTTCCTAGTATGCAACTCATCCAGTCCTAATTTCTATTCACTTATTCTCTAAGACTTATCATCATCATCATCATCATCATCATCATCATCATCATCGTTGTTGTTATATAATCATGAGTTATTATTCATCATTCATAATTAAACCTAGCCTTTCAAAACAAGATCAAAAGCAATCAGCCAATATGACCATTCTTATGTTTTAAAATGGTCTAAAATAAAGAAAAAAAATGAGCTGGACTTTCTTGGTTTAGAGCAATCACCATACTGATTTCCAAAGCGACTGTACAAGTTTGCACTCCCACCAGCAATGCAGGAGTGTTTCCCTTACCCCACATCCTCTACAGCATCAGCTATCATCAGTGTTTTTGATCTTGGCCATTCTGACAGATGGAATCTCAGAGTTGTTTTGACTTGCATTTCTCTGATGGCTATGGATGCCAAAAGAACAATACTCAACTTCAAATGGAAAAGCAAAAAAAAAAACCAAGGATAGCAAAAACGATCCTGTGCAATGAAGGAACTTCTGGAGGCATCACCATCCCTGACTTCAAACTCTACTGTAGAGCTACAGTAATGAAAACAGCCTGGTATTTGCATAAAAACAGAGAGGAGGACCATTGGAATCAAATCAAAGACCCGGATATCAATCCTATGAGCACTTGATTTTTGACATAGAAGATGAAAATATAAAATGGAAAAAAGAAAGCATATTCAACAAATAGTGTGGGCATAACTGGATAGCAACCTGTAGAAAAATGTGAATAGATCCATATTTATCACCATGCACAAATCTCGTCTAAATGGATCAAAGACCTCAACATAAAACCAACCACACTGAACCGCATAGAAGAGAAAGTGGGAAGTACACTTGAATGCAATGCCACAAGAGACCACTTCCTAAATATAACCTGAGTAGCAGAGACACTGAGAGCAACATTTGATAAATGGGGCCTCCTGAAACTAAAAAGCTTCTCTAAGACAAAGGACATGGTCAACGAGACAAAACACAGACTACAGATTGGGAAAAGATGTTCACCAACCCCATATAGGACAGAGTCCTGATCTTCAAAATATACCAAGAACTCAAGAAACTTGACACACACACACACACACACACACAAACCAAAAACAAAAAACCAAAAATTAAAAAAAGACACACATCTGTTCTTAAAGGGGCATTCAGATTTGTCAAGTCATTTTTCCAGCTCCATAGGTCTGGAAACAGATGGCAAAGGAGAGTCCCAGAATCCAAGAAAAATGAATAAATCTGGCTGCTATTCCCTCTCAGAGTTTGGCTACTTTGGTCCTTTCTCAGAAACCTTAGAGAGGTGGGAGGAAAGCCCTTTCAGCTGGCAATATTGAAACACCTTTCTTAGAGCCTTCTGGCATGGCTACAGTTCCATAACTCGGCAGAAGAGGCTGTGGGGAAGGTGGAGAAATGATGGCAGTTCACGACTCATCCTATAAAGGATGAGTTTCCAGACAATGGACTCCTGACACGCTATTTTTTTTTTCTCAACCTGCTAAAGTGCTTTCCACAATTAGATGCTGTAATGGAAAGTCTTAATTGCGTACTTGGTGGGATGAGGCGTTAACCTAAGAGACGCGCCTCTGCACATGTCTATTAGAGCCTTTCCAGGGAGGAGTAAACGGAGGCCGAGGGGAATACCTGCCCTGGAAGTCGGCGGCACTGTAGCGCTTTTAAACTGGCAGTTCCAGAACACAGTCTTGTGCCTGATGCCAGAACTTTGTCCTGAAAGTATCTCGCAGTCACTGTTTTCGATGTCAGACTCGGAAGACCAGTTGCTCTCAGGGAGTCCAGACCAGCAGCAGGGTGGGACCGCTGAAGCCTCTGGCTCTGGGGACTGAGAGGCTACTGAATTCCTAGTAGATGTTGACAAGATGGCTATTGTTGGGCTACCCAGCCACTTGCCTGCAAGCCAATATTAAATCTCCCTTTATAATGTACATATCTATGGCTTCTGTTCCTCCAAATAGTACTGTCAAATACAGATGCCAAGAAATTCTTTTTGGTAGACAACTTATGCATAGACTTTCTTTTTCAGTTAAATTATACTGGCATTATCAGCAAGGTTGTTTCTCATAAAACTGGAAATAAAAATGTACAATTCTAACAATTTATTTTATTGCTCTTTCGTGGAGAATGGTGGGTGTAACTGGAGAAGGAATGAATGGAATGACCCCCCCTACTACCCATCTCAGTACAACGACAGAAGCTGACCTGAAATTGTGTCTTCATCACCCTTCCAATGACGATGGAACGCATGCAGGGACCATAAGGCCCAGCAGCCCTCCCCACCTCCTCTCCTCAGCACAGGCTCTTCTCATGCCACAGCCTTCTTCCCATCCTCCTCACTGTAGTCTCTGCTCCAGCTACAGATGTTTCTTGAAACTCTTCAAGCTCATGAAGCACATGACTCATGGCTCACTAGTCCTTCTTAACAGAGCTTCCAAGTGGATCGTAATTGGTGTCTTGAAGTTATAGACCATTATTCTATAGAATGGAATTCTTTACATGCTATGAGAGCCATCGTGTAGATTTCTTTCCCCTCTCAAATAAAATAATAAAGTTTTAATGTATGCTCTACATTCCTTGGCTTAATAGAGAGACGAAGCAAGGCCCTGTCTCATTGTCTCCTTGTCTCTGACATCCGCATCTACTGTTTCTTCTGCTGATAGCACTATTTGGTTTTCCTGGGGTTGGCCAGATCTATGTGGCAAACTCAAGCTGCTAGCTCAAATTTCAACATTAATTTGACTAGTCCAGATATATTCCCATTGTCCACACAATTTGGTTAAATGTTCCTGTTATTTGACTCTATGAGGCATCCCACACCATGAAGTGTATCCCAGTGTATTGAGTGTACATGTAATTGTCTTATTCACCCTTCTAACTAAGTTTCTGGCATGATTCTTACAAGCATAAGGCCCTCAATAGACACACACACACACACACACACACACACACACACACACACATATATATATTAATTGAATAAGGATGCTTTTTTTTTTATTCTCTCTTCCAATAGCAGTCCACTTAAATAGAAAGGAATGGCACAGCATGGCTTTGTTCATCCAAATCTAAGAGAAGGAAACTGATATCCAAACACAGGATTTAGGGAAGGGAGACAGGGATAATTACAAAAACAGAATATGTAATATAATTAAGTATACATGAAGAATAAACAAATAGCCTAGGATGTTTTTAATATGGCCTCAAGTGAATGCATAATAAAGCAAGCAGTTATATTTAAACTACGGAAAGTCTTGGGATGGGGTGGTGGTGAGGAAAGAAATATCTGGAAGGACCTTTTATCCCATAAACTTTTCAGATGGTCTCACTGATACCTAGTCTGACGCCAGAATCAGGTCTTTTAGATAAGGGGAGACTGCAAGGGTCAAGAGTAGACCTCATTGTGGGACAGCTAGGGGGCACAGAGATATTCTACATGTGAAGAGGAGTAGCTTCATTCTTGACCTCACGTGATTCGTGGGAATTCAGGGTAAGAAAATGAAGTAAGGATACGTGCTGTCCAAGGAGGCTCTCATGGAACTTGGGTTGATTGACCCACTGTCTATTCCACTGTGAGGGAGTCTGGTCAACATCTTTCCTTAGTGAATTATGAATAGAGGCTCACAGAAGATGCAGTTGAAATACAATTGGCCTTAAAGAAAAGCTTGCTAATGGGAATGCCTGAGAATCAGAAAGGACATTGAGGGAAGTGGTAGACTCTGAACTTTACCTGTCCAGAGTTGAGGTTCATGAAGCCTTTCAAAATATGGTCCCTTGTAGCCCTCAGGTGACTGCACCATGTCTGGGCCTAGGAACACCTCCCCTCCCCCCATTGTTCTTATGGAAAATAGCATGAGGACTTTTTCATTTGTTTGCTCTCTTCCTCCTTCACAAATGTGTGTAGTTCCTGTACCTGCCAACAAGACACTCTAGGAGACAACTGGAAACGTTTAGAGGTGGAAGACTTCACAGTGTGGATTAATCTTTCCTCATCTTCCCATCCCCACCTCCGATCTCGTCCAACCCCGCAGACAAACGTGCCCCAAACAAGTCTACCCGAAACCACAAGGACCACATGCTTGAGTAACAGATAATTACACAGCAGTGAGTTCTCTTCTGGCTAGCTTGCCTATCATTTCTGACCCTGTCTGCTTCTCTCTCACTGTCTGAGGGCCTTGTTCTTCTCGGCCAACGTCACTGCTTCTGTTACTATGAATAACCCTCCCTAATTACACTTTTCCCGATAGCCTTTTTTTTTTTCAAAAAAAAAAAAAAAACAAACCTTTTATAATCATTTTGGATTCAAAACGTTTTCACAATAAAAATAATTTAAATTCTTAAGAAGCCTAATCCCTAAATCTGAACTCCTTTGTGAAATTTTCCAAAATTTGTCATGTGTCCTATTAAAAGAAAGACCAAGGAATAGTAAAATAAACGAGGGTAGATGTTATAGCCAGCATCCTTGTGTTATGTTTAATCAATACATATTTGTATAATAAGCAAGAAAATACCCTGTTCCCTCAAAGGTGAATGCATTCTTCATGTAAAGCATGCTTGGGCAATTTAGTGTGCACAATAAGAACCACTGGATTACATAACAGCATAGAGTCCTATTGGGTATTTGGTATCCCTTTCTATGGAAATAGATAGGAATTCCAGGGATTTCTGGTCCTATCTCCTTGTGGTGACCAAAGTAAAAGAATAAAGTGGACAGGCAAAACATGACACATCTTTTAAGAGTATCGGTTAATTTGCATTGCAACTTACAAGGGATTTAGATCCTCACTGACGTCATCTAGTACAGCACAGTGTATCTCGATGGAGCTCCCACGCAGGCCTGAGTTGGAAGGACTGGGTCCCTGGACTCTGTGCTTACCATCTCTCTCATGCTCGCAGGTTGACAGACAGCTTAGTGAGGGATGAATGATGTAGAAGTTGATTTACCTGCCTTTCCTGTTTACCTCCTTTTGCCTTATGAGTGACTTAGTTTGGTAGAAACTGGTAACTAACCCTCTTTCTTTAGGAACGGCTCTATCTGATCTTGGTGAAGAAGCAAGCTGAATCTTCTACGAGACAAGGTTGATTGTTTGCACATATAGTAAGATATGAGTCCCTAAAGACAATCCTCACTTTTAAAGCATTTATTTCATGTTTAGGTGTTTGATATGTGTGCATGTGAGTGTATATGTGTGTATGTGCGTGAGCATGCATGTGTGCATACGTGCGTGTGTAAGCACATTTATGTGCATGCGTGTGTGGTGTTGTCTGTGCATGGGTTTAGAAACGTGAACTGGGAGCTGCCGGCTGTTGTGAACCACCTGATGTGAGTGCTGGGGACAGTCTTCTGGAATTCAATAAATGATTTTAATTTTGGAGTCATTTCCTCGGTTCCCTGGCTTTTTCCTTTGTTTCAGATGTCTATATCTAGGTACAAAATTAGACAGTGAAATTAGTCCTGAGGAATATTTTCACAATATTCAAGCATTTTTTCAAACTGGGACTGTCTGCCACTCTGGGTGATCAGAAAGAACGCCTTTGGAGAACACTGTTGCCTCAAACTGTGCGGAGCCCACTTTATAAAATCTAGCATCTCCATGGTGGCTCCACCTGACTCCAGGTTTCTTATCTAAGTGGTCTTTGTAGTTGGTTTAGACTAAAGACTAAAGCATTCTAAAGTAAGAGACTGTGATTTCTGAAAATTGATGTGTCCTGATTTAGGATTTAACAGCGCCTGGGGACTTTAGAGAGAATCAGATTGGGACTCTTAACACATGACTGTATATGCAAGAACAGAGACACAAGGGAACTTTCAGATGTGCAAAGGTAGCTCACAGTGGCTCTGTGCTCCTCTGCTGGGTACCTAAGTTGTAGACTCCATACTTCTCTTAGGAAAACAACAAGAAAGCAAAGTCCCCTGTGACCCCAGTGTGACATGTGTCATGCTGTCCTCTCTGTCTCCCACCCTTGCCCAAGATGCCAACTTTGCCTCCTTTCTCATTTCATTTTCTCACTCGCCAGTCACAGCACACATATAGCTCATTTTTTTATTGCCTTTATTCACCCAGTCAATTTTGTCACTTGGCAGTGAATCAGGACGTGAATGACAGAACCATTTGCTCTTGGGACAGAGGTCTTAAGGGCTATGTTCCCACGCTGATGTTATAAACCCCCTTCCTCACCATCAGTATCATAGCCCTCAGCATCCCCCAGACACAGCGGTTTAGCTGCGTCTGAAGCTCTGGCTGCATGCATCACTTTTCTCCTTCGCTGTCTTATTTTCTTCTGAATGACTTCCCTTAGTTTTTCTAGACAACAAGGTTAACATTGAAATTAGGATCATAAAGGAATCAGATTTATGGAATTTCAGTTCTAAAACTATACTGAATCTAATTTATGGAATTTTGGTTCTAAAAACAAATCTAAATTCTCTCATGAGGTCATTGGAGAGAATATTTATTCACTTATATATTGCCATATGCAAAGAAATATGAAAGATAATTCATGACACAGTACCAAACAAGATAATGGAATAGATACGAGAAGAAAATAAATGGATCCAAAGTTCATCACTCAGAGTGGTGATTGTTTTAAAATAGGCCATAATTTTGTCTTTTATTTTCTGCAGCAAAGAAAAGAGGGAATCATCAAACACCTATGGGCCACAAAGGCCATTTTTGAAGAATAGGAAAAATGTATAACCAGCCTGGGTTTCACAGAACAAATTTGAAATAAGTACTTCTCTTATTGGGGCGGGGATAGACACATCACATTTTCAACAAAAATTCTCCCAAATCACTTCGGTCTAAAAGTATACTTTTGAAAAATGAACAACACCAAATATATTATCATTATCTATCTAATATACATTCATTACTTAGTCAGTTTGCAGAGTAACGTTACTGAGTTCTCTGTTATATGATGCGCATTTTAGTATGAATTCTGTACTATAACGCCGTCTAATTGAGAAAACAGGTGTATCTACAGAACTCCCTGAAGTAAGAAAGGGACTCATAGACCCCTGGTGTGATATATGCACACTGGCTTGTACAAATCACAGAGTCATGGGGTCAAATCCGGATTTATTTGCTTGTATCATTGCTAGGTACATCTGAGATTTTGAGATTCGACTTTTTCTTCTCAGAGAGTGATATGATATATGATAATAGCTACAAGTTTACTACAAGTATCTTGACTACATTTCTTTCCTCATATATTTGGCATCGTGGAAAGAAAACTTTTCCTAACCATGTGACAATGTCTCTTTGCCGAATCAGTTGCTCCCCAAGGACACTGTACCCTCCTTAGCCTATCACATCGTTGATCTTGTATTGACACCTGTAGCTCTTTGATGAATGTCTTCCTGGTACCCCATCTGGTGCCCGGAACCTACCCTCCATAAATTTTTGATGAATAAATGAACGACAGAATGGAAAACAATTGAGAGGCACAGGATGTCTCAACTTTAGATGCAGGCCTGGCTTCTTATCAGCTCCATATCTTGGTTTAGGGGAATTACTTGGTTGTTCGAACAGGACAATGTGCTCTTATTATGAACTCTCTGGTTGAGTCTCTAAGAATTCAGTAGATAAAACCCAAACTCCTGACTCCTTTTTTATCTCACTTCATTTCTGGGGGAGCTAATAAAGATAATAGGCCATCTTGTTTCCTCTGGTGATAAAAACCATTGGAATTCTTGGCATTAGGCTCAGGGAATCAAATTAAAGAAGGCTTTAATGTGCACCTTGAAGCATATTTAATGCTTGACATTTATTCTATGATCACAGTTATGGTAGCGACTCCGTCCCATAAATTATTTAATACACTAGTGTATAAAGTGATTTGCTCACCATGTAGGTAAGGAGATGGGACACACACACACATTCACACACACACTCCCTCTCTCTCTCAAACACACACTCCTATTATAGCTAATAAATAAGTCTGGAAAATTTCAGGCTACAAAATCAATACACAAAAGCAGTTAAATTTCTACTTACTAAGCGTGAACAATCTGAAAATTAAATGATCTCATTTTTGACAGCATTAGAAAGAATAAAATATTAACCAGGTGTAGAAATAAGTTTAAATGAGGAGGTTAGAGACTAGTACACTGGAAAATACAAGAAAATGAGAGGCATTTAAAGAGACAACAGTAAATAAAAATGCATTCATGACCAAATATTAAAGGCAATACTGTTCAAACAGGAGTATTATCAAAAGTAACCTTCAGATTCAGCAAATCCTGATTCAGCACTTCCCATCAATGGTTTGAGGGTGTCCTCCACAGACATTGAAAAATCTGTCCTAAAATTCTTAGGTCATAAGGAAGGACCAGGAGTATACAAAGCAATCTTGGAGCAAGGACTATATTGGAAGACTTAGTTTCCTGATTTCAAAATTGGCTACAAACCGATAAAAATGAAATCACCTCTTAGAGGGAAAGAAAAGAGCAGTGAGGGCCAAAAGCAGTCATCCAGGCCTGAGCAGCTGAGGCTGACAAGTGTTAAGGGGACTCAGTAGGAGACAAGCATCTTACAGGGAGTGCACAGCTTCTGAAAGTTACTCTAGACAACGTGACTATTTTAACAAGGACTCCCAGTCTTTGGCCATGATACACCTGGTTCTGGGGAAGCTGGCTGCTCACATGAAGATAAAGAAGATATACCTCTGCTGTGCACCACGTACAAAAGTCAGCTGAAAGGAGCAGAGACATAAACATGCGGTGTAAGACAGAAATGTCTCCTGAACACGGGAAAGTGTTCTTATGGCATGGCCTTTGGCAAAATTTCTTAGATGCGACATTCAACGCACAACTGTAAGAAAAGGCAACCGCTTTAAGCAAAACTTAAAAATTGCATGGATTGAGCCAGGTAGGGTGGAGTACATGCCTTTGATCTCAGCAATTGGGAGACAGAGAGACAGATCTCTGAGTTTGAGGGCAACCTGGTCTTCTGAATGAGTTCCAGGACAGCCAGGGCTAAAGAGAAACCCTGTCTCTCGGGGAAAAAAAAAAAAATCATGCATGCATGAAAGGATGTTTACAAAAGTAAAAAACACAAATTAAATGAGAGACTGTGGAAGACACATTGGATGTTTTCATAATAAGATACAGGACAGGAGTAACTCAAAGAACCAGGGGTTAATTTTGACTTTTGTTTCAGTTTCAAGCATGGTGCAGAAGGCACGGAGGAAGAGCTGAGCTCACTGTGGTGGAGGCCTATAGTAGACACTGTCCATTGCAGAGTGAGCCAGGGAGCACAGAGCCAAGCAGGAACCAAGGGCTTGAAAAATGAATGGAATTCTGAATGGAAGTGGAATGGAATTCTGTGGCACATACCTGTAATTCCAGGAGTCTGGGAGAACCTTAAGACAGGGAACCTTAAGACTGAGGTCTGACTAGACTACACATGACAACCTGGTCTAACACAAGTGCCAAAGCTGAGGATGCAGCTCAGTAGTAGATCACATGCTGAGAATGTACAGGGTTTGATTCAAAGCACTGGAAAAGGTGTGTGTGTGTGTGTGTGGTCTTCATTTGTTGTGGTGGTTGCACTAAATCTTCCATAGAAAGCCCAGATCATTATTTGCACCTGAAATCACACTACTACATAAATGATTCTTTCCATATTAATTTTAAATATGTGTAGTTGATATTTAATTACGTGGTTCATTTAAATTGTTGACACGATAACAGTGTATTCTGATAGCACTACAAAATGGTGACTCTTGAAACAACCAGACTAACTGACATTGATGCAAAAACACAAGTACCATTTGGTTTTATTTATATAATATACCTAGAATGGTAAAATTCATAGACTGCCAGGGGATGGAGACTTAAGTGTCTCGGTGCCTAGTCTCTGCCTGAGACGATGTGAAAGTTTCAGAAGCAGGCAAGGCTCATGGTTGTGCAATGCTCGTGAACCATTGAATTTTGCCTTTCAAAACCACTGACATGGTAAATATGTATTTGCATATAATGTAAACTATATTGGTGCTCGCTTTGGCAGCACATATATTAAAATTGAAACGATACAGAGAAGATTAACATGCCCCTATGCAAGGATGACACGCAAATTCATGAAACGTTGCATATTTTTACTGAGATTGGTACGTAAAATGAAAGGAGATAGTTTGTTTTCTTTTTTAAAAGAAGAAAATAAATTATTAAAATATAAAATATATTGTATCTTATTAATAAAGCATATTAAATGTAAATTTATATAAATTATACTATACAAAAACATATCATATTTTCACAACAGATTATTTTCAGAAGGCAGGGGAGGGGCTTATTGCCACAGTTTGTCTTAATGACAAACATAAAGAAAAAATGAGATCATAAACACAAATTATTTTGTGCTTTAAATTATTGAGATCAAATCTTAGAAATAACAGTTTTCAAGTGATAGCATAGGAATTTGAACTTTCTATTTCATGAAATTTTACCAAGGGAAATGTTGTTTTAAGTTTGATATAGAAATGTAAGATAGCAGCTTTTAAAAGTCATGTGTAGCATTTATCTAACTACATGTTGAAGCCACATCTTGTTTAAAGATATCACTTTAAAGGTAATTATATTATTGAGACATTCATATTTGCTTTTCAACTGGGTAAGTAACAATTGCACTGAAATAAATTCTTTATTCTTGGATGCTAAAATGCCCAAGGTTTTATATACTTACGTATATTTTAAATATTCTTCTCAAAAGATCAGTTAACTCACCTTACGATTACATCTCTATTCTTTTCATTTTTTAAAAACTCATCCACCACTTCCTGTCAGAGACATTGGTGGGTTTGGCTGGTTCCCAGGACCTCTGCCAGGCTTTCATCTTCAGAAGCACAATTGTTTCCTGTACGGGTTAACTCAGAACCAAAAAACTCGCTCCGCCACTGATGTGGAGCGGAAATGAGGCATCGTTGACATACGCCTATTGGCTGAAGACATGAGCAGCCTTGCAGCGTCTCACACATGAAAGTGCCTGGCATTCCCTTTACAAAGTACACAGTGCCAGAAAGAATTCTGCATACACAATTAGTTTTATTTTCGTCTCTGATGTTGCTTTCATTGACATGTGTGGTCCTCTCTGTTCTTCAATTTTAGAATATTTGTATTTTGCACTCCAGGGAAAATTCACAGGGAGACGCCCGCTATCAGTGTCTGCTGTCTCTCTCACCTGCTTCTCTGCAGAGACTTTTTTTTAAAAAAAAAAAAAAGCACCAAAAGCAAACCTCTTTCTGGAGATGTCACAACTCCCACCGACAACAGATACAATCAAGAAAATCTTAATTCTTTCCCTGACTTGATAATATGTTTCTCAAGTTGGCATCTCACGTGAGACTCTGAAAACTATACGACACCATGGGTGTCAGGTAGCGCACACACTGCTGCTCCCCAAATTGCCCTTTGTGTACATTTCTTGTGGTGACAACCTAGGTCCCCTGGAGAGAGTCCCGATCACTACTCGCAGCTAAAAGTCATAATACTGTAGGAATGATTTGTTTCCATATTAATTTTGAATCTTTATAATCGATGCCCGCCCAGTTGTCTGACTTGTTTAAATTGTTAATATGCTTCCAGATACAACTATAATGACATTACTTAGCCTTAAAGATTAATTCCTGGGATCCAGAACATTCCCTTTGCTAGGACTTCTGGGGATTTAGGTCAAACTCCACATTGTGAATCTGTATAAAGAGGCAGGGCATGAAATTTGGAAGTGAAATTTTGAAAATCAAATATAAATATTAATTTACTTATGAAACTAACTTAATTATTAACATTGCACCAAATTGCCTTCCGTGTGGTGTCTGTAGAGTGAGAAGAGCCCTCCAGGCTCCCTGGAACTGGAGTTATGGACACCTCCAAGTCACTACAAAGGCACTAGGAATGCTGGGAGTTGAACCTGGGTCCACTGTAAGAGCAACTGTTCATCACTAAGTCACCTCTCAGGCCCCTGCTTTTTTCGTATGCACTTAAACTTTCTTATGATCAAAGGCAGTGTTATAAAGTCAGGACAAAAAAAAAAAAGGCTTGGATTAAAAATACATGCGATGTCATAGCTGTCTTTAAAGGCCAATTTTTATCTGTATTTCTTTTCTTTAAGCTGCTTAAAAAATAGCTTGTGTAAACTCAAGGAGATAAAAGGGAAAGCAGCGGTTTTGCTTGCTCTAGTCTTGCCTAAGGCTAATATAGTCTGTGCCTTTATCATTTCCCCTAAATAGCCCTGAGCAAGCCTAAACCCCGTTAAACTCAAGGAAGCTGACTGGTAGGATCTGAAGCTTCGACCCAGGATGTCCAGAGTTGGCCAAAGCACATGGTGATATTGTTCTTCCAAGGGAGCAGAGTGCTCTATGCCCTGAGGACAGAATGGGAAATGTGCTTTTAGTGCCTGTCCCCAGTTTCAGACCCAGAATGGTTAAAATCCTTGGGAGCTTTTGAGTGGGGATGGCTGAGATGCTCCAGTGGGTAAAAGTGCTTGATGCCAAGCCTGAAAACGTGAGTTTGATGCCTGGAACGCACGGAGTGGAGGAGAGAAGCAGCAATTTGTTCTCTGGCCTCCTTGTGCACACACATGCCTACATGATAAATGTAGTTACCATTTAGGAAAGAATCTTTGGAGTGGAGAGGTGAAAAAAGCACCTGTTATTTACTCATAATAAAATGCTTCTAATTATATCTGAGTTTATGCTAATGAAGTAGCTTTAGGGGGCCTGAGGCTGGTTGCTGAAGGAACAGTCATCAGTCTAACTTCCTGACCTTATGGGAGGAGGTGGGTTCTCAAGGTTTACCTAATCACCCTTCACCAATGGTTGAACAGGACCCGTGTAAGGAAGGCCTGTAAAAATGTCCTTTTGAGCAGCTCTGAGTGGGTCAGGGGGCTATAATGGTGGTGCACCGGAGAGGACAAAGGAGTTTATTGGACTTTCACCCTACACCCTGTCTAAATGCCTCTCACCCATTTGGTTATGACTGTGCTGTACCTTTTTATACTAAATTAATAAAAACAAACAAACCCACTTTTTCTGAGTTGTGAGCCATTTTGGCAAATTCGTCAACTCCAGACAGAACACACACACACAAATACACACACAACACACATACATCTCCAGTTGGTCAGAATGGTCACCACTTGAGATCTGCAATTGGTGTATGAAGTAGGAGCATTTTTGTGGTGCAGAACCCTTCATTTGTCAGGCTTATACTTACTGTTGGCAGTTAGTGTCAGAACTGAGTTAAATTGTAGGCTATCGGTTGATAGCTGGAGAGAACTGGTCAGTTCTTGATGTGGAAAACTACAGATACGGGGTTTAAATCAGTTTGGTTTTGTCAAAACACTCCACTTTCTACCAGAATGAGACACCTCCCAAGTTATAAACTGTGCTGTTAGGTTTCTTGGGCTGTAGGTTTTACTTCAAATAAGTCATCAAATGACTCAAAATGCCTTTAGTGAAGAAAAAAGTTCTTCAGAATGTAGGGAAATACCACTCCCGTGCATGAGTTATTGGTAGGGCTGGCTTATTCCAAGGTCTGAAGATCCCTCCCAAGCTTCTCAAAACCTTTCTCTGATGACAAAGACTCCAAACACATAAACATTAGCAGAAACTAATGTGCAAAACACTCACCACTAAGGTCTGGGCTAATTGAGTTTAACATAAAAGATTCAGACTGCCTGTGACTAGGGGTCTTAGTTCAATCAATGGCAGCTCTGTAAAACTTATTCTTTGCCAGGTACAGCATTCACAGGTGGATTCCCATTCACCCTTTGATCTGCATAGCAGACAAAGAAAATCAAGAAAATACTTTCTACTGCTTTTCCTTCTGCTTCATTGAGGTCAGCAGAAGTTAATTTGACTCACGCACTGGAGACCCTGCCATGTTATCCAAGACACCTGTGCAGGCGGTGCCTGGCTGGAGTTAGCAAGGTTTCTGATTCTTAAGCTCTCCAATGGTGCGAAAGCTTCCCTCCTAACCATGGGCTCTTACTTTCACTGCATCCATCATGAGCTGCAAGAATTCTTAACACTTACAAAGTGGGCTCCATGTTAGAGGAGCTTTGTCTAAGGCTAAGCTAATGGAAGTGGATGAGCTTTCTCAGGCCATGTTGGGCCCATTAGATGTGTTAAATGAATTTGCAAAATTAGGACTTATTTTCAATTTTCTTTGGGTTTCTTGGAACAGAGTTTCATCACTGGAGGCATAACACCTGAACTCTTAGCCATTCTGGCACAATATTTCTTAGTATTTCACAGTGTGTGTCTTGAGGGAGGGGTCCACTGGAGAAAGCAGGCAAATGTTTCATCCCTAATAGGGTTCTGTTACTGCAATCCCCGTGGCTTGTGATAGTGAAGAGCTGGGCAGCCAGGGTTGCTCATCAGATGCTTTCCACCACGAATCATGTTCTCCATCAGCCCCTTTCTGTATATTGACAACCAGAAAAAGCTGTGGCGTGAGTGAGAAAGAAGAGTGGAGCGGGTCTGGAGGTGACCGTGGAACTGTTCCACCTCTTCCTGGGTCCAGGAGAAACAGGGAGAGAACAGGAACCTGTGGAAAGACAGGGAACAAAATCTACCAGTGACAAAGGAGGTATTTAGGAGGTTGATGCCGAAGGATTGCAGCCAGCCCGGATTGCACAGTGAGTTCCAGGCCAGCTTGGACTGTAGAGTGGGGTCTTATCTTTCAACAAATAAACAACAACAACAACAAAAAAGTAAAGGTAAAAGAAAAGCAGCAAGACAAATCTGAAAAACTTTTGTAGAGTGATAAGAAAAAAAGATATGAGAAAATAAGAAAAAATTATTAAGAGGAAATGAGTAGATGTTCTGGCAGGAAATTGAGTAACAGGTTTGAATGAAAGCACATCAACAGCAAGATGAGAATGGTTGAGAGGAACCAAAAAGGGTCAGCGAAGGATCTAGAACCAGCAATGCTAGAGATGATCCAACACACACACACACACTGTAGGATGTTTGTACACTTTGTGGAGGTGTATTGCTGTATAAAAAGTGGATGACCAATAGCTAGACAGAATGTTCAGGCAGGATTTTCAGGGCAGGAGGAAGGTCTAGGCACTTGGGAGCCATCAGCCAGACACAGAAAGGAGGCAGGAAGTACAAGATGAAAGAGAGGTAACGCTGTGTGGTAGACTGTAGATTAATAAAAATATGGATTAATTCACATATAAGAGCTAGTTAAGACAGAAAGATAAATTTTTCAAGGTGTAGAGTAGGAAACAAACTGAATGTATAATGTAGAAGAGGAAGGGGAGAAAACCAGCATACAAATATATCCCAGAAGAAAGCCTTCCTTAAGAATGCACACATTGGCATTTCTAGCAGACACATGACTCATCAACATTGCTGCCTATGTAGGTTTGAGGAACAGTGACAACTGATGGGCGTGCTAACATGGAAGGGGAAAAGCTTGTGGGGTCTCAACCCTGGACAAAGAACTATGGGCAACTTGGGAATGTTGAGAGTTGGATAATGGTCTTCCCCAGGGAAGAGCCCTCCAATTGATTATCCAATGCCAAATTGTCAGGTAATATTATACAGACTGAGCAGGTTATATTTATGCATTTAGGATATATCTAAGAACAATTCAAGAAAAAGAGACCTTGAGTTTGAGAGTGAGTAAGGGTAGAGTTGCATGGGGGGTGGGGAGAGGCAGGGAAGAGGAAAAGGATGTGATTGCATTATCATTTTGAAAAATAGAATAATGTTATAAAAAATTTGCAAACCACCCCCTAAAAACATAAGAAAGTCCACATTGCCTGAAATCTCCATAGTCTAGAAAATGTCAATTAAAACAACTTTCTCTTGAATGATCACCTTTAATCCCAGCACTCAGGAGGCAGAGGCAGGTGGATATCTCTGAATTTGAGACTCAGTCACAGCTAGAGAGAGAGAGAGAGAGAGAGAGAGAGAGAGAGAGAGAGAGAGAGAGAGAGAGATATTCAATAATCTAAAAAAGATAGTTTACTTAAAATGAAATGAAGTTTATACTTCATGAAGTTTATATAACAAAACATCATAATGATAATAATACCAGAGTAACTTATACAGAGCTTTGAGGGAGAAAATGGTAAGTCAAGAATTATAAGCTGGGAATGGTGACACACACCTTTAATCACAGTGCTCAGGAGGCAGAGGCTGGTAGATCTCAGTGAGTTCAGAGCCAGCCTGTCTACCTAGTGAGTTCCAGGCCATCCAAAGGTATAAAACGAGACTCTGCCTAAAAAACAAAAACAGATAAACAAAACTGACAAACAATCAAAACCCAGCAAACTAAAGCAATGTCCAACCAAAATGAAACTAAGTTAAAAGCCCACAAAAACAAATGAAAACTCCTAAAGTTCACTTTTTATTGTACTACTGTGATGGTTTGGAAGAAAATGGCCCCCAAAGGGAGTGGCACTATTAAGAGGTGTGGTTATATTGGAGTAAGCATGACCTTGTTGGAGGAAGTATATCACTGGGAAGGCCGACTTTGAGGTCTTATATGTGCTCAAAATACTACCCAGTATCTCTGACTACTTCCTGTTACCTACAGGATCAAGATGTAAGAACCCTCAGCCCCTTCTTCAGCATCATGACTGCCTGCATGCTGCTTTGCTTCCTTCCATGATGACAACGGACTAAACCTCCAACTGTGAGTGAGCCACCACAATTAACTCTTTTCCTTTATAAGAGCTGATGTGGACATGGTGCGTCTTCACAATAGAATAAGATAGATATTGGTACCTGGGACTGATCACGTTTTTGTTTGAAGGAATATGGACCTTGGGACTGTGGATTAGAAAAAGAGTCAAATGTTTTAAGAGCTTCTTAAAGGACAATACTAGTAGGAGCGTGGAAGACAGTAGTCTTGAGTGATTTGATCTGTGGTGGGCCAGTTCAAGAGGTTTCAGAGGAGAAGAGCTTTAGTGTGTTTAAAAATTGTTCTTGTTATATTTTGGTGAAGAATGTGGTTGCTTTTTGCCCCTGTATGAAAAGCTTGCCAGGGGCTAAAATGAAGAGTTTTAGATTAATTCCCTTGGTAGAAAAAAAATCTCAAAACAGCCTAGTATAGACTCTTGCGTGGTTATTAGTGTTGACTGTAATGAAGATAGATAACGAAAAGGAGCAAGCTGGGCAAGGGAGAATATGTGAGAGAAAAGGAGGGCCAGAAGGTAGAATGGAGCTAAGTTATGTGTTCAAGGAGATAAACAGATTGAGAAATGGAATAGAGTCATGACCTAGCTCCAACTCAGCTAAATTTTTCAATTAAGAAAAAGATTTAAAGAAAAGCTTAGAGTTTGTGGTACACACTTTAATGCCCAGAACTTGGAAGGCAGAGACTGGTGGATCTCTAAGTTTGAGGCCAGCCTTGTATAAGAGCAAGATCTAGGACAACCAAGCTTAGGAAAATCATCCTAAGTGTGAATGAAACCATCAAAAACAGAACCTTGGTGAAGATGTACTTGAACAAGGGGGCCATGTTCCAGCCTCAGCAAGCAGCAGAACTTGGTAACAACTTTGGTCATGTGTTTCTGGGGTTAAGGATAGAAGAAAGGGGCTATGGAATTTGCCACCATGACCAAGGAAAGCTGCTGAGACCAGGCATGTGTCAGGGGTGTCCATGAATGGAGGTCTAGAAAGGCCATTGGGTGAAGTTGTGAAGTTGAAGCCTGAATTGCCTTGGAGATCCAAATATTTTGGATAATGCCAGAGCCATGAGAAGCCTGATGAGGAGAGTTGATAACAGAGAGTGGACTAAGACCAAGAGAAAGAAATACCTTGCAGTCAACAAAGCTGAAAGAAGTTGGAGATCTGAAGAGCAATTTGGTATCAAACATGGAGATACAGACTTTGGAGTTTGCCCAGCTGTTCTTTGGTCCTGTTTTGTTCTGATATTTCCTCTAACCCCTCCCACTACAGCAGCTTGAAGCAACTGGTCTTTTGTACCCATAAGCCAATCAGGTAGCAGAGATGAATGTATGCTCAACTTCCTTTCTTTACTTACATAGCCCAGGATCCTAGCAAGGTAATGATGTCCCCCATAATGGGTAGCTCTTCCACCTTAGACTAATGCAATTAATATAACCCCTCCCCATGGACACACCTAGAGGCTTATCTCTCAGGTTATTTTACATTCTGGCAAGTTGACAATTAACCCTAACCACCACAGTTACTGTGTACATAAATTGTGTAGTAACTAAAGCCCATGGTTACTGTTAACCATGGTTAATTGCAGTTACATTTGTATAGTGGAAATGAGTGCTTTAAAAAGTTTGTGTTTCTAATAATAATAATGCTTGCCTCAATGAACATGTCCATATCACACACTAAAAGGTAAACATGCTAATGTTTGATACAACAGTTATACAGCTATGCTTATAGATGACCTCTCTTGAAAGAAATGTTTTAAAGTAAATTACAATCAGGTAATGTAAGGTTCCTTTCTCTCATGAAGTATAAATATTTTGCTGGGAAATACACACAAGCATGTGTGAATAAGTGAATGCAAGTTGGAGGGCATTTGTAGGGATGGACAGCTGCCTGGAGATTGACAGGGGAACTTACAGGCAAGGCTAGGAGTCACTGAGGAACCAGTCAATCTTGCTGGTTTCATTACAAGAATAAATGACCATTTTCCCTAATTTTACAGCATGTAGTCATGGGATTATGCAGTTGAGAAAAGCATTTCAACTAGCCACAGCCAGTCAGCCATAACTGGATTGTTGACTGCAATTTTTTTTTCAAAAAACATTTATGGATGCTTTCACCTTGTGTCAAATATTGGCTATCAAGACCATCTGGCCAAATGCAATCACGAGAAAAGGAGAAAAGTGTATTGATTGTTCATTATTGGAAACCATTGTTTCTATTTTGAGGGTATGTCTTAATTCAATATCAGCAATGTATTCAAAATGACAGTCACTGACTGATGTGTCAAAGACTTCATGTGTGTTATTTTGATCATTCAAGTTAGGTTTAAAGTTTTAGAAATTAACCCTCAAAGAGAAATACATTGTGAATATTTATGTAGCAAACATGTACTTGAACCCAGAACTTTTGAGATCTCAATATTTGTAGCTGGCATTATTCTGCCTTCTTCATTGGGCTTGAAAAGTCATGCATGCTTTGTATTTGGAGTACTGATATGGGCAATTACGAGAGAATGAGAAATGACTGGAGTCTCTCTCTCTCTCTCTCTCTCTCTCTCTCTCTCTCTCTCTCACACACACACACACACACACACACACATTCCAATCCCTCCCTTTAAGGCCAGCAGAGCTCAAATTTCCTTGTCAACAGCAAGGACCAGGGGCAGAACTTCAGCCCAATAAATCTCAGCTTTAGGGAGATGCCTGTGTGTCTGGGACTGAGACCTGGTCGACTTTCTCTGAGTTTCACTCCAGAAATAACCATGCTAAATCAGAAGAGTCTAGTGGATACACTGGCACAGACGGCACTGAAATTGCATGGGCAGCAAAAGTGTTCACCCTATAAATAGCAAAACGAGAAAATGCTGGTTTATAGTCAGGCCTTAACCATTAGCCACAAGACAGTGAAAGAACAGAGGTTTCTTCTTTTGTATTTAGTTAATGTTTTTTTTTTTACCCTATATTGTTTTTAAATATTACAAACGTCAATTCAAATTAATCCTGAGTTAATTCTCTTTAGTTTTAGATTACCTTTAGCATATATTACAATCAACGTATCAACCCATAAACAATTAAATCTACAAGCCAAATGAAAATTGAATGTGTATTACATTCAAAACTGGGGTCAAAATGGCTCTCACAGGGATATGAGACAGGCATGTTTGTGGAGATGTTTTTACCTCTAAAAGAAACCATAATGAGATGACCAGCTTCTCTCAACTGTGTAATTTTACACTGATGCTATAATTAAAGTCAGACCAAAAATAAAGAAAAATAAACATAAACTCAAATAATCAGACTGTACCAATGGCTAAAGAGTAAGTCGATATCATTGTTTTAGAAAAAGGAGCCCTGGTTTACCTGCTAAGGGCATAAGGGGATGGTTTCCTTTGGATGGTTCCAGAAAGTTTGCCTCTGGAAGTTCAGGGTTCTCTTCTGAGGTGATTGCTCTGCCTGTCACTCAAAAAGAAACAAAATATAGCTTTGGGACTATCGATTTTGATTAGGGCATACTGTTGGGGAAAAGTATTCTTATTTTGTTGGAAGGAACACAGACCATTTGGGAAAGAGGGGTTGAAAACTTCTGTGGCATTAACAGATGGGACGGAATACCATGCCCCCCACCCCCCCGGAGCTCCTCCCATCATTTTTGAGGCATCTGCCTAAGCGGTGGGGCCTTAATTGTGAAAATCTTTTTCATCTTTTCCCCATTACGTGGCGGAGTACAATGGCTGATGGAGGGAAGGCTCAAGCTTGAGTCCTAATTTCAATTCAAGACTATAATTAATGTTCCCAGGGTCAGGCTCTTGCCTGGTAGATGCCCTGCCCGGTGGGTTTCCAACGGCTGATGGAGAGAGCCAAGCGGTAAGGAATCGTGTCTACAAGCCAGCTGGGCTTCCCTGGTGTCTTCTCCCTGGCTCAGGCAAGCCCTCCTCACCTCGGGCCCTGCTGTTATCTGCTACCAAGCGGAGCCAGAGGAAATTGATGGAGATGGTGCCAACTTGTGTCCCGAGGGTTCCCTCTTTGCCAACATTCGCTTTAGAGAAAGCAGGTCTCATTGGCTGTGGAAGCCATTGATTTTTCTGCTCCCTCGGGCCAGACCTGCATTAAGCTCCTTCCAGGGTCTGAGGGCTGCATATTTCACCAGTAGGTTTCCTTTTAGAACCCCCCACTTACAAAACTCTCCCGGGTACCCTATTATCTTGCCAATCCTGATCTGAAATGTAGCTGGAAAATTCAGGGAGCCTTGGAAAAATAACAGATCTAACCTCCCTCACTCAGCACTTCTTGGCATGGTTCTTATTGGAAAAGACTAGAAAAATCAGGAGATGCTGATTATTCGGTGCTCACTTCTTTTCTGGGTACTTGTGTTTTGCATGTAAATGGTATTTGTGTTTATATTCTCTACTTAGCATATATACATTATAAAAAGTGGTTTCTGTCTTCAGTAACTTATTTCCTCATTCATGCACACAATTCCATCACTTATGTAATTCACTCGTTCATTCATTTATTCAATATTTACTGTTTTATTATCAACTTGTCTACTGCTTGCTTGGAAGTGGGTTGAATGATGAGCTCTCAGTCTGGAATAAGACAGACCCGGTCCCTGTTCTCACGATGTCTACAGGACAGTAAAACAAACATTGAAGGAGGAACTATGAAAATGCTAAGTGTAAATCACCCTGTGATGCCAGTTAGAAATGTAGGGCATCTTAAGATGTCACCCCAGTTTGGACTGTGGAATCTGTGAAGAACAGGACATTTGAGCCGGCGCAGCTGGGGACTGCAGCACATCTCCTGTAGCTTGCCCTATGAGGCGATATTTGACAGATGTGTCCCAAGCTGACAGACAGGAAGAACTTTTGGAAGTAACCAATATTGCGGTTGCCTTACTTCATTGGAATCAAATAATTAAAATATTTGTTATTTGAAAAAATGGTACAAATATTTTATTTTAAAAAGCAATAATGTTGGTTTGATTTTTAAGAACCAAAATATAGTCTAGACAACAGAGACAAGAGAAAAAGTAATTACATCCCATTTACCCACAAACCTTTTTTTAACCAGTTTCTTATTGAGAATTATCTATCTTTATTTTTTCCCGTGTACACACATGCATATAAATACATGTATGCATGTAATTCTTATGAGCACAAATGAGTATATATAGTTCACACAGAGATATGCATGCATGTTTAATATTACATGTATATATTACACATTACATAAAAGAAATATATATGTATATGTATAATCAGGACTTTTTTACTTTATATAGTTTTCTGTATTAGCAAACATAAACTTTATTTTGCATGTGTGCATGTAATTGTATGTGTGTATATCTGTGTGTGTGTACACATGTATGCTACCATGCCTTTCTGTAGGTCAGAGGACAATCTTGGGTGCTCCTTGATTTTCATTTGTTTTTCAGGTGAGATCTCTGTTCATTCTCTGTGTACCAGGCTCGCTAGCCTTCCAGCTTTGGGGAATTCTCCTGTCTCCTTGCCCATCCCACTATAGGAGCTCTGGGTTTACAGAAGTGTGCTACTCTGCCTGACTTAACGGAGCTTCCTGGGACCTGAACTTAAATCCTTGTACTTATGACCAGTATTTTGTCTGAGCCATCTTTCCAGTCTTAAGCTTTTTTCTTCATACTTGAATAACAACATGCAAAATAACATTAAAGTTTTATTTTACTTTGATAATTCTATATTATTTCTACTTCTTTTTGGAGGCTTGATTCTCTTTCTATTTAGCTTCCCCCCCTCCACTCCCCAGCCCCAGTGCTGGCAACTATTAAACCCAGGGTTTTGAATTTTGCTTTCACATTTCATTTTGAGTGACAGTCTAGGCTGCTCATACTGGTCTTGAACTCACTCTCCAGAACAGAAAGACTTTGAACGTCCAGCCTTCTTGCATTGCCTGCTCATATTAAAGGCCACACCACCAAGCCTGGCTTGTACTGAAGTTTTTAATCATTCAAAAATTATCTCTGTACATTGTTTGACATGAGATCACAATTTATTTTTGCCCTAACTGTATTAGATTTTCCAAATCCTATTTATAGAACTATTTTCTTTCCTTACCATCATACATCAAATCTCCATAGATACGAATGCCATCTTGCAATCTATTTTCTACTTCAGTGGTCCATCTATCCATTATGATGGTTACTCAACCCTGTTTTATTAACATTGCATTGCGTTTTGACAGATTATAAGCAAATGAACCCATGAATGAATGGATAGTCCAGAGAGCAGTCTCTGGAGACAGACCTGATGTAACCCAAAACCCTGGACAGTAATAATTTACCTAACCTGAATGATGCTCATGATAATTTTATTTATTTATTTATTTATTTATTTATTTATTTATTTATTTATTTATTATTTTTGGATTTCCGAGACAGGGTTTCTCCGTAGCTTTTGGTTCCTGTCCTGGAACTAGCTCTCGTAGATCAGGCTGGCCTCGAACTCACAGAGATCCTCCTGCCTCTGCCTCCGGAGTGCTGGGATTAAAGGCGTGCGCCACCACCGCCCGGCCTCATGATAAGTCTTTTCACATTAGCGTGATACCTTCCTTTAGTTCAGCTTGTGGCCAAAGCTTGAGTATTAACTTTCAGAATTGGAAGAGGGATTAACCATGTAATCCCAAAACAAAAATGTGGAATTCTACAAATTTCACCATAAAACAGTTAATAAGTAAATTTTATGGTTGACCCTAGAAATAGTAGATGCCTGGCCCGATAGCACAATCTGTCTATTGCATATCCAACCCACCTCACTAGTACCTACAGCCTGGTTAGTTACATGACTAGATGGGAATGAGAGTTTTACAGGAACCTCTGAGACATTTCAAGATGAAACAGTGAGTCAGATAAGAACTTCCCCTCCCTCTTTCTCTTTTTTCCTTCTTACACACACACACACACACACACACACACGTAGACTGCTGATGGCTGTGTTAGCATTAAGAAGAATAAGTAGGCAAGGGCCTGCTTGGCATGCCTTAGCATGCCTTTCCCATCTTTTCCATCCTCCATCCCATGCTCAGAAGTCTCTCCCCGTCAAGTTTCCTCCAGCGTCCCCGCTGTCATCGTTCTTGCCTGGGCCTCGATGATTGCAATAGTGCACTAATTAGTTTCCCTCTACCGGGCTTTCCTCTCCAGATCCATCAAACACTCCACAAACAGATTTATCTTCTTACATTGCAATCAGCAACCTGTCTCCAAAAACTTTTAATGACCCTTGTATCGTACAAAGAGCACATTCTTCATCGTGGCCTATTATGACCTGCTTCCTAATTGCCAGTCGAGCTTATGTCAAAGATTACTGCACTGCAGACCTGTTGGCAAGGCAAAGCCACCCCCCCCCCATTCTCCGCACTCTTTGGGATGCTCAGTCTTTTCTATGTGTCCCCATGTATAGTGTTTCATCAGATTTTTTCCTTTCACTCACTTCTTTATTTTTTCTTACTATATTTTGTTTTTATTTCATGTGTATGAGTGTTTTGCCTGCATATATGACCTGGCACCTTATATGTGCCTCGGAGGCCACAAGAGGGTATCAGATTCCCTGAGACTAGAGTTACAGATGGTTGTGAGCTGCCTAGTGGGTGCTGCAAACCGAACCCAGGTCCTGTAGAAGAGCCGCCTCTCTATCCATCTTTTCATCCACTTCTTGTCTAAGTCCTTTCCTTGGAGGTCCAGTCCAGAATCTGCCTTTCTTGTTTTCCTAAATTTACACAGTACCAAAGTCTACTCAATCTTCTTAGCCACTAGCCGTAGCAAGTATGGTGCTGTACACCCTTGATCCCAGAATGCAGGAGGCAGAGGCAGTCAGAGCACTGCGATTTCAAGGCCAACCTGGTCTACATCATGAGTTTCAGGCAAGTTAGGGCTACAATGTGAAACCCTGTCAAAAATTGACAAAAGAGACAACTATCACAAGAATATCGCCACAAGTTAAGTTGAATTACTAGATACGACTAATTTTTAAGTTTGTTTGTTTTTGTTTTGTTGGTTTAAGCATTGAGAGGAGGAGGGAACAGAGAGGGTAGACTTTGAACTTCTATGTGGCATCTTTGGAGGTAGAGACTCTAATTTGCAGAAGGCTGTTTTGAAATATAATAGCAGGGGGCTGGAGAGCTGTCTCAGTGGTAAAGAGCACATATTGTTCTTCCTGAGGATGCAAGTTCAATTCCCAGCGCCACATCAGGCTGCTCACAGTCAGTTGCAACTCCAGTTCCAGGAAGTTCCAGCACTGGCCTGTGTGAGCACCTCTTCCTCCAGCATACATACGCATCACTAATAATAATAATTGCAGTAATAGTAGTACCATATTTTAAAAAGAAATAGGATAATCACTGGTCCATAGTAAATATTTGTAGCACTTCGCCTTCCAGGCATATGGTAATATGATATATCACTGCTCTTTGAGTTAGAACTGACTGTACAGAAAGGAACAGAATCAGCTCAGGACCCCCATGACCAAGTTCTCAGCACAAAGGAGATTTATTTGCCCCAGAGGGACAAAGGACAGGGAATAAAAGACAAAGACAAGAGATAGAGGATGAGGGAGAAGGGAAGAAGTACTTGTCTTGCAGTGGGGATGGGATGCTGGAGGGAGAGGAGACAGACATGGACCATAGAAAAATGGTAAGGGGAAAGCCTGTGTTAGGATGAGGTGTTTAATTTTTATTGGGCATGTTAATTAAGGTAGCCAAAGGGGCTTTTGATTGCCGAACTTCAATACTTTGATAGTTGGACCTTGGTAGGCAGCCTCAAGTGGTCAAATAAGGGACTAGACCTTGGTGGCTAGTTTTAGGAATGGAATCTAACAGTTTTTAGCAAGGCAGAGAGAGGGAACGGGGAGAAGAGCAATGCCTGTCAAAGCTAAGCCTGCCATGCTCAGGCAGGCTAGAGTCCCTTCATTCATGACTTGCTTTGGTCAAGGCACTGTGAGTTTACGTGGTACATGCTTCTTCCAGTGGTGAGCAGTGAGTCTGCATACATTCTCCAGAATCTTTCCTTCTATTTTCAACTAACAATATGTACGGCAATTTGTCCACTTCTGGCTATTATAGAGAAGAGGCCCTCAATTAGTTTCTCCATACTGATCCACACCCCCTAAAGTCATGACTGACCCCCAGCATAAACAAAGCACATGACTCCCAGCATAAACAGAGAATGTGACCAAGAAATTAATCTTCGATTTTTAGCCACTCAGACTTAGGATTTCTTTGTTAATCCTGCATAGCTTAGCAGACCCTCAATTACGAAGAAAATCTACAAATTGCACTTTTCATTCCATGTATTAAATACATCCGTTATCTGGTAAAAACAAACAACTAAACAAAAACCCCAAAACCAAAAAACCAAAAATGCCTTATTTACTTAGACATTAGTGGGTCGAGCTAAGCAATTTCACCAGGGTTTATAATAGAACATCAAGCAATTACCCATGGAGAACCACAGAGGGCGCTCTTAAGAGTCACTCTAGGCTCCAGGATTGGACAGACGTGGCACGCTCTGGGGAGCCAGAGGTGTCTTTCCTTCTTTCTACAGCAACTGGAGCTGCTGAACCCAGGGAAGGGGAGCTTAAAACATCAAAAGAGAAGCAGCAAGCTAACCAACACGCCTTACAGACACCTTAGACAACTACGATATTAGCAGGGTTCTACAACTACAGAGGCGCTGGGGCAATGAGGACTGAAGGGATTTCCAGAAACATCTTGAGGATGTTATAATATTGAGAGTTTGAATCATAAAATAAACTTTATTACCAGGTGAATGTTCATTATAGACAATCATAATTTATACAGGGTATTCCTCATTCTAAGTTAGTTTGTAACTGAGGTTTTTCACTTCATAGCATTTAACAAATAGCCTGTTTATTTCTTATTTATGCTTTGAAGAAAGAATGATGGTTTCTGGGACTGGGGACATGGCTCAATGGTTAGGTGCACTTTCTGCTCTTCCAAAGGACTTGCGCTCAGTTCTCAGCACCCAAATGGAGCCACACAGGATGGACTGTAACTCTTCTTCCAGGGCATCCATGCCCTCTCTGGCCTCCAAAGGAATTACACACATATGTACTACATGCATGTAGATGTAGTTGCTTTTTCAAAAATATTTAGACTGTTGTTTCCAGCGCATAATGGGAATTTAAAAGATTATTGTCATTAACGATAAAGTTTTGGGAAAACAGCTATTTTGTGTAAAGATAATTAGAATTTAATGAATGTCTATTTGATTAAGTTTTGATTATAGGGAACACAAACAGACAGATACAATTTTGTCCACAGGTTTCAAACGATGCTTGGAGTTACAATACTATAGAAATGCTTCCCCGCAGGCCTCCCTTCCAGGCCATTGGCCTCATGTTTATTCCTTCTGTCTAATGGTTTTACAGTACCTGAATTCATTTTAAGAACGAGCCCACTACGGACATACTCTATGCCTATAACTAGATTGGTAAAGATTAACTGCATCATTTTCTAGAAGAAGCACTGAGTGATGCATTCACAGACCTGCCCTGGGTGCACACAAGAACTGGAGAGTTCGCACAGACAGCCAATCCGCTATACCAACCAACCACAGGCATTCCTCTTGACTTTGAGTCTTTATTTTGAACTGCACTGCTCATTTATTTTTTTCCATTCTATTATTCTCATTCGCCTATTTCTGTATCCTTAGATACTTTTACAAGAGTCTTCCAGGAAGGCGAAAACTGTTATTTGAAGAGGTCCTACATAGTGTTAGATGCCCACGGACTCAGATAATTGAATTTGTCCTTCACGTGATTCATCGATCTCCTTCATAGGCCTCTGCTTGGGGCCAGCCTTCCTGCTCATGTTGGATGACAGGAAAATCAACCCGCTGTCTTGGAGCAGCTCACACTGTTCTGTGGTCTGGCCTTTTATTGATCTAATTTGCTATGAGTGCAACATTCTAAACATTCCTCTGAGGACACACACACACGTGCCAGGGCCATACTTATTTAGCTTGACCTTGATAAAACTTCTCACATTCACATATTAGTTGCCATAATTTACAAACAAAATAGGTGTTGAGCTGAAGATGCCCGTTTTCCATAACCCCAGCTCCTCTCCACCATTATACATCAGGACAGTTTCTGTGACTTAATAATAGCCTTCCTGAATACAAAGCACTCATGAGAGGCTTCCCATGCTAAGGTATCAGCACAGTGTGCTTTTGTGTCTTTACACTGTATTTAAACTTCATTGATTTTTAAGCAAACTAGATTTTTATAACTTTTTGAATGGGTGTGCCGTCCTGAAAGGACAGATACGGCCACTTTCACATTCTGGCGTCATGGCGAACTACAAATGAAGGGTGAGTCTGGAGAGATGGTTCCATGGAGTAGTTTACAACCATCTGTTCTATAGGATCCAGTTCTAAAGGATCCAGTGTGCTCTTCTCACCTCTGAAGGCACCAAACACGGACATGGTGCACATACGCACATGTGACAAAGTACTCGTACACACAAAATAAAATCAATACTTAAAAAAAGAACAAAAGGAAGAAAATGGGTCTAAAGAAATAAGTGAGAAATACGTGGATTATGAAGTTCTTACGAATGAAAGGAACCCATGGACGTTTAGGAATAGAGAAAAGCACCTAAAATGGGCTTTCTCTTTGTAGTGGGGTAGCGGGTCATCCCAGAGTGGCCACACGCAGGAAGCACAGGACAGGGTTGGTGGGCTCCGGGAGGAATGGCCAGCTTTTGAGCTACATCCAGAAGGGGTGGATCTGATCTGTGGGTGGCAGCACTCAAATGCAGATGGGCAATGCCTCTGTCGAGCCAGCTCTCACCTTATGGCAAGGCTGGAGGACGGCAGCCTGGCAGCACCATATGGGATATAGCCTTTGCACACAACCCCATAAACCGTCGCAGCAACACATGCTACATATTTCAATCTCCTTCACGGAATCCGCTTGCAAAGTGTAGAATGCTGCGGCCCCTTTCATTTTTCCCCCCGCTGCTTTCTCAGGCCTTGACTTTAATGGTTTTCCGTCAGTTAAATAAATGCTTACTGATCAAAGCGTATTACAAGGGAATTTGAAATTATTTACTAGCGTTCAATAAACAATTAGCAGTATGTTGTTTCTTACCATGGATAGTAAATAAAAATTGAATAAATAGATGCACACACACACACACACATACACACACACACACACACACACACACACACACAGAGTTTGACTTTCCCCCCTCCAGAATTAGGTGAATTGTTTAGAAGCAGTATTGGCTAAATTAGTTTGGAGTTCTGGTTTCCTGTGGATGCGGCCTCTCAGTGATCCAGCTTAAAGGGATAATCTTCAAGGTCCCTTTTCACCCTAATATTTCATTTTTAAGATATTAACTCTCAGTCGTTGAAGTTTGCGTATTGTTTTAAAAATTTGACTGTTCTGTTCTTGCTTTGTCTCTTGGTGTGGGAAGAATGGTCCTCCCTCCTAGAGTGAGAGATAGCAGCTGGCTGGCCAGGCAGGGCAGCTTCACAGACTGGAAAGCGGGGGAGGGGCTCATATCTAATTAGAGCAGCAGGGAACGGTTTTTTAGCAAGGCAAATTGTAATCCCTTTTTCTGGAAACTGGCCAGGGCATTAGGGTTAACAACACAGTTTGTGCAAAATAATAATAATCATAAAAAAATCTACCCACCCCATGTTTATGGATCACCAGTGTCTTAGATGTCCAAGTTTGTATCTCATTTAAAAGATTTTTTTTTAAATACAGTATCCCTTAACACCTGCCAAAAACTTGGCAAAAACTTAGCAGCCACAAGAAGATAGCACCAGCTTCAAGATGCTCATTTTGCTTAGATATTTTCACAAGAATTTGAACTGTAATCTGAGAGGGGAAAATTCAATTCCAAACATTCAATGTGCCCAATCTCATCATAGTAACATTGGCATAAAGCAATATTTTAGCTGTTTTTTTTTTTTTTTTTTTTTTTGTGTGTGTGTGTGTGTGCGTGTTCCCTCTCATTATTGTATGGCTGAGGATCGAACACATGACCCCAGGCATGCTTGGGAAGCACTTCTCTGTTGACCCAAGACAAAAGTTAGTAAGGCTTGTCGTTTTTTAGGGTTTGCTTCATCTTCTGTTTAAATGGATCTTTTGTTACTGATTCTGAAGTCCTGAACAGTCCCTGCGGGGTCACCCTCTTCTAACTTTGTGCCTTCCTATGAATCCCTCTTTGGAAACGAAGGGTAAGGAATATTCCTCTGCTCCTCTACAGAATAGTGGATGAGCTGGCAACAATCCCTTGAGCGTGTGAACCAGAGTCTAGTTGAATATAATTCACTAAGGTGAACCATTGGTACTCTGGTGGCAAGCTTGTGCAAGAGTCTTTTTTGCAATAGCATAGGGTAGCTTCCCTCCAAATGTTTAGCTATGAGTGGATAGGTATGTCGCTCATGCCCTGATTTAATCAGTTGACCAAAAATATGATTGCATTCAATCAAAAGGTGTTCTGGGTTTATAATTTATGTATTGAACTGAATTTGTTTCACAGAGGAAACCTTACCTAGTAGTTAAGAATTCAATAGATTGAAACAACTGGTTATGGAATAGTTCACATAAAAAATGTATGTGATGGCCTGGGATGGGGAACTCCAACGCACATAGCTAGGACAAACTGTAACAGAGCTGAGTGAAAAAGTTCAAGATGAAGCCTCTAATGCTAGGCAGAATTAAAATAACACCATCTAAATGTGTGTCTGTGTTCAGAAAGGCCTAATGTGCTCCTTTCTGTTGTGGTCTAGGTCAGAGTGGCATGGGCTTCCGTCCCTGAAGGACTGTCTGATTTCTAGCCGCAGAACAGATCCTGGAATGAGATTTGGAAGTAAATTAATGACAAAACAGAGGCACTGTTTGGTTTTCTGTTGTTTTTCACAGTCCCCCTTTCCGTGCATTTGCCTGTGTTGGGACAACAAATAATAGCACACATAGGGCCCAGACAACTTCTTCGTTCTCTGTAGCCTGCCTTAGTGTCGTAGAAAATTTCAGGCATTTAACATTCCAGATTTCTTTGCCTTCATGACTTGTTACTGTGAGAAATCCCATTTGGATCCCTGACATCTAGATAACAGAATACAATGAATGGCTAGCTCTTCTTTTTGTTATCTTTTTCTCTTTCTTCTTCCTTTTCTTTTCTTTTCTTTCTTTCTTTCTTTCCTTTTTTCTTTCTTCCTTCCTCTCAAAATTAAATTTAAAAACGGTGACTGGACAAAATACCACTACTACTGCTTAAAAAGCCTTCAAGTCTCCAGTGGTATGATGTTGAGAGGCTTGACTTGGTGATTTATCAAGACAGGCTTTTCTTTAGCGAATTAGGTGGTAACTTACAGGCTCATGAATTATTCGACAAGTCATAGCCCAGAGGTCAGAGCCTGGGAAGGGTCTGGGATGGGGTACTTGTCGCAGTCAGCATGAATTTGCATGTGTCCCCTCCCTGGACTTTCCAGTTGTGTTCAGCTGCAGCCCACCACACTGCTGACTGCACTCTGTAGCTCAAAAGGATGCCCGGGAAGCTTCTTAGCAAAGGTAAGAGAAACATTAGCGCTGGCCCTTCTTCAGGACCGGTGCCGTTGTGTTACTGTCTCCAGCACCTGCCCCCTCCCAGCCAGAAGGCTCATCTGGCATCAGTGTCATTCATGTGCAAAGTAGAAACTGAAACGAACACATTATCTTCGAGCCAAAATTGGTCTCTCCTCCAGTCACAGCCTCTTTAAGGGGTGGCATACATTTGAAGGTTGGTTATTAGTTCCAAATGCCGCAGAAGCATCTGCTCGGTACTAGCTAGAAATCATGTTTAATAACAAGAAAATCTACTCCAGCCAAATCCCCGTTGGGAGGGTTCTCGAAGGAACAAAAGGCCCCCACTTCCCCTGATTTCCATAACAGATGTAGTATGTGATGCATGACAGCTCAGCTCAGCCCCGCACCATTATCCTCCTGCATATCCATCTGCAAGGAGCAAGGCTCTCGTTTTATTAATTGCTCTGGTGGGCTACGTGTGACGTTCTGTTGCCCCCAGAGAACTCTGTTTGTGCTTCATGCTACACTGGTTGCAATAATAGTGATTTTTCTTAGTGTTAAAGGTTACTAGCCCTCTTCCTTCACTTTGCTATACAGCTTCCATACCCAATAAACTATTAATGGCTCCCTGGGGAGCTGATCATTTTCCTTAAGTTGGTTTCAGTCTTCCAGCCCTAGTACTGTTGCTTTGTCTTCTGACTGAGCATCCTCGAGACAAGTTAGTTAGAGGCGGAAGCTCCCTAGTGTTAGACACAGCCACTTACACTTGAGGAGAGCCCTTCTCCCGGAAGAAATAAGAAGCAGAGGGAGAATCCTGGCACGTCTAAGTCAACTTTCGTTTCTAAACCCATTCACACAAACAACCACAGGAAAACGACTTCGCCAGCTTGGAAAAAATATGACTCTTTATTTGCAGTCAGTTTCTTCCTGGTGATAGAGCTCTGGGTAATACGATGTTTGCTTCTTGAGGTCACCACAGGGCAGCTATAACCCACACTTGTCATCCTTTGGTACTACTTCATCTTTATCCCAGGGCAGTTTAGAGGATGCAGTGCTCAGCAGCAAATGGAGCCCAGGGAGGAAAGGAAGGCGGAGCTGAGATAGAGAGTGCTTACAGAAGAGATAAGGCAAGGGCATTGAATGTGGTCATAGGGAAGTCAGTGGAAAGTAACAGAGTCAATACGGAATTCCTGTTCCCCTCTCAAATGCTGCGTATGGACACAGGAATTTGAATTCTTCAGTGGCTCCATGAAGAATCCTAAAACACCACAGCTTGAAGGAAGTTTGTTGAGCCTCACAGTGTGGGTGTTCTGTTTGTCCCTGTCGTCACCGAAACAGGAATGATGAGCAAGTGTACTTGGGGGTCAAAGAACAAAGCCACAGCAGCAGGTGCACGCGGGGTCACATGTTGGGTCACGTGCCTGTTTCCACGTGCACATGTGTGTGTGTGTGTATGTAGGGAAGTTCGATGAGTGTGAGCACGTGGAAACGTATTGTGCACACCTGTCAAGAACTGAAGCCCAAAAGAGTAGAATCATCCTACCGTCTATGATCAGGACCTTCTGAGTGTCAAAACACTGAAGTGAACCTGAAATTTCCTTGTTGGCGTATAGAAAATGGAAAGCTCCTACATACAGAGAAAGAAATGTAGGTTTATTTTAATCTATTCCTTTCATTGTCTTCAATGTTCTGGGGGGAAAAAGTCATGAGATAACATTTAAAGCAAATGAAGAAAAAGAAAAGGTGTGCTTGTTGCCTGTATGAAACCTGTCGCTGGAATTCTCAGCGTCTTAGTTCTTTGTGGATCTGGCAAGGTCTGCTTACACATTCACCAAAAAGTTCTTCTTAAAGTATACTTATAACAACAATCATTCCCTTGCTTTACTGCAGGCTCAGGCTTTCCAATTAGACATTTTTCTGCATGTGTTTCTAGTTTGAAAAACCTTGCTGGAAATAAGTTCCATAAAAGTGAGTCACTAAAATATTAATCTGAGCTATGATGATGTACTGTGCCTTCATGTCTCTTTGGGTATGTTTTGGATGATTGGTCTCAACATACCATACCAAGAAAGAACATGTTTGCTATCATGTGCCAAATACTATTGAATGGGGGAAAATATCAATAAATAAATGAAAAATAACTTTTAATATGTTGTTAAATGGTGTCAAGTAGAGGAAGAAGAGATTCGGCGAGAACAGAAATGATTGGATTCTTGGTGCCCCGATCTGTCTTTCACTACGTTTCTCAGGTTGGATTCTTAATGAGGAGAACAGTTTATCCCTCAGCCCTTGTCTCTGTGGCTGGAGTCACAGTTGACAACAGGAGTACTAACCAGAATAACCCTTTGAGGGTTTTACTCCTGCAGGTCTACAGGAAGGGTGCACCTTTATTACTGCTGCTTCCCAGCTTGACTTTACCTTCCTCCACCCCCAACTCTTGCCCCTTGCAAGGGCTAGGGCTAATCCTCTGGAAGTGCCCAGACCTGAAAGAGACAGCAGAGAGACTCATTCAATCCTTGCCTTTCATGCATGAGGAAAGGAGTGTCAATGCATTCATTAAGTAAATCACTTCAGGACAGATCGAGTCTGGGATTCTGTTTCTGGGTCAGGGAAAAAGCTTATGAGCATCCAATATACAAAACGGCACAAATGCTACTATGTGTGTGCGCCTACCAAGTGCTCAGCACCCTCGCAGGCGGCCTGTTTAATATTCTTATCTTATCGCTCTAAACCCAAAGAGGCTTGGTGGTAGGCATTATTATCCCAGTGGGCCACAATTTAGATAAAGAAAATATTCTGGGTCAATTAGTAGAAATTCAGGCAAAATAAAAGGGTGAGAATAGAGGAGGGGAGAAGATGACTTCAACCCATGAGGGACACACTTCCCAATTCCCCATTGTGTGCCCAGCACCAGGGCTCTGAAGATGAAAGGTAAGAGCTGCTTATTCCACAGACACGAAAGTAGACCACGTACTTCTACAGGATGCTTGCAGGGCAGCGGAAGGGGAAATGTGCTTGGAAAATCACGCAAAGTTGGACAGACGAGTATCATTTTGTACCGGGCAAGTATGAGTTCAAGATTGAGTTCATCAGTTCAGTGGCGATTCGTCACTAGCAGCATGGAGTTCAACTTCAGTGACAGGGGCCTGGGAGGCAAAGGCAGGCAGAGCTCTCTAAGTTCAAAGACAGACTGGTCTGCATAGTGAGTTTCAGGATAGACTGGGCTACATAGTGAGATACTACCAAAAAAAAAAAAAACCCCAAAAACAAACAAACAAACAAACAAAAAACCCAACCAAACAACAACAACAACAACAAAACGCAGAAACAACAACAACAAAAAGTTGTTTTTTCTGCTTCAACAGTGGATGGCTCCCAACAAACGTTTGGTACCACACATTGTAAAGACTCAACAGTAAGCTAGACTTAGTGATCCAAAGGGAAAAAGACAGTGACACAGGGCAGAGAGCTGAAGGAAAAACCTCTGCATCGAGGGTACCGGTCCACCCCAGGGGAGCAGGGTTCTGTTATGCTCAAATCCACAATCCCCGACAAGCCAACAAGGAAACCAAGAATCCCGTATGTAAAAGCAAAGAGCCTTTATTTTAATCAAGTTTGCAAACTCGGTCTCTCCTCATGTCTAATGTATTGGAATAATGGAGAGCTCCAATCTCAGTTAGAGTTGGGTTTTTATAGTAGTAAAGGTGGGGGTGAGGGGTTTCGGAGGTTTTAAGACCCCTGATTGGCTGACATTCGTCTAGGGTTTCCTGGTGACTGCACTGGCAAGGTGTTTTCTATCTACAGTGCTTGGAATGCCAGGAATTTTCTTTGAATGGTTTGTTCTTGGTGAACTCAGCTTGTGGTTCCTCCTACAGCCCAGCATCATCTCAGGGTAAACTATTGAGTCTCCAGCCTCCATTGAAATTCCTCTTGATGGCCAGAGTCCCAGGTGATAATGGTTGGAGGAAGTAAAGAACTTCCTTTGGGTGACCTGCCCAGACTTAGATAATCATAGCTGGCCCTCACAGGTTCCCCAAACCAATGTCTCTTCTTTGTGCTTGGCTTCACAGCACCTTCACAGCACGTCCTTCTCCTTAGTTACTCCCCCTCTAACTCTCCCATAAGCTGCATTGAAAGCTGTGTCAAAAGATGATCCACATCTTGTTCCCTAATGACCTGACTGAGAAGGAGCTGGTTCGGGGCCTGGAGGACATGAGTGTTGTGTGGCCCCTGGAAGGAGAAGAGGTGAGCTGAAAGTCAGAAGCTCGTTAAACAGGCTTGAGAAAGAGGAGAAAGTGGGCAAATTTAGGTATTCAGAAGCGGGAAAACACTTTTCCTTTCTTTCCGAATGTAAACCTTGCATTCCTGTACTCTTTGCCTTGACCTCAGGAAAGTTCTGGTTAGGTAAACAGTTTCTACCTTTTAGGAGTAGCTTAACCGTTTTACCTCCTCTGTCCAGTTCCTTAAACACGAGACTTTTCGGATGGAAATGAAGACTGTCTGTTATTGAGCGTGTCTGAGGCAATTCAGACAGAGTCAGAAGAAGGAAACTGGGGCAGACCCCACATAAATTAATATGATGAAAAGAGGGGACTTCCCTATTCTGCTGTTAAGCAGCATTCTGGGCTTGTATAGAAAATCAAGTAGTAAAGCCTTTCCCGTTTGAGCAGCCTGTTTCTTCTCAATTCCATTGTCTTGCTCTCAGAAAAGAAGGCAAGGAAAACCTAAGGAGGCCATTTTAGGGGTGCCTAGAGGTGGGGAGTCCTTGAAAAGGAGGTGTAAAAGGGCTTAAGTCTATTCATTCCGCCCTTTCATTTTCCGCTAAATGGAAGCGTGGTCTTAATGCCAGTGCCCAGGCCAGAGGAGCTGGCAGAACAACTCGCTTCGAAGCAGCTGAAGCCTTTCACGGTGACAGCTTTTCTCCCAACATGTCCTGGTAGGAGTTTGAGTTGACTGACAACAAAGGATGGGGAGGGGAGGGATTCCGACACAAGTGGAACAGCCATTACCCTTGTCTCCATAACAGCACTGGCTCGAGGACAAAGGGAACAGACCTACAGTGGGGTGGTGTCCCAGACTCCGGCTGCCTTGCTGAGTCTTTGGTGAACTCAGAGGCAGACAGCGACAGCGGGGCTCTTATGCCCTGCCTCTGTGGATCAGCCCCCCAAGGTTTAGGAAATGAAATGGGTCTAGCATCAGGAAAAAAAGCCTCTGGAGGGACTTGTTGAAGCAGTAAATTGTGAAAATATGTCTCTTCAGGCCTTGATGGGAGGTTATAAAATCTATCTTTTCATATCATTTGCATGTAAGCTGGCACCTATGGGTGCTCCTTAAACAAGGAGGACGTTTAAACTGAATTGCACGAAAAAAAATAACAGGTGTCAGAATTTGGAATGTTGCTCAATGCTTGAGAACAGTAAATTTCACATCCCAACATCTTTGGTATTCTTAACTGGGCTAAAATTCCTTTCCTATTGAAAGAACCAAGAGGTATATTGCTGGTTCAGAATTAAAGAGAATAAGCAAACGGTTTTACTTGGCAGGCATGGTGGCACACATCTAGCACTCCGAGGTTAAAGCAGGCAGGTACATCACGAGTTCAAAGTCAGCGTAGATTTACACAGTGAAACACGATCTAAAAGTACATAGATAAATCATTTGAACTTGTCCTGTCACGTAGCTAACAAAGACTCGTAATTCCAAGAGTGTCCTGTGAATCTCTGACCATTAGTGATATTAACCATAAAACCCTACGATGTGTTTTTATGTTTTTGATAAGCACATTTTTGAGAAGTACTCTACAGACAAGGGGGGGAGGGTCAATCATCAAAGCCCCTGAGAGTAATTAGGAAGCTATTCACTGACAGGAACATCAGATGGATTGCTTCTTTGCTTTGCCAGGTACCAACGTGTGTTTAAACATTACAACAAAAAAAGACCGGCAAATTCTCTACTGAATGTTATTACTACACCAAAACCAAATAAAATAACCCAGTTCTTAGCATGGCTAATGAACAGACTTCCCACAAAGTGCAAACGTGAGTTTGATAGACAAATTAACAAGCAAGTTTTCTGTAATGAAAGGAAGAGAGTGGCGGAGAGTTTGTCCTCTGAGTGGGGAGCCCACACTCTTTTGAGTCACGGGTAGCTTGATAACGATTCCAGACCAGCCCTTTGTGAAAGCCCTCCGCTGGGGAATAAATGATGTATGAAATGAAGACGCCCCGACTCCACAGGGAGCACAGACAGGACACTTCCAACTCTAATATGTGGTTTCTGATGGGTTTTGGCTGTGACCCCTGGGCACAATTTCCATTCAGCTATGGGGAGCCAAACAGCCTCCCACAGCCCTAACCACCAGAACCCGCACACTCTCTTCTCCAGAGCAAGCCTTCTTTCACTTGGGTTTGCCTGTCAATTTCTTGCATCACAGACACTTCTTCGCCTTGGCAACTCCAATGGCCTGCTACAGAGGCGACAGTTCATTACTATAGTGATCGGGCACAATATATCACCAAATCTGGTGATAAATCACTTGAAATCTGTGAAATCACTGTCACCAGTGTATTCGACGCTTCTGACAGAAGGAACTGCAGGTGTGCAGGTCCTTAGGGTCACCCAAACACTATTTTTTAAAACAAGACTCCAGCATCTGCCATCCAGGTGGGACAATAACTCCACGATCGCAAATTTATGGCCTCTGAAGCGGCGTTGACGTCAGGGTAGACAGTTTAACACTGTAATCAGTGAGATGTGGAAGCTTTTGATGGTGGAGGATTATTCTGAGACATGGGTAGTTCTAGAAAATTCCATCCACTGCCAAGCATTGCCTGCAGAACAATGAATGAAATGAATTTAAAGGCCGAGGCCTTAAAAATAAATACAGATGTGGGGATAATACCTTTCTTGTGCAAATGGCAAGGTAGATTCACCTTGGGAGTTTTCTGTATAACATTGCTCTTTATACCTCCAGGAAGCAATTACTGGCATGGATTGTAGTTGGCATCTAAGTGGGGATATCCTGTGCCTGTACTCCTCCACACTTGAGCCTTATGCTTGCCCCTCCTTCAGAGGCTGTCCTGATCAACCGCTGGGTGTGCTGGGCAGATAAGTTCAGCCTCTGGCAGCACCTCAGGACTCCTCCCTTGTACTCATGCAATTCGAACCACAGCATAGGAGAATTAGAACCCATCAATGGCGTAGTTTTTGAGATTAAGCTCTGAAATGTCTTTCCCAAGGAGGAAGGCAGTTGGGCAAGACAATGACCACAGGCAGGAGAGTGAGTTTGGACGGAGAACTGATGCTATCCTTGTTCCTCCCTGGACTGGACTAATATTGTTACACTGATTTTATTTATACAAATAAAAGCTTCCTAGTTAACTGTGAGCATGAAAAAATATTAGTAAGTTCTTATTAGAACACTCCACACACAGCTTCCTTTGCCAAGGGAACTTCCCTGCCTTGTATTCCAGCAAGTGCTTCTAGCCGTTACCCCTCAAAATTCAGACCTGTGGCATATGTGGACTCTCTCTTGCTGGCCTCACTCAGTGCCTGCAGATTTCTTTTGTGACCGTTTTAGCCTTCTGGCATCTTCAATATCCCTGAATCTCTATCACAACTTAGGGTGCCTCTTGACAGCTTATGACAATGACAGCTTCCTTGAAGGAAGGGAATTAGACTCTGAACCACATTGCCTAGACTCACAGCTTTCTGGAACTTTGCTATAAGTCTTAATTACCCCCTTGTCTTATATTTTACATGCCTAAAAAGTCGGTGCAATATGGACAATGACTCTCCGTTTTGTTGCCAGCTCAAGATGTAAACTAGCCCCCTTGGCACATTGCTACTATGGCTACTGTATGAGTTTATGGTGGAATCTGGGACAATATATCCCTAGGTAACCATTTTCAGTAAGGGCACCACTGTGGTGGCACTTTCAAATCACAGCTTTACAAGCTAAGGCCATTGATGTGTGGACAGTTTTTCATCTTGTACCCAGGCAAAAGCCATGGTTTCTTCCTAGTAGAGTCAATTTCTTTAGCAATTACAGGTTCTTTTTTCATGCCTGCCTTGCCTACAACTTTAACAATTTTCACACTCATTTTTTTTGTCAAACTGTATTTTTCATAATTTCCTGATTTGAATTATCATTATGAACATAAGTAAATGCAGCGAATAATAACTGTGTCATAGTCTGTAGACTCTGTTGTCTTGAAATTTCCTCAGTCAAGCAACTCAGTCCAGTGATTCTCAACCTTTCCAAAGATGTGACCATTTCATGTTATGGTGACCCCCCCAACCAAAAAATTATTTTGTTGCTACTTTCATGGCATTTAATCATGTAATTTTGCTACTTTTGTGAATCATAATGTAACCATCTGATATGCTGATATGTGAGCCTAGTGAACGGGTTGTTTGATCCCTAAAGGGGTCATGACCCACAGGTTGAGAACCACCGACTTAGTCCATCACTTTGAATTCAACTTCACTTGAGTTGTCAGGACCTGAGCAAAATGAGGACTGTCGAGCCAGCCATGATAAGCTGAATAGAAACAGATCACCCAAAGGAAGCTCTTTACTTCTAACCATTATCACCTGCCAGTTTAGGACTCAGCTATTGATGAGTTTAATGGAGGCCTGAGCCTCAGTAGTTTACCCTGAAGCAAAACGTGGTTGCAGAACCTGAGCCATTTGAGGTCATCACGGATTTGGAAGGAGAGCCTAGCCAGGTTTCCCGAGTAGATGGCTCCCTGTTTGTGTTCTTGTGATATATTTCAGGTCTTCCACAAGTCTTTCAAAGAGTCTTTCGTTGGCCTCCTCTGCTTTCTCTTCTGATGAAGATGGAATGGGCCGTCTGCCCTAGGATACTTGCTTAGCTAGATGGTCCTCAGTTCACTCACTTCTGAAGAGAGCTGTGGGCAGATGGGGTGGCCACTTGGCCTAACCAGAAACCACCGTATCATTATAAGCAGAATATTCAACTCCCCACCCTTGGCAGCTCCCTATTCTTTTGTTTGACTATCTCACTTTTGGGTTTAGAATCTGTTGACTTAAATATAATTCTATGTATATAACTCCCCTCTTCCCTGTTCCAGTTTGAGACTATGAGAAAGCACCATAAAAAGAAGCTCTGTTCAGGACAAGATCTGTCTTGACAGAGACCAGCCACTGTCTGATGATTTCAACGGCAAGACAGAGAGTGAGGGCAAAGATTATTTGGTTTGGTTTGGTTTGGTATTATTCCAGAATGAAGGCATGTACAAAGCCTACAGCCTCATTTTTCTTTCAAACAAAGTTTAAACTATTTTTTTTGTAACTGAAAAAGAAAAAAGAACCATCATTACTTCAAAATAGCTAGAAAACAATCACTTATGATGCCAAAGTGGAAAAGATGGAGGTTTTTTAAAAAAAGAGACTGGAGTGCAGGACGGTATGTGCAGACACAGAAGCTAGGTAGCAGCATCACCTGACTTCTGAGGCAACCAGGAAACCAAGGTTCTGGTTCCCTGGAAGAGACACAGACAGGTAAATAAAACAACCCATCAACTTCTTCTTAAACTAAAGAACGTTTTGCTTACATGTACATATGAGAATTTTGTGTTTGTGTGTTTGTGGTATCTATGGAGTTCAGAAAAGGGCATTGGATCCTCTGGAACTGGAGTTATAGATGGTTGTGAGGACTATGTGGGTGCTGAGAATCAAACCTGGGTACTCTGCAAGAGCAACAAGTGCTCTTAACCACTGAGTCATCTCTCTAGTGCCCAACCAACTTCTTCCCAAGTGACTAAAGTCTTGTTCAGGTGGCCTTAGCTAACTTGAAATATTAAGCATGTTCTAGAAGGGGTCATTTAAGAACCTACTTCTTCATAAAAGCATATTCTGTAGAAGAACTTAGAGCTAGAGTACAAAGGCTTTTTTTTTTAAATAACCACCTCTCATGAAAATTCAGAGTGTTATTTCAGTGGGATCTCTGTGAGTGCTGTATCAAGAAGAGTTTCAGCAAAACTTAAGTATTAAAGTAGCATCTGCAAGACCCCAAATGCTAGGCATATTGGGGGAGAGTGTAGATGAGAAAATTCTCAGCTATGCAAATGCATAGTCATTATCTAAGATGTACTATGTGTTTTGCATAATACAATGTGTTCAAATGTGTGACTATACAGAGCCCACAGTGGTACCCGACCACTCTCAAGCACGTAAACTCTAGTGAGTATTCCACACAGACACTAGGACTTGGAAGAGGAAAGCTGGAGTTTGTGAGGCTGCAGATGAAGAAGATCGATCAGTGGGAAGGGGAGCTGTTTACTCGATAATACCCTTGTGTATTTGTTGGTGTGGCGGAGTATCCAACAACAGGGACTGAGGGAGGGAAGGGTTTGTTTTAGTTCACATATAATGGGGGAAACTATCTACTAATGCTGGTGCTCAACTAGATTTCTCTTCTTTTTTTTCTCTTTATTTGGTCCCATTAGGTGGTACTGCCTACATTTGAAGAGTCTTCTCCCCTCAGTTAAAATGAAAATGCTCCAAAGCTAGCAATGTTGAAACATGAAGATTAACAACCACATCTTGCCTTCCTTTCTTCCCTTCTTCCTTCCTTCCTTCCTTCCTTCCTTCCTTCCTTCCTTCCTTCCTTTCTTTTCTTCCAGCCCCCCTCCCATTCTTTGCTTTGAGAATTCAGAGCCCCCTAGGAAATTCACAGGCCAGCCATTCGTAGAGGAGTCTATACACTCTAAGCCTCTATGCAAAGCTGCGGTGAAAATAGCTTGCTAAAAACAAGTGAACAAAAGCATTTCTGTAGACTCAGTTGATAGACCAAGAAATGTTCTTGAATTGCAGAACTCAAGAACACTTTTGGAACTTGAAAACACATACTTGGAATTAAGTTTAGAACATTTTATTAGTAAGTTTGCTTAATTGAAACATGATTCTCGCTTCCAAGGGTATTGGGGAACTAGAAGTTGTGAAGCGTTGTGATTGTTTCGTTTTTAGTTTCCAAGACCAGCTATGCCCAGGTGTACAATTGCTTACTCCTTGTAAGCATTTGCTTGTTTGTGCTGTGGTAACCTCATTACAGCAATCTCAGTACAGAGTACAGCAAAGTCTATCATTCCTGTGATGTGTCCCTCACAGGTTCACCAGAACTCTGCTGCATAGAGTCCTGCTGGAGTTCATGACGGGCGCTCTGTCGTTTCATATACCTAGTATATGGACTATAAAAACTCCTTGTTCGTAATGCTAGAGAAAAGAAGAAAAATAAAATAACTGGTTGCTTGGGCTGGAGAGATGGCTCAGATGTTGAGAGCACATACTTCTCTTGCAGAGGACCCAGGTTCAGTTCCCAGCCGTATTGTGGTGCACAAGCACATGTAACTCCAGTTCTCGGGGTTCAGATACTGTCTCCTGGCCACTGTGGGTAGTGCACTTGTGCAGTGCACATGCGTACAAGTAGGCAGCCACACATGCACATCAGGTTAAATAAATAAATCAAAAAATATTTTTTTAAAAAAATAATTGGGCTGGGCCGTGGTGCACGACTTTAATCCCAGCACTCAGGAGGCAGAGGCAGGAGGATTTCCATGAGTTCAGGGCCAGCCTGGTCTACAAGAGCTAGTTCCAAGACAGGCACCAAAGCTACACGAAGAAACTCTATCTCATCCCCCCAAATAAAACAACAACAAAAATGAATTGACCGTTGATTGACCACTGACTGGAAAGCCTGTAATATCTGCTCACACTTTATTGAACAAAACTAGACCAGTGTTTGAATCTAATTGAGGGAACTAAGAAATGAAGAGGAACAAATCGAATATTTGGTGAACATTGATCTATATGCCATTTCTTCTGCGTTAGCAATTTCTGACTTAGTTCCCTAAGAATCAGCATCTATTTTCAGGCAAGGAACCAACAATTTTGTTGTTGTTGTTGTTGCTAATTCATCACAACTCGCAATTAAAATAAACAATTTTACTTTCTTGCCAAAAAGAACTAGGCTTTCTCATCCATTCTGTATTTATTAGTAAAATCCAAAGTTTTCTTCACATTCCATTTAATGGATGTTTTAAATCATATTTTACCTATCATTAACTGATCTACTATGTAGATTGATTATCGGCAAACTTTTTTTCCCCTGTACATAGCAACAAGTCAGCTTAGCTGGTTCACCGGCTCTGTGAAAAGGCTGTCACAGAGCCCCAAATTCCCAAAGCTGCGTTTAAAGCAAAGGTCAAATGATTCTGTTCTTATCGACCACCTTCAGTGACAGAGGACTGGGGAAGGAAATTCTTTCTCCTTGTGTATGTCGGGCCCTGCCCTTCCAAAGAAAGTCCTGGACAAGAGAATTTTTGCATGTTCTTCATTGTTGGTTTATGCAAATCATCTTTCATGAAATGGCGCTACTTGTCAAACGAGAGCTACCTGTCACCAAGTCCCATTACATGTAGTCATGATATCAGCCTGAGAAATTTTAGCTGTGAGCTTGTGAGACTATAGGTTTATAAGGGGTGTGTATGCATGTGTATGCATCTGTGTGTGTGCGCACACGTGTGTGCATGTTGTGTGTGTGTTGAATGTGGATGTTAGGGGGTTAGAGGAATGTACGTCTTTGTGTTTATGGGACTTGTGGGTGTATTTCTGCAGTGGACAAAGAACTAACTGACTTCTAGAAATGACTGCACATCTGTGCCAAACTGCTTACAATACCAAAGTTTACAAGCCAGATCAACTGCCAGCATTTTAATACTTTCCCCTTAAACTCCCTTATCTTTCTCTCCTTTTAGTTCTGAAGAGACTCTGTTGGTGCAATGCCAGTGGACCTGTATGCAGCCCATTGACCAGCTTTCCAGGCCTCTGGACATGTCCACAGAGGCCTTGGCCTTTACTGAGGGCCTCTAGACATGCCCACAGAAGACTCCTTGGCCCCTGAGGGCCCCTGGACATGCCCACAGAGTCCTGGCCTTTCCTGAGGGCCCCTGGACATGCCCACAGAATTCTGGCCTTTCCTGAGGGCCTCTGGACATGCCCACAAAGAGTCCTTGGCTCCTGAGGGCCCCTGGACACACCCACAGAGTCCTTGGCCTTTCCCGGGGGTCTCTGGACGTGCCCAAAGAAGAGTTCTTGGCCCCTGAGGGCCCCTGGTCATGCCCACAGAGTCCTGGCCTTTCCTGAGGTCCCCTGGTCATGCCCACAGAGTCCTGGCCTTTCCTGAGGGCCTCCTCCAGACATTGGGTTTGGAAAGCACTAGTTTCACTTTTGCTCAAGACTGGGAAAGTACATGGTAGTTATTGGAAATTATTTCCTAATATGTACTCCCTCCTTTTTAATGACAGATCTGACACATTCTGTGTGGGAACAGGGCTGAGAACTTCCTTCTGCTAGTTTATGGGTTTGGGATGTAAGTAGAGGCATCTTGTTAACCATTGGCAAAGTTGAGTTTTGAAAGGAGAGAACTGTCTGCCTTGGTTTCCTTGCTTTGTTGTTGTTGTTGTTGTTGTTTATTGGTTGGTTGGCTGGTTGGTTTTTAAAAAAGGTTTCTGTTGGTTTGGAGTTTAGAGATGATAGAATCTGAGTTCAGGTTAAAGATCAAAAGCTGGAGATGGGTGTGATGGTATTTTGTTTGTGATCTAACAAATGAAGCTTGCCTGAAAATCAGAGTGTGGAACTAAACCACTAGTTAGCCATAGAGGCAAGGTATTGGTGGCTCACACCTTTAATCCCAGAACTTGGGAGTCACACACCTTTAACCGCAGCACTAGGGAGGTGGAGACAAGAAGGGATATGGATGGACAGAGAGAGGTATATAAGAGAGGAGGACACAGGAGTTTATTCAGTCTGAGGATTCCTAGAGATGGGATCACCCACTCTGTCTGAGGATTGGGTAGAGGTTAGAACTAGTGTCTGGCTGCTCTGCTTCTCTGATCTTCCAGCATTTATCCCTATATCTGACTCTGGGTTTTTATTATTAAGATCAATTAGAATTCGTGCCACATCAGGGTGGTAACACAGCTTGAAGAAAGGAACCATTTCCTAGGAATTCACGAAGTCACGCCTTAGACTGTCCTTGCATTTGTGTGTGTGTCTGTCTGTCTCTGTGTATGTCTGTGTCTCTGTGTGTATATGATAGTGTGTCTGGATTTACCTGACTCTGTGAATGTGCGTACATACTTTTCAACATGCAATAATGATGTATCTACTTCGTTATCCATAGTGTTTATAATTTCTCCCATGGTAAACACAAGTTCAACACACATAACGTGGCAGTAGTGCTGGTCCTACGAAGCTGAATCAACCCCTTCATCCTTCTCTCTATGTCCTTTTTTAAACCCTGAGGTTCTGAAACACGTTTGCAAGTCTTTGCTGGGTGTTCTCCCATGCACCATCTTGCAGGTAATATCAGATGCTTCCTTCCATGATTCTATGCATTGAATTCAAACACTTTGAATTCACATTGAATTCAGCCAGTGCATCTGCTGACTGCTGACCATGGGGAACAGAGCGACTCCCCCGTGCTCTGTCAGCTCAGCTACAAAATAATGGTCTGGGCAGAAATGAGACCAGTTAGGTGAGGGAGAACAATTATGGTACCTCGAAGATTCTACCTCTTGAATGTCCCTTGTACTCACTCCTCTGCCTGGATTCTCAACCCCTTATTTCTACATTTGGTTCTGGCCTCCAGCACTCATCTACATGGTAGGTGTTGTCGATTAATCACCACAAACATTAAGGCAGCATGTAACAGTAATTTACTGACAAGTTGACTGTTCTTCATTTCCTGCCTTTCCAAGAAGCCCCCTTCAAACAGTTGTGACCCACTTGGTACACCCCAGACCCTCCTCCATTTAGTTGGAAACCCTTTCCTCTGCTTCCAGCTAGGATCCCATTCTGCTGTTGATGACCTATGTGCCGGACTACCTGGTAGTTAGAAAATGCTGTCCTGATCTTTCACTCATGTGTTCAGGCTGAAAAAGAGGTAGAGTGGAATTCGTCACTATTATTTTAAAGAAAGGAACTTGGGGCTCAGAAACACTAGTTTTCATAAAGTCATGGTGTTACCCATATATAGTAGTGTTTTCTAAAGCCCGGCTTTTGCAAGTCCAATAGAGTTATGTATGCTTCAGTTTGAGAAGAACCCCAATGCTCACAACGATCATGATATTATCATGAACTATTTATTATTCAACTAGTGTGGAACAGTGGAGCTAAGTCCATTGGAATAGATGCAAGGAAGCTGGCCCTGTGGTCAGATAAGTAGTGGTTGGAGTCCTGCTTTTCATACCGTGTGTGTGACATTTAGCATGCTTTTAAATCTCTTTGAATCTCAGTTCTCTTCCCTCTCTCTTAGAAGGAACGGATTAATACATGTTCTCTCAGGCGCGTTTTGAAGATTAGGTCTAAGCGCAAAGGGGCTGGTTCTTGTTGAATTCAGTATGTATTAGATATTTACTTCCATCCGCCCCACTTGTCACGCTTCTTTTCCCCTTTCAGGGACCCAGCCTCTTCTTTGTCTTTTGTCCTCCATCTAGCCCCTTAGCTAAGCGCACTGATGAGGCCTGCCTGAGCACAAGCTTCCTCAGATGAGAGCTGGGTCAGGTCAGGCCAAGGAGTCCTTTTGCAAATGTTTCTGCAGTGGGTCTAGTTTCCCGAGTGAATATCTGGACCCAACTACACAGTGGTCTCCAGGGGGAGAAGCAAATGCTCGCAGCATTGCTGTGGGTTTTGCATTGAAACGGACGAATCCATGATGCATGAAAAGGCTGTCACGCGGGCTGAATGCCGGTGTAAAGTCGGGCATCTGTTCCTCCACGCCCTAATGTGAGGTCTGTTCTCCTGCGTGAACCAAGACCTGGCCAGACAAGTAGTACCATTGTAAAGTCCCGACAATAGACAAGCAAGAGGACTTGGCTGTGATGGTGAAATCTCCACCCCTTTTGGGTTTTAAAGGAAGAGAAGCTGGGGTCCAAAGCCTGCCTTATTAGAGGCAGACAAATCACCCAAACCGATCTTTATTCTGAATGCCCAGCTATTGAATTTCCTCTACTCTGTAAAGTCTATTGATTTTGTGACAGTCAAAGATAAATTATGCTCAGGAAAGCTTTTATTCCCCTTCCTTTTCCTTTACAACATATTTTTCCAGACATATCGGCATTGGGGATTTTGAGTAAAACTGTTGTTACCAGGTTCTTTAGATTTAAGGATAAGTTGGTGCTCCACTGAGGCCAATGGCCATTTTTTTTATTTTTATATTTTATTTTTTATTTTATTTTTTTTTAGTGGTTTTCAGTGCAAAGTAAATGTGGCAGGAATCTCCTGAGCTGGGGTCCTCCAGTCAGCTATGTGAGACTCTGGCAGAAATGTTCAGACATCCCAGGCATTTCTGGAATTCTAACAATAGCAGGGCTCTGCTTATTCACCCCGTGTCCTCTCTGCCACATCGCAATGTTCCTATTGACTTGAGATCCCTTCACACCAAGCCACACTAGAAGGTCACTCAACTGACTCAACCAAAACATGGAAAGGCAGCCCATGAAAGAAACACCTGCTGCCAGGCATGATGCTACGGTCTATGTAGACATGGATGCCTTGAAACAGATGGGGCACTTCTTAAACTGGGGTGTTTCTCTTTAAATGTGTGAATATGATCTCCACACTTCATAGAAGAGTGGTCCTCCCTTGGTAATTTATTCTGAATTCCATCGTATTATAAACACATTTTTGCACTTCATGTAAAAGCAAAGCAGTCTAGATCATACTGGTGTCTTTTGAAAAAACTGTTTTAAATGAATTTCAATAGCACAAGTACTTAGACTATATAGTACAGATGTCATTTTACGTCCTAAAATAAAAAGTTATATATGATACATAAAGTATATATTATGTATGTCAGATACATATGACATATGGAGTCCTCTAATGTATGAAAAAGACTCTGATGATGGCCTGATTAATGACATCATACTTGTTCATTTAAAAACACATATTGAATCCTAACGTGCTCCAGGAGTGTGATAAGAATGTTATGGAGTATTTTTTTTTTTTTTGAGATTTTAATGAGCAGAAGATTCCTGCCACATTTACTGAACCACTAAAAAAAAAAAAAAAAAAAAAAAAAAAAAAAAAAAAGTCATTGACCTGAATAGAGCACCAAATTATCCTTAAATCAAAAGAAACTCCTAACAGTTTTACTCAAAATCCCCAATGCCAGTGTGTCTGGAAGAACATGTTGTAAAGGGAAAGGAAGGGGGAATAAAAGCTTTCATGAAATTTTGAATTGTCATTGGCTGCCTAGGGAAGCCGCATTCCCATTTCCCAGAGAGGACTAGGAAGAACAGCGCACTGGCAAGGCTGCTGCCCTTTGAGTGAAGACTGCGGCTAAGAGCTATGGGGTTAGGGAAGAGGTTTCAGAAAAGCTTAGAGAAGCGCTTTCTCTCTCTCTGTGTGTGTGTGACAATTCCTCGTCATCAATATGCATAGAATGGTTTTCCCAAGTGAGCAGAACAAAATCCTTTTTGTTTTTTTCCGAATAAGCAGCCTCTCATGGGAAAGAAGGTAGAGAGGCGTCCCAGCTGGCAAGCGCACATCTATTTCCAACGGGGCATAAAATCCACTTGACGTTAGAACACGCAGGAGAAGGAAGGATGGAGGCCTTGCTCCCCTTCACAAGAATGAAATCATTTTTCATGCTTACAGATCCATTGGAGGGCACATGCTTGGCTGGAGAGTTATCACCAAGTGCCGCCTACTCAAATGACTTTCTTTTAATAGACCTTGAGGTTAGGTGCCCCCAACTCTAAAAAAAAAAGAAGTATGCATGCTGTTTGGAGCCAGGCATTAGTTTACAAGGGATCCTACTTTGCAATAAACACATTCTGCTGAGTTCGTTGGTGACATGGAAATTCTATGTAGTTCATGATAGAGAGGGCCCTGGAACCTGAACAACCCAAGGAGTGAAGTACAAAAGGATTGATGGGTGCCCAGTGGTTGGGCCAGACAGACATCAGGGTTTCTATCATTGGAAAAAAAGCTGACAAAAGGACATAAAGGCCTAGAAACAAACCTCTACAACTTGATTTCAGAATGACTACTCTTTGTGCTCCTTCTTTTCCCATCCTTGCAAATTGGAAGTTTTTCCTGCAAGCAAAGTTTGTTTTAATCTTTAAAAATTTGCATAGTACTTGTTTGTGTATATGTATGTATATTTGTGTGTGTGTGTGTGTGTGTGTTTATGTGTGTGTGCATATGCATACAGGCACCTACGGAGGCCAGAAAAGGGCACTGGATGCCCTGAAGTTAGAGGTACAGACGGCTGTGAGTTGCCTTATGTGACTTCTGGGAACCCAAATCCAACCCTCTGAAAGGGTAGCAAGAGCTCTTCACTGCTGACTGTCCCTCTGGCCCCTAACAGACTTCTAAGAAATTGTTTTAAACACATGAACTTTCTAAATTTAATTAGGCCTATATTTAGTGTTGACTAGTTTTCATGTCAACTTGACACAAGCTAGAGAGTCATCAGAGAGGAATGAGCCTCAATTGAAAAATGCCTCTAGAAGATCTGGATATAGACAGGTCTGTTTGACATTTTTTTTTATTAGTAATTGATGTGGAAGGAACCAGACCACTGTGGTTGGGGCCGCCCCTGGGATGACAGTCCAGGGTTCTATAAGAAAGCAGGCTGAACACGTCATAAGCTAAGCAGCATCCTGCCATGGCCTCCACATCAGCTCCTGCATCCAGGTTCCTGCTAGGTTTGAGTTCTTGCACTGACTTCCTTCAGTGGGCTGAGATTCAGGATATGTAAGCCAAGTAAACCCTTTCCTCTCCAAGCTGCCTTTGGGTCATAGTGTTTCCTCGTAGCAATAGCAACCCTAAGACATATTTTAACTCGGTATTGAACTGATTCCCCAAATTTCTGCTTCATGGATAACTTCTTTCTGGTTATCTCAGACTGGTTAGTTGTTAGATTTATGGTTCTTCTAGACAAGAGGGGTGTGAAAATACAAGGATTTGAGAACCAGAGAGATTAGGTTTGAATTCATGGTCTATATTTTACCTGTTCACGGGCAATGAAGTAAAACTTCTCTACGCTTCTACTTACTTCCTTAGGAAGTGAATGACTCAATGCTGCCGTAGGCAAAATAGGGAACTTTGGGTGAGAGCTTGAGAGTGACTGACTAGATCATCAAACCGTATTGTGTCTTACGCCCAGGCGAGACTTTGTAGCAGTAGATACATCCATGCTGTCTATAACACCTCATCCTGTTTGTTTCTCGTGTGGCTTCATCGTGGGAATTGCTTTGAACAGCGGAGTGGGGGGAAGAGAGGCTGCTGAGCAGGGACGATCACGAGCATCAAGCGGTTCTGTTCACTTATCTTGGGATTTTTATTGCAACTATAAAAGACATTGCTAGTAGTTCCAAATAAGAAATAAATGTTCCATTCGCCCAGGCATGGTCGAATCCAAATGGCCAGCAGGGTCAGGACCAATGTGTACATTCAATGCAAGAAAAAGCTGTTAAAAAAAAAGTCAAACCCAAACCAAAACAAAACAGAAAAACAGTTGAGGTTTGATGTTATTTATCATTTACAGCAAAAATGTTTTTCAAGTGTCTTTCCTTTTCCTTTTCAGAGTTCTTCAATGATAGGATGCAATAAAACTGCTGCTTTTTGTTTTTATTGGGTTGTTACTCTTTCTAGTCAGGTATGGGCCTGGATATTTCTTAGACACAGCAGTTTCATAGGTTTCTGTCCTTCACTGTATTAATCCCTTGAGTGTATGAGAATGGAGTTGTGTCTGTTTTACCATCCAGTTTTCAACTTAGGAAAGGCCATGGCATCGGGTTAGGGGCTCCAGGACTGGGTTAGTGGTTGATAGTAGCTTTCTTGTTCTACATTGTATTTGGGGACAACAGACAAGAGTTTCAAACTGCCGTTATTTCCAAGTATATATGAATAAGAAGAAGAGTTGGAAATCAAAGACTGCCTGAAGGACAGTATTGTTTTGTGAGTTCTCTGCTTAAAAAGACTTCATACTAAATCAATCTGTTGTTTACATTACATAAAGTCTGATGACTTCTAGATTTAAAAATCAACAACAAACAAACAAACAAACAAGAAACCCCAAATCCTTTGGATGTGTTGGACTGTTCCGTAATTAACAATATCAAATGTTGTACTGAATATATAATTTAGAAGTAAGTTTGGAGCAGATCCCAAAGGATCAGTGAAGGGATTCACAATGGAATCTTGAGAAACTTCTTCAGGGTATTGTGTGACTTTCTCTGGGGAAATATGAGCAATCATCTAATTACCCTAGTTAAAACAAAGAAATATTTTGCCCCTATGTCTAGATAAGTGTAGCAGTGAGATTTTTGGGGTTACTTACAGTATGGGAAATGGCTTTAAAAAAAACTATATTCCCTAGAAGTACCTGTGGACAGATCTTAGGGCTTCCTGTGCCCAGCAATTATTAATGCTTATATAACTTTGAGGAGGGGCCTTGTGAGTCTTGCTAGTTTCAGGAACTTCTGGAGAAGCTTGAATTGTTTACTTCATATCTTTATGTTTTGTATACCAACTGAGTCTTAATGTTCCTTCTGCGAGGACTGAATGTTTCACTTCACAGGAAAGTGCTGAACAAAGCTTGTACACAATCCAAAATTTAGATCAAAGGAAAGACCAGGAAGAAGAGTTGAGTCCATTAGATGGAAACAAAATCAAGGACTCAGACCACTTGTCACTGATGGGTCTCGGACCTTTTTATACTTACATAGGGACTAACTGTCCATAAGGGGGCTTTAATTTAGGATAAACAAAGTGGGTTATTGAGCCTTTGATGTATTTGGCCATTTTATCCTAATGGAACTAAATAGAAGAGAAAGAATCAAGAAGGCCAAAGCAAAAACGGGCCTCCTCCACAAGCTTTCCAAATCACCTGAACTTTATGATGTTTGTAAATAGACAGGACATATCTGTCACATAAACAAAACTGTTTAAGCAGTCATCAAAAATATAAAATAATTCAAGGAACCATTTGTATTTACCTCTTCTCATCAACTTTTTAGATTTTTTTTAAAAGGGTGGAAGATGGAATAGTTTAAGGTAAAGAAAGAACACAAACTAGTTTCTCTAGTGCTGTGGTGTCTATGAGGTAGAAATCCCTTTTTGGAAATAGGTTAATTAGAATGGTGAAGTCTCTCATGGGATATAGGAAAATTCAGAAGGTAAAATCTTTAAGAGACATAAATACATTTTTTATTTATTTATGAATAACACGACAGCTCAGCATTGCCACAATCTTTCTACAGACTTACATTTCTCAAAAAAAGAAGGGCCAAAGTACATGGGAAAAACATTTGAAGTTCCAGAAAGCTCCGCGCTGGCAGAAGCAGACTCCATGACTTATTTGCAGCCAGCTGCCACAGCTTAACGCATCATCAACGTGCTCTGAGCTGTAGAAAACTAAGCCACGGGAGATCTGTGAGCACCCTGAGCTGTCCCCCTGCCTCACAGAGAAGCATCCTTACAACCTCCCTCGCAGCCTCCATTAGTCCTATGGGCTCCTGTAAATTATTCACAGCATTTCGTTCATTTCCCACGATGCGCACAGTTTTCCAGTTTTTATCGTGACACAGACTGTGTTACCTGTACTAAATGATAAGCTGAGGAAGGACACTGTGTGCAGTGTCCCCATGAGCGAAGGCATGGCGGTCCTTGGGACCAGTATTTGACAAAAGAAGTGCTGAGACCAAAACTGTCGACTCAAAAACCAGAGAACAGTTTTACTTTTAATGTCCTAGCCCCTCCTTTTCACATATGCTAAATCCTTCTCGGTAATATATTGATGCACATTATTTAAATAAGTTAAGTGTTTCCAGAGGTCTATTGTAAATCAGTGGTTGTCATGGCAAACATCCAAGGGCAATCACTCTCAACTCCTTTTGTTCTCTTGTTTTTCTATTACCTCTGTATCTACACATTGCTTGTTTATTGCTTTCACGAATATGTGTGTATGTGTATGTAGGGGGAAGGGTGTGGGGAGTTGAGTGGGTGTGTGTGTGTAGTGTAGTGTACATCTGTGGAGCACACACAAGAGTGTACAAGGACATGTGTCCCTGAGGCATGTCCATGCCATCCCTGTCTTCCTGTCTTGAGGCAGTTTTTCATGGAAACAGAAGCACAGTGTCGGCCAGGCTTTACTAGTCAGTGAGCTCCAGGGGTCTACCTGTCTTCATTGCCCCATCCTGGAGTTATAGACACATGCAGCCGTACTCAGCTTTTTATATGCATGCTGGGATTCCAGGTCCTCATGGCTACATATCAAGTCTTCTTTCCTACTGATCCATAATGCGTGGCCCCCTTCATGAGGTGGTCCCCCTCCGTTTTCTCCCCTGGTCTTATCCATCACTTCTTTACTCCAAAGGGTAAGATTTGAGTTTCATTGGCACAAATGCCTTCTTACTTCATCCATCTAACATAGCTACATCTTAATTTGGTCATAGTTATCGTCTGTGCGGTGTACCTCATATAACGTGGTTAAAAACATATAATTATTGAAATTACCGGGGAGGGTCACAGTGACACAGTGTCTTCTCGACATGATAGGGTTGTTGCATGTATGAACTCAGATCCAGCCAGTCAACATTCCAGTGCTGAGGGATGAGGAGGGGGTCGTGAGCCCCTACTCTCAACTAAGGAGCTAGTTACAGTTGGTGGCTTCCAGGAAGGAAAATCAGTTTTCTTTCTTTCTTCCTTCCTTCCTTCCTTCCTTCCTTCCTTCCTTCCTTCCTTCCTTCCTTCCTTCCTTCCTTTTTTCCTTCCTTCCTTCCTTCCTTCCTTCCTTCCTTCCTTCCTTCCTTCCTCCCTCCCTCCCTCTCTCCCTCCCTCCCTCCCTCTCTCTCTTTTTCTCTCTCTCCCTCCATCCCTCCCTTCCTTTTCCTTCCTTCCTTCCTTCCTTCCTTCCTTCCTTCCTTCCTTCCTTCCTTCCTTCCTCTTTCCTTTGGGTGTGTTCTCTGGTAGCTCCACTAGTATCTATAAATGTATGGGCAGCACAAACTGAATTCAGTGGCTTATTGGGTGAGGGGAGAGGACATGGACTTGGAGGAGGAGGAGGAGGAGGAGGAGGAGGTGAATCTGGGAGGAGTTAGAGGATATGGTCCAAATACATTTTATGTGTGTATGAAATTCTGGAAGAATTAATGAAATTTTATATTTAATTAATAATAATATTTGTCTTTTTCGGGTTTCTGCATGCTCTTCAGTAATTAAAACCTAGATTCTTCCCTTAGCATTTTCTCAGGTATCAAATGTTCAGTTACCTTCCTCCATGGGAGCTTTTTCTCCTGAGCTGCTAAAGTGGGTGCTGGACAGTGGATCTGTTGGGATGCCCTGCTCCATTCTCCCACTGAAAAATCTGTATCTTTTTCCGTTCCATAATGGAAGAAAGTTTCAGAGAGTTTCTAAATGGAACATCATCTAGAACATTTTTTAGCACCCAGAGTCTCTAGAACTATCTTCATTCTGCCCTTAATAATGGACTGAAAGTTCAGCTGACTCCAGAGTTCTAGATTTAAATAAATACATCTGGGTCTACTAGTTGATATTAAAAAGTCTAACGCCTTCTAATTCTTGATTTTTTTTTTTGTACAGGAGCATTTGTTTTCTCTCTAGCAATTTTGCTCTTCCTTTATTCCTACAGGCAGAAACCTCATAAAAATATGCCCTGATATAGGTTTGTTTTGTATATTGTATTGGGTGTGCCATAAAAGGACCAATGATATGCTTAGCAGAAATGTATATGGACATATCAGATTCTTTCCTAAGCCACTTTGAGACAGCCTCTTTTACAGAATTGCTTTAAAATATAAACCATTACAACTAGAGCTCACATATTTTGTTCTTATGACAGGAAATATTGTTAGTCCTTGTGGGGATTTTGTTTTTATGTGTCTGTTTTTGAGATAAGTTCTTTACGTCTTCCCCTTCCATTCCTATGAGCATGACAGGCATGTGCTACTGATGTTACCTGACTCCATCATGATCAGAAACCAAATGGTAGAGATGCATAACCAAGATATAATCACCTAGCCAAGCCTTTGAAACCTGAGCTCTGTGGGAAGGCCAGGTGTTTAACATCAGAGCTGAGCCTGTGGTGGGAGCCCCGAGCAACTGCACAGGCAAAGAGCCACAGTGCTCAGACGCAGTGCCTGAAGATGGGCAGTTGCCGCGCTTTGTGCCTAAATTCTATAACTTCATGGCTTAGTCCTGAAAAGCAAGGGTGTGACTGACTGTTCCCCACGAGCAAATGCGCAGGATTGCTTTTTTTTTTTCTAAGAAAATGCCCTTATGGGCGTTCACTAGAGTTGGGAGGACGCTAGATTTGATCACTTAATCTTTCATTTCAAAACTATATTAATACCTCCACCAAAAACCAGCATCATATAAAAGAGGGGTGGAGAATACGTTGCTTTTCTGTAAGAAAAAAGAACTATATGCTACGGAATGGAATTATTATTACAGAAAACTCTGACAAACTCGCCCATAAAAGAAGATGTATGGTAAAGGTCACCAAGCCTTAACAGTGACATGTCAGAATTGTCAAAATGCCTGGAATTTTTTCTTCAGGGAATTATAGTTTATTAGTTTCAGAGTCAGTCTCGTGGATCCTGGTGGACCCAAACCAGATGGAGCTGGAACCCCTTTGGATCCTGGGAGAAGATCCTCTGACCCGGGTGATGACACCTCTATCTCTGATCAAAGGCCTTCCACACCATCACCATCCATCAGGGCCGTTGTCCTTTCTAATCCCCCACTTCACGTCCCGCTCGAAGAAATTTGGAGTTCTGACCTTGACCTCCCCCCCCCCCCTTCCCTTTTCCTGCCTATGTGTCTCTCTTTATTTTCCTGGTGGCAGGGTTAAACTAATTTCTCTGGAAGCAAGAAACCTCACTCCAGCTCCCTTAAAGCAAACCCACCCGGAGCCAGATTTCATGGCCTTTGAAATGATGCGTGACAAAGCAACAGTAAAAGAGAGTGGGGTGAGGCTGAGGCAGTGGAAGAAGGAACATTATCCGCAGTCATGCCTATTAACATTTCACTGAGACTGTTTCAGCCTTGTGGGGAAGGGAACTACCCCGAACCCCTTCCTTCATTCTCCCACATCCCCTTCCCCCGTTCTTCCAGCCTGGTGTATATGGAGGACAGAGGAACCACTAATGCTATTTACCGTCTCTCAGAGCATTTATTTATAGCTGTGTAAAGCTGTGCATTTCATGACAAAAGAACTCCAGAGCAGAAAGATGTACAAAAATATAAGAAAGAATATAAAAAAATATCATTTTTAATTGGCTAACGATATCTTTAAAAATCAAATTTTACTTAATTTACTTCTAATCAGGACAGAATCTTTATATTTCCTTATGACTGTGGACTGTGCAAAATAGGTTTGAAGCATTAGATAGGATTTGATAATATTAACTTTACTGAAATAAACTGGGTTTTCTCTGTGTAGTGCTGACTGTCCTGGAACTCGCTCTAAACCACACTGATTCTATTTAGCAGCTCTATGTTTGGGGCATTGGCACATGCCTCAGATTTCATTTATATGTTACAATATTTTGAACTTTCATCACGTCTATCTGCTTATGTTTTCTGCTTATTTCGTTTGGATAAATGCCAAGGAAGGCAAATGCAGGGGTCAAAGGATCTGTTTGCTTCTGGCATTCCTGTTGTATATTGTGCCTAGTTTCACCTTGAAAAGCTTGTATCAGGTTTCATCTCTGTAAGACGATCTGAGATTCTGTTTCTTTAAGCATTCTTTCCAACACACAATACTGTTATTATTTGATGTTGGTATTTCAGTTTAAAAAGCTGCGTTTCTTTTAACTCCCTTTTATGAAACATTTTTCTTTAAAAATGTGTATCATCGATGTGTATATCCTTTCTGTTTGTAAATTTCCTGTTCATATTGTTTGTCATTTTTCTACTTGATGTTTATAGTTTTCTTATATAAATTATAGGGAATTTTCATATGTTAACCCTGCTTATTCTGGACATCTTTATTAAGTTGTAACTAAATATGCTTAATTTTCTTATAGCTATTTGCTTTGTGTGGGGAGCATGCCATCACCCAGGTGTAGGGGGTCAGAAGACAACTTGCAAAAACCAGTTCTCTCCTTTTACCACGTGGTTCCAAAGATCAAACTTAGGTGTTCAGGTGGTGGCATATGTATTACCTGTTTGAGCCATCTTTCTGGCCCCATTAAACAGGCGGGCAGTGGATATCTTCTTGCCAGCCTGGGCCTTCTTGAATCTTCTTACTATCTAATAATACTTTGAAATTGTTCATGTGGTTATTGAATGCATTTCTTCACTTTTAAAAAATCAAATTTAACTTTAAATAAAACAATCTATTATCATGAAGTAGGACTCCTCCAAGAATCTAAGGTTGGATTGACATGTGAGACCAATCAATGTAATTCAATATATGAACAAACTAATAAAATAGAAATAAATATTGAGATGCTAAAAAACAGTGACAACATTTAACAGCTCTTTAAAGAAAAAAAATGTTGACATACTAGTATCAGAGAAAATATGTTCCAGTTCAGCTTGCTCAGCTGCCATTTTCCCTAGCAAGGAATTTGAGTAATTTTCTTCTAAAATCAAGAACAAGGAAAGGGGAGCCTAGAGTTTAGCTTGAAGCACTTGTCAAGAGCACTGACTATTCTTAAAGAGGACCCAGGTTCGGTTCCCAGGACACACATGGTGGCTCACAACCATTCAGAATTCCAGCTCAGGGGTTAGCATCATGCACATGGTGCACATGCATGCACGCTGGCAAAGTATTTATACACATAAAAATAAAATAAAAATCTGTAATCATAGGAATTATAACAAGTCAAGGGAGGATGGAGGGACCTTCTACTCTCATTTTAGCCTGTGTTGGGGGTAAGCCAGGAAGGATTTAAAGGCATCTATCTGGTTGGAAAGGAAGAAAGGAAACTGTCCTATTCACATTCACTGTGCTTGCCTCTGTAGACCTTCAGATGAGCTTTAGAGGATGCTAGGAGTCAATGAGGGAGCTTGTCAGTAATGTCAAATAAACCACATATGTACATAAATCAGTTGTTTCTATTCACTAAAGGCATGCAATAGATTAAAATTTAAAACATGAAACAAGATTATAAAAACTGGAATAAAAGGGAAAAATCAATGGAGAAGATCTGTATACTGGATATTATAGATAGGCATTACTGAGAAAAAATAGAAGACATTAGGCAGTGACGAGTTCAAGGATGAATCTTGTTCAAGAGATGGAGTATTTTTTTTTTTTTTTGGTATATCTAAACAAGGTTTCTCTATGTAACAGTCCTGGCTCTTCTGGAACTCATTTTGGCTGGTCTTCAACTCACAGAGATCCACCTGCCACTACCTCCCAAGTGCTAGGATTAAAAGCGTGTGCCATCACCACCTGGCTTAGTATTAAATATTTTAAGAACAATTGTTTTGAAGGTGATTTAGATTTAACTTAATTCCACTCATGTTGGTATCAGGCATTATATATATATTTTCAAGCTAATTCTAACATTCACATGGAAAGGCAGAATCCGAGAACCTGTGGAGCACTTCACCAAGAAGACTGGGCCTGCAGAGCCTGTGCTAGCTGATTCCAAGACTCCCGTGCTCATTAACGCCATGACATCAGTGTGACATGATAGACAAAGATCAACAGAACAAAGCATAGAATCCAAAACCACCCCCACACATATGTGCATGAGCAAGTTATGAGAAAGATACTGGGGAATTCAATGGACGAAGGAGACTTAATGACCCTGGAACAATTATATGCTTGGATTTCAAAAGGAGTTTCAACTTAGATACTCTGTAATGTGCAATATTTAATTCAAAATGGATCATAAACCTAAATGTCAAATCAAAACTCTAAACCATAGGGAAGAAGGCTGAAGAAAATTATTGTCAACTTTGGCTAGGCAGAGAGTTTTTAGATATGATACTGACCAGACTCAAAGTGTAGGGGCTTCAAAGGATGTGACTTAAGACAAGCACAACAGAAAGAAACCAACAATGTGAGAAGAAACAAATAATATCTGATCGTTTTTATACCTTAGTTACATATGAAAGAGTGTGAGAGACAAAGTTACGTTTGATGTTTTAATTACTGTGCCTAAGAGATCCATGAAACAAGAATGCCTCTAATCTGTAAGCCTCTTGCCCAAGGACATACACTTCCTGAAATTCTGGAGGTTATTGTTTATGGAAGATAGCAAGCTACAAGTTTGTTTGACACATCTGCACCAGACATGCTTGGTCACATGTGGGTGGGAAGTGTGTATGCTAGAAGTACGTCATGTATGTATGTTTGCCCTTTTTTGGACATCATTGGAAATGTTGTGCATTGTGGGTTTTGCCTTTTTAAGCCTCTGCAAAAACATGATTCATGCTCACTTCCTGAGAACCCAGGAGCGGACTGTTGTGGAATGTTCCTTTACAATGAGTGAAGATGTGTCACTGTGTTTGATTTAATAAAGAGCTGAATAGCCAATAGCTAGACAAAAAAGGGGTTAAACAGGACTTCTGGTAACAGGAAGGTCTCAGGGACGAAGAAAGATAAGCCAGGTGCTGAGAAAGCATCACGAGCAATACGGAAAGATAAGGTAACAAGCCATGTAACAGAATGTAGATTAAAGTAAATTGTTCGAGTTATAAGAGCTAGTAGTGCAACCCTAAGTTAAGGCCAACAGTTCATAATTAATAGTAACTCTCCATGTTGTTAGCTGGGAGCTGGTGGCATAGAGAAAGACTTGCTACATATGGTCTTCATCATGGGGCTCGAATATCCAAACACAGGGTCTTAGAAAGCTAATCAAAGTTCTGCACAAGAGTCAGCTGTGGCTTTCCAGTCCTGCAGTCTCTCAGGCGGGCCAGTGCCCAGCATTCAGAGGTGTAGCTACCAGCCACTGCCTGCGTGTGCCAGTGCCACACGACAGTGTCATATGCTGAGCTGAGCCACACAGTGGCTGACATGCAATTTAAGATTTGTCTCATGTGTTCAAAGGATAGTGCAGGGTGCTCAGTAAAGACAGATCCAGATGGACAAAAACACTAAACAGGTTACAGTGTGTTTAAAAAATATGTGTAGGCTTAAAAAAGAAAATGGATATAGACAGACATAGGAAAAATAGTTTATAAACAATAAAATAAGGTCTTTAAAGAGAGAATAAAATAATATAAAAAGGATAAGCCATGTAAAGATGGAAAATACACAGAAAGTCTGGATCCTGTATGGTGTCTTGTTGACTTTGAATTTTTTGATTGCAGATAAGTAGATAATAACTGCTGAGAGACATAGATTTGTAAGACAGATTGTTGAATTAAACCAACCTTGACACTTTAGGAATGTCTGAACTTTAAAATGGAAGTCAGAAGATGTATTGCTTTGGTGAAGAGCTTATGCTTTTGTTTTCACAGAAAATGAAAGGCTGTGGATTCATTCATAGTTGATAGAGATCAGGTTTGATCGGGGAGACCTTGAATATCCTGGGTATAGACATAAAAAATAAGCTTTAAAAACCTACAAGAGAAGTGATATATATTTTACATGTTCACACATAAAGCAAAAAAATCATTTTTGCCCAGCTTGTGTACAATATATGTTACCTTTGAAAGTTTGTTTTCAGAGAAGGGAACCAGACAGCAATGGAAACAGGTGGTCCAGGTGACCCAACTCTCAGAGTACCTCTGCTTCAGTTTCCTCAAAATTCTGCATCCAGAATATCTTCAAAGCTGCTAGCCAAGATGGTAAAGTCTAACAGGCTACTCTCACCAGAACTACAGATAATCCCTGTGCTTTCTCATTACATAGAGACAGGACAACAAATGATACAACTAGCTCTCCTAGGACTTGACCAATATCCTAATTTTCTCAGAATCTCCTAAAGATTCAATTGCCCCCAGACAACAGGAAGCAGTCTAGAGAATATGACACCCACATTTTCAGGAGGTGGGGTAGGTGAATTTTGATCATTCTGTGGTTTATGAATAGTTTGAACAATCACTGGTCTCAAATATTTTACATTGGTATGGATTTTTGTGTATTGAAATAAATTTAAAGTTATTTTTTATAATACTCTATTATATGTTTCAATTTTTGTTTAAGGAATTGAACATATGCAGCTTATTTAAAAATTTAATGTAAAGTTCTAATTTTAAAAGCTATTTAGGATAATAAAGAAATACAAGATAGTAGTTAGTCATCTATAATAATCAAACTTATAGCCTTGTTAGGCATATTTTCTAGGTCAATCAGAAACATATTTCAAATAGATCATCTTCAAACACTTAAGAGACTTACAAAATATGGAATTTTAATATTTTCATAATATAGAACTTTTCATGACAGTGAGACATGTCCACTCCTGGCAGTACCAATTTACTTCAAAAGCGAATGATAGGCATCAAAAAAACCTCCGTGTGGATTTTCTTTCATTTCTGACAAAGTTAGCCAATGGGTAAAATGAAACTGCCCTTGCTTTGACTGCTGACAGTTTCCTGTTCAAATTGGACAATCAGGACACAAAAGAAGGCAATTGCCGAACTTTGCCAACACAAGGTGAGATGTCTTTTAAAATTCCTGCATTACAGAAAAGTCTGTCAGATATTCTAGGCCTATAAACTGAAAATGGATGCCCAAACTTTACAGAAGAACTTTGGGTAACTGTCCAGGCAGCCAGCTGTTTCTGTCATTTCTTATAGTTTTGGAAACTGCCTGTTCTCCATTTTCTATTTACTTAGATAATATTATATTCTTCTTGGATCTTTAATAGGTTCAAGACTAGATAGTTATAGTTACAGTTTCCCTTAGTCGTGATAGAAAGTAATTAGGTACAAAACTTTGGACCCATCAAGAGGGGATGGATAATGGAGTATTTTCTCTGAATTTGTCAATGAACTAGACATTATTAATATAATTCTTACCTGATAATTGTTCTTACTGTTTTATTATGTTAAAGTTAAAACTTCCCCTTTTATTTAGGGGGAAATGTTGCAGAATATTTCTTTACACAGTGTGAAGATGTGTTATTATGATTTGATTAATAAAGAACTGAATGGCCAATAGTTGGGCAGAAAGAGGTTAGGAAGGTCTTCTGGGGACAGAGAGATCTCAGGGAAGAATAAAGGTGGGGTCACCAGAGAGATGTGTAAAAAATAGCATGAACAAAATGGAGAGATGAGGTATCAAGCCATGTGACAGAACATAAAACAAATAAAATAAAAATAAATGAGTTGATATAAGTTATAAGAGATAGTAGGACAAACCTAAGCTAAAGCCAAATTTAATAAATCTCCATGTTGTTATTTGAGAACTGGCAGGACAGAGAAAAATTTGTTATGGTAGACCTGGCCAGAGTCCATCTTCCTGTCCAGTATTTAGTTAAAGTTTGCTTCAAATTTGGCTCAAAGATTGTGGTACTGATCTTATTCTCAACTGATGTTTTTAATAAGAGCTCTGAAAACTTTGATCATGATAAAGGATGGCTAAAGGATCACTGTATCAACAAATGACATGGAAAATTAAAATCATTCAAATCAATAAGTAAATGAATGAATGAATAAATAAATAAATTTAGATTTTTGTCTTACATGATGTGGAAAAGTCAACTCAAAACAGAACAAAGTCCTAAAGGTAAGACTTAGAAGTATAAACTCTAGGAAGAAAATGTAGGAAAAACCTCTGCATTGGCCTTGGAAATGGGCTTTTGATCCCCAAAGCATGGGGCTACAAAACACATAAAACAAAACAAAAAAAGTTGAAGTCATCATAGACAAAGCCTCAGAGTACAGGATTATTAGGGATAAAGATGGGGGCTAGGGCTATTTATATAATGTAGGAACAAGAGATGTGTTGAGACTATGGCATTTGAACTGTAAAGAAGTTAGATGTTTGGTATCTAAAAGAAATTGCTGTTGTTTTATATTCTTGGATCTGTCCTCTACAACTATGAATGGGGACTCAATGAAGCCACAAGCCAGCCAACTGCATCGGTGCTGATTGAGGCTGCCAGTGCTGGAAAAGAGCTCCCCATTTTATTCCAGTGTTTCTTAATGCTCTTCTTCTACAGCTCACGGGCCACGGTGACTAAACTCGACCTGGTGTAGCTTTTAAAGCAAGGGCTGCTTTATTGCTTTAAATATAAAGTTTTGCAAACATTCTTGACATGTGCTGTTCAGGCATGTGTTCCCCTGCTGGCCCCTGAGGACATCAGATTCCATGCCCTCATAAGCCACCTGCTGTCTGTAGAGTTTGACCTTTGTAATTTTTCCTAAGATCACATCCAATTGGGTCTGGGAGCTGCTTCCCATGAAAGGCTTTCCTGGTTAGCAGTTTTTGGTAAGAATCTTTTTAGGGGAGCAGGCAAACCAACCAAACCAAATCAGATAAGAATAGCCAAACACCTTGATTTTATTAGTGGGCTACATCAGGGTACATGGCAGGCTTCTGGAGCCAGCATTAGCATGCACACTGTCTTAGGTACTGGAAAGGTCAGTTTGTGTGACCAGACGTTTCTACAAATCCTACTTAATTATCATGTTATGCAGTCTGTCAACCCTAAGTTACTTCTCTGAGGAATTTAAAATATAAAGATTTATGATAAGTGTGATTTATTTATGACTGCTACCATATTCCATGTATTTGCTTATTCTATTAGACTTTCCTGATAAATCCTTTGTTTTTGTGTGTTTGTGCACCACAAGGGCTCATCTGGCCCTCAGAGGATGCCAGCCTGAGAATTTTCAGCTTTGAATAGGCAAAGGGAAAGGAATTCCAATGAGATGCATTTTTTTTCTCACTTCATTATGAAACAAAGAAAAAATTTACATTTTATTATTGAACAGCTATAATGCAGAGAGTGGCAACTCTTAAGTATAGAGACCTTTTCTAGGGGTTATCTTTTCTTATGCAGAACATTCTTCATCCTGTGGTCTCCCATGACAAGCCAGGGGATCTTAGATACCACTGGCACCTACGCAAGAGTCTATCCACAGATGCATTCTTCAACATCTTCTTGATCATGAAAAGATAATATTTGATTATTGAAGAGTCTAACTTTCACCAGCACCCATCAAATGTTATTTTTCTTCATGCTATACCATGAAAATAAGAGGGATAAAGCCCTCCTTCCCTTGAAAGTGGGTGAGGTTGTTGGGTTCCTTGGAAATACTTCTGTCTGGGGCCTTAATCACTCCTTTGAAGGACCAAGTCTCTGCATATTTGCCATTGTGTTTTCATCCATGCTATTTTCGACAGTAATTTACTTGTCAAAAAGATCACAGGAAACTAGCAATTTACATTGTGCACAAAGCATTGTATGGCTGGGGCTGCCTTTTCTCATAGGACTGTAATCTTTCATTCATCTAAATGGAATGATGGATGAGCAGGTATCGCCAGCTGGCATGCCAAGGCTGCTGCGTGTTCACGCCTCTCCTGCCTCCATGGCACAGCTTCTCTGGTTGAGACACCTTGCAAGAAAGGAAGCTTAAGAAAGGCCTTTGAAAGGAAGTTCTTGGCGATAAATTAACAGCCATCAGAAATCAAATCCTTTGCTGAAAAAATTCATGCTACCCAGTCTTAATGAATAAGAAAGTGCCAACTAAAAGTCTTTTTTTTTTTACGTTTTTACTTATGTAAAAACAAGCAAATATGGAGAGAGAGAGAGAGAGAGAGAGAGAGAGAGAGAGAGAGAGTAAAATAACAAAGTGACACACTAAACATTTCAAAGTCGTTCATCGGGAAACAAGACAGAGTAAACATTGCCTATTGTTGAACCTTCTCTCTGGTCCAAAGAGCTTTATTGCTATTGGTTTAGATCAGATGAATCAGTGCACACACTGTGTCTTTTAAACACACACTCTACGAGTGACCACAGTCAGAATTCACACAATTCTAATTTTTCCAGCTTCTACTCTCATTCACCTAGCTGATGGCAATAGTAAAATCAAAAAGAGCTTAGAGATTTATTATCAAATGTGGTTTGGAGACTCTATTTTGATTTTGTCTATGTAATTAGCATTTTTTAAGGAGCTCTGTGGTCAGGGATGTGACCAAATGAATGAGAAAGCCAAGGAGGTCTCAGGTACTCAAATGTCAGACCCTCAGAGTCACCACTGTCAGGACAGGGGTCAAGTGACAGTCATCCTTAATCTGCCAAAGAGTGTCAACAGAAACAAGAACAAAAATCATACTTAATGTTGACACACCGACGTCTTTTGTACCTGAGCTGTGGGAAGCAAAATGTTTGCTGAGCCGAACTTTCACCCACCTCTACAACACACATTTCCTGTCTAGGAAACACGATCAGTCAATATACATCAAAGCAGCATATCACGTGATTAACAAACACAGGTACAAAGATGAGGAAGGGAGGGACCTTCCCTGCCCCCATGAGAGTGCATTGGACAGGGTGGGCAGACTCCAAGTGACTGTAATACACTGTTCAGTGCATGCCAGCCAGGGAGGTGAAGGCCTGTGGCACAAGGACCCTCTCAAAGTATACACTCTGTATAATTTCTGCACACAGAGAAAGACAAGGCTGTCTCTATAGCCATCCTGGGAAAGACTTGATTGTATTGAGCAGAGTTTCTGAATAACTCAGAAGTGATTAGTTCACTTCGAACACTGACCAGGACTACCCCATGCCAGGCATTGTGGTAGATCCAGGGACTAAACTCACTTTGCGCTGTCTTCTGTTCTCAGGGGCTAAGGAGTGGACAGTAGTGTATATAGGAGCTTTGAATGCTGAGTAGGAATTCTGACATTATTCTCCCAGCAGCAGGGAGTCACTAAGCTATGTGAACAAAAGCTATAACAAGGATAAAATCTGAATATAGACACTGGGTATTGGACAAAGACTGGTGGTAGGAGCAAGCGATCGCCCTTGTTCAAATAATCAGTGTTTGAACTAAGGTGAACAAAGGTATATAATTAAATTTGGAAGGGAGAAATTCTAAAAATAAAATAAGATGCCGTGGAATGCAGCATCTGGAGAAGTTGAAAAGACAGAAAAGATTATTCTGTTGTAAGGAAAGGAGGACTTTACCAAAGGACTTTTCTCAGGTGAGGTCTAAGAACCAGATTTAAAAACCAGATTAAAAAACAAGGGAGACAAACACAAGGCCGTTCAGACCAATGAGGATTCCCGCTGTCTTCAATAGGATGTAGCAAGGGTGCCCTTGTACAGCTGTAGGCACTGGACAGGATTCCCTTGGCCTTGTACCCTATGTCTGCATGGTGTTCCTAGAGTGCAGTGGACATGAGTTCGGGATTCTGAGTGCCAAGCCTGTGTATGGAAAAAGTAGGAAGATATATATATATATATTAGTGGATTCCAATTGAACAGTGAGATTTGGTCATGGAAGGAACAGCATCTCACAGAGCACCGTTCATTCTAGGCCTTCATTATCTGGGACTCCTTCAAAAGATTAGGCTCTATTAGCAGAGTGAATGATGATGCCATACTTGACAGTGGACGCAGAACTAGAAAGAGTGCCATACTGAAATGAGATTGAATTAAATTTGAAGTATTTTCGCTATGACTAAATAAGAGATAAAGCACTGCTTTTGAGATCTGGGTACCCACAGGGTCATACACATACAGATAAAGGCTTGGAATTCCAGTGTCTAAAAACACGACACTCACTGACATCTCCTGGACCCCAGAACCGCCCAGAAGCCTTGTGCAGTCCTGACTCTTCTTCCAGTTTCTCCTCCCTTGAGACTGCATTCAGTCCCACATCTGGTGGCAAATCGTTCTCAATCGCTCAGTCCCAGACCGACAGTTCAGAGAAAGGCGTGTCTGAACATTCCCCGCATCCACCCTTGGCTCAGACGTTACCCTTGCTTTCTATCAAATCAAGCACATCTGGATGATTTTCTAGGTACGGCATTCAGCAGGCACAGACATTTTGAAGGCGAGACTTCCTGAGTCCTAAGTGCATGCCAGGTGAGAAACTCAAACTGGAGACAGGGATGACCCATCCATCACCTTTCTTTGTAATAGCCCACCCTTACATGATTTTGTATTCCAACAGGTCTGGGTCAACAGAGCTCCTGCCACCTGAGGCCAGAGGCTGCCTCTTGACAGAGGTTCCTAATGGATGCTCTAAAGGGGAGCCAGCCAGGAGGAGGCTATAGGCAGGGGGAAAGCGCCTGGGCATCTTTGACTTTGTTTTCTCTGGCTAAACAGACCACTGTTACTCTTATGATTTTGTCAGCCTTTTATACGAACGAATGTTTACAGACAGGGTTTTTCATTTTAAAACATTTGTACTAGTTGCTGCTTCATTCATTTGTGCTGTCCCAACATAATGTCACAGACCCAGGAGGCTTACAGAGAATTTCTCACGCTTCTGAGGGGTAAAGTTTAAGAACAAGGCAGATTCAGTGTGTGATGAGAGCCTGCTCTCAGCGTTACAGAGAGTATGTTTGCATCCTGTCTCACGTGTGGCAATTCAGCATTGTAGAGAGCATCTTTTCATTCTGTCCTCAATGTGGCAAAAGATAATGAGTTCCCTCAGGCCTCTTCTTGTTTTTTTTTTTCTTTCCTGGGGATTGGGCCTACATCCTTCGCATGCTACCCAAGGCCCTCTCACTGGCTTTACAGTTACAGTCACATTTTTTTCTCTTTTAGAGACAGTAACTAAGCAAGTTGTGCCCACATGACCTTGAACTTATGACCCCATGCCTCTGTCTCAGGCTTCAGGCCTTTCTCTCTAAGATCTCTGTTATAAGGACTCTAATCCTATCCATAAATGTTCCATCCCCCTGGAACTAAAGACTCCTAACACCCTGTTGTCCTGACTTTACTTTAAGGATTAAGGTTTCAACACTTTGATTTTATAGGAATCAAAATATTCATATTATAGTATTTGCTTTCAACTGTCAATCATCAAAAAGAGCCCTTACTTACATGGATGCTCTCTGTTGATATAGACATAATTGGTCAGAACCATTGACATGCATGCTCTCCAGAACAACAAGTAGCCAGATGAGGAGCAGTATTTTACATCTCAGCAAATTTATCCAGTTCTGGGTTAATAAAAGGCACTTGTAGCCACATTCCTGCTTTTACACCTAATCATTGTCAAATATTAGTTTGAAGTATATGAAAAAAACACTGACCTCATAGAGACTTGTAATTGGGAGTGGATGGTGTGTTTCTACCAGCTTCACAGATAACCAGAAACTCCTGGGTACCACACCCAAAACGAACCATTAGCAGCTTCCTTAGTGTTAGCTGTAGCATCAAATCAAAATCCAGATCAGCTACTATAGTGAACTCCATGGCATTAGAAAATACGGAAATTGGGAATTTATAAATCTATAGCAAAATAACCTAAGTTGCAAATGGATTACACGTGAGGCAGAATTGTGATGAGCGCAAAAGGAGCCATACGTGAAGTGCTGTAACAACCGAGAGGAGCATTGCTACCTACGGATGGATGGACATGCGCGCTACATGGCAGGAGGCAAACGGCGGAGTTCCTTAAGAGCAGTGCTATTATTTTTTTTTTTTTTCTGGAGAAAGAGAAACAAATGTCTATTCACTCCAGATAGGGTGCCAAGGACAGATGAGAGTAACAATTCAAATAAAGTCTAACTTAATTGACATGAGCGTGCCATGGCAAAACCAGATGAAAATGTTGGAGTCTTTTCATAGTGTCAGAGTTTATTGGATAACAGTGGATTTACAAAAACATGGTGTAATTGCCAGACACTCATAATGTTCTTGATAGGCCTGGCTGAGGCAAATGCAGAAGCTTTTATTTTGGTCTTATTTACTAAAAAAGCTCAGATCACATCAAACATTCTCCTCTCTCTCTCTCTCCCTCCTCACACACACAGTATAAACAATATATGTATATATACATACACACATATATATATAATTATATAATATATATATGTATATATATATATATATATATATATATGGAGTTTCCATGTAATTGGTGAAGCACTTATTTAGATACTCATGAAAACCAGAAGATTTAAAGTTCCATTTACACATGGGAGAAGGATGAGGTTTCTTTGGCATCTGACACTAAACTAGAACAACCAGCTTCTCCACTAAAACCATTCTTGGCCCAACCGACTGGAATAATTGACCTGCAGCTCTGAGAGAGTCCTCGCCGAAGCTCCTGAGCAGAGACGGTGCTGCTGTTGTCCCGTGAGGGCCTTGTCCTCTCTGGTGCCCGCCTTGCCTTGGACGGTGATTATTTCCCGTTCTATCTGCAGGTACCGTGGGATCTCTGACACCTCCCACAGGCAACTCAGCTCCTCTCTCTGCAGAATACAGCTAATTCCATTCGCTTCTGACCCCTGCTGGGAATGTTCTAAAATCTGCTCTTGACAGGTGCAGAGGAAAGAAATTATTCCAGTTAACCGGCTTATTGATTGAGCTGAGTAACTGATTTTATGGGCCACAGCAGTATCATTCCTTATTGTGTAATGTGGAAGACCTCAAGCCGTTCATATAAAACTAAAAACTCAATGTGAGAAAAGTAGACTATCCTAGAGATTAAAAAAAAAAAAAAAAACTGTCCAAACAAAGAATATGAGGGTTTTGGCAATCAGTGCTCTTCGCTGCTTCCATCTCTACTTCTCTAGGGCTCCTGGTAGGCAGGTCTAGGCACTGCAACTAATCTCTTGTCAGCAAAGCCCCCTGGTTATGTGAAATCATCTCTCATCGATGTCCTCCTTTGACAACAGCATCCATCACTGTTGGGTAGGAGGTAGAGAGCTGAGGTCTCATAAAGAAAGGAATTAGAACCAATGGGAGTTTTGCTGTCCCCCATGAAGCCAGGCTGAAAGTCGCTCCCTGCAGGCAGTTAAGCCCCACTTTCATTTTCAACATCACAGCTGTGAGAGAGTGTGGCGAAGGAGCTACGTCCTCAGGATGCTTTAGAGGGGTTGCATCCTCTACACCATTTTGAAATTTGGCCTTGGACATGCAGCACAGCCACCAGAAATTTCTTCCTCATCCCCGCTCCCCACTAATGTTTTATTTTTTTTTCTTGCTGATTTTTTTATTAATTAATTAATTTAATTATTAAAGATTTCTGCCTCTTCCCCGCCACCACCTCCCATTCCCTCCCCCTCCCCCAATCAAGTCTTCCTTCCTCCTCAGCCCAAAGAGCAAGCAGGTTTCTCTGCCCTGTGGGAGGTCCAAGGACCACCCACCTCCATCCAGGTCTATTAAGGTGAGCATCCAAACTACCTGGGCTCCCACAAAGCCATTACGTGCAATAGGATCAAGAACCCATTGCCATTGTTCTTCAGTTCTCAGTAGTCCTCATTGTCCATTATGTTCAGCGAGACCGGTTTTGTCCCATGCTTTTTCAGACCCCGGCCAGCTGGCCTTGGTGAGTTCCCGATAGATCATCCACATTGCCTCAGTGTGTGGATGCACCCCTCGCCGTCCTGAGTTCCTTGCTCGTGCTCACTCTCCTTCTGCTCCTCCTTTGGATCGTGAGACTTCAGTCCAGTGCTCCAATGTTGGTCTCTGTCTCTGTCTTTTTCATCGCCTGATGAAGGTTAATATTCAGGGGGATGCTTATATGTTTTTCTTTGGGTTCACCTTCTTATTTAGCTTCTCTAGAGTCACGAATTATAGTCTCAATGTCCTTTATTTATGGCTAGAAACCAAATATGAGTGAGTACATCCCATGTTCCTCTTTTTGGGTCTGGCTTACCTCACTAAAACAAAACAAACAAACAAACAGCAAAACTTCTCTAGGTCCTCTATCTACTGTAAATCCAGTAAATAGAAAAATGAGAGAAAAAAACTTCTTTCCCATTGACTGGAAGTGACTTTATCCGAACTCTTCTTTCCCAAGGAAACAGAGGTCAAAGTTTAAATCCTGTGTGCAACTGGAGACCTGGTCTTCCTCAGCCAAGGTAACCCTGAGTCCCGGCAGGTTTTTCCCAGGCTAAGTGAAAGCTGACGGTTTGCATAGCGTTCAGGTGCTCTCTGATTTCTGAACATGCCCAACTCCATTTGCCCAAGTAGATTTGGTAATTGCCTATTTAATCACCTATTTGCATGCACAATTGCTCAGCTTGGGCACAACCATGCGCATTTGCATATGCAAATCTCGACTTGGGTTCCCACTGAAAGACTGCACCTGCAGCTGCAGCCAGTCCCGACTATGAGTCTATGAACCTTAGAGGGAATGTCTCATCCAGGACCACATGGACTCCAGCTCCAAATATTGAACATCTGTGCACAATGAAATTGATTAGGAAATAAATTCGAAAGCGTATTGATTTTTCTCTTGCAGGAGGAAACATAACAATAAAAGAGCTTTTAATAATAAAATAAATAAAGAAGGAAAGTTGAAAACAACCATTGTAAGAAAGAAATGGCAGTTCTGAGTTAAACCTCACCCCCAACTCCACTATAAACTTGTTTTTTTTTTTTTTTTAAATAACAGAATTTTATTTATTTGTGTATTTACTTGGTCCTTTTGAGACAGGGTTTCTCTGCTATGTAGCTCTGGTAGCCCTGAAACTCACAATGTAGACCAGGCTGGCCTTATTCTCAGAGGTCTACTTGCCTCTGCTTCCTGAAGGCAAGGACTAAAGGTGTGTGTCAGCGCACCCAGCTAGAGAACAGAAAGTTAAAGTCAGGAGGTGGGAGAAAACGCCCGCTCTCTCTGATGGGAAGTGGAGCACGCCCGGCTTTATGAAGACATTGAGTCTTAGGATAACACAATCACCTAGAGGCCCTGTGAAGACTGCTCTCTTAGCATGGAAATCTCAGCTGCTTGGTGCTTGCTTCTTTAATGATCCTGAGTTATCAATAAGGACACGACCAGAAAAATGAAGGAAGAATTGGCACGCGCTCAAAGGAAGGAGAGGACCTTGGCCTAACTCCTCTGAGTTCTCTGTGTAGGATTTTCCTGCATATTCTAACAACAATGTCCCCCTCTCCAACTTTCCTTTGGAATTCTCATTTGGAAGTTACTTAAAAATCCATCCTAGTCAGCCATTTTTTTTTCAATAGGTTCGCCCAGGAATCTGAAATTTTTACTGAAGTTCTAGGACATTCTGGTTCATATGTATAAGGAAAATATTCTTTGAAATCTTCATTACCAGGGCATATACAACAGTTCCTAACTCCTCCCCCAAACAAAAGTCCTTTAGCGGTCTGATCAGCTCCCCTACTAAGAAGGAACAAATGGACTCTTCAGAGTTACGTTTTCAGTGGAGCTTACTGTTAACAGATGATTTCTGCTAGCGCGCCCCCGCCCCCACCCCAGAGTCACCATAGTGTCATCAGGGAAATCAGAGTCCCCTCTTGGGGTTCTTTTCTCATTAACAGAAGGAGCTAAGTATAGACTCAAAAGGAAGCTTCAGGATAATTTTATTAGAATTTGAAAGAAACACTCCAGGGTAGGTAAGCCGTAAACCTCAGCGGCTTCCCGAAGGAGGAAGATGGGTGGAGAAGAGAAAGGGGAAATGATGCCACCTGAGAGTGAACCTGGGGCTTTTCTTACATTAAGTAGCAAACAAAAGAGAATAGAAAACGTAGTGAGTAGCAGGTACAGAAAAGCACCAGATACACAGGAAGTAAGATATCAAATCCAGCAGAGACGACAGGAGTAACCCGCTTGAAGAGGGCAAACAAAAGGTAACATTCTCAAGTTGAGCTTATAGTTATCCAGCGGGAATCCACCCGGAAGCCCCACGTGACGCAGCCTCTGGAGTTCCCAGCTGTGAACGGGTAGAGCAGAGCATCCACCCCCTCGGGCAAAGCTCCTAAGCGGAAAGAACTAATACCAGAAGAGCGACAATCCAGCACTTCCGGTGGGTGGTTCAGCAGAAATCACCTAGAGAAGCTGAGAGAGTCGGATGGCTAGCATCCCAGCCCAGAGTATCCCAGGCAGAAGGCCATTGTGTGAGTCTTCTTGGATGAGCTGGACTTCCTGTTTCCATCAGAGGCGTCTTTATATCATGGGATGTCGTGGGATGGACAGTAGTCACCTTATTTTGAAACAATTTCCCTTCTAGCTTTTCTTCAGGACAGCTTCTTTCTTTCTTTCTTTCTTTCTTTCTTTCTTTCTTTCTTTCTTTCTTTCTTTCTTTCTTTCTTTCTTTCTTTCTTTCTTTCTTTCTTCTCTCCCTCTCTCTCTTAGCTTTATTGCTGTTTTTTTTTTTCCTCCTCGTTTCAGAGTTAGGGAGCAGGCTGCCCTGGGACAGGGAGTTTAAAAGAGACAAGAGAAGGTCTTCTCAATTTCAACAAGTTTAAAAAGCAATGTACCAGGTCACCAATATAATGTACACTGCACCATCTCATTCAATGCTCACAAATTATCTGCAAGATAGGTATTTCCATGCCAGTTAGGAAACTGAACATTAGGAAAGCCAGGCTGTAGGCATGAAGTCAAGCCGTTAGGAGCTAAAAAAAGGTATAATTTGAACTCTGGTCTGCCTTGCCAGATAAGGAAGCTCTGTTCACGGAACTGCAATGCCCTTGGTTCTTCCAGGCAGGTTGGGAAATTGACATCTTCATCCATCCTCTCTTCTATGAATGCTTTCCCAGAGGAACTAAAGCCATTAGCTCTCCTTTCCCTCACTGACCTTGGAACCCATCTATCTCTTTCAGTAATTACTGTGATGGAAATGGTGAACACAGCTGCTTCCCTTGTAATTCCGTGCCTCAGCCCGGTGAAAGCCGCCTTTATAGAAGCCACCGCGTGCCCCTCTCTTCCTTGATAATTCCCAAGAGCAGGACTACCTTCAGCCAGCTGCTGCTCTATACACGCAAATGGATGGAGGAAATCCAGCACCAACTCAAACTGCTTGGCGTCTTCTCCCTTCCCTCCAGCGAACACCAAGACAAAGAATTCTAAGTCATGAGATGAGATGTTGGCTTCAAGCGCTCTCTTGGAACCCCAGCAGGATTATTAAATGGATACGAACAGAAACTAACAACAGCTCCTTCTAACAGCTGCGAAGCCTGTGTCCTGCACTACTCTCCAGTTGTCCTCATGTGGGCTCCTTCATTCAAAACCTAGCATCGCAGACAAAGTCAGGAGGACAATGAGCTCATTTTCAGAGTCAAGCTGCGCACCGTAGTCCCTGGGTCAGATGCTCTTCCTTCCCACGGCAACTTTTATAATGTCTTGCTTCACTATACAAAAATTACAGATGATTTACCTAAGTGCATCTTGTACTAGTTAACTTTTAATTAGCTTCTTCTATAGTTACATGGTGGGAACATTGTCCACATTGACCCACTTTCTAGTTCCTTCCATTTCTGTGTTCTCTAACTCATTTTGAGGAGTCACCAAGAACATTTTTAAGGGGTGTTTAATTTTGCCCAAGACGGGCCAGTGGCAAGAACTCATTTCTATGCTTTAAGAAGATGCTACTAAAATTGGGCTTTTCCAGAGTTACTCTCTCTAATGGCAATAGGATAACATTCAGATGTCAGATACACAGAATTTTCAAAGGAAATTGTAAACAGCCCATTCTCTGACTTTGAATGTTTATAAGGTCAGGTCATATTAAAAGACATCTGAAAATGGAGAAAGCTGGTACAACTTTGGAAAATTATCTGGAAGTTTCTTCATAAGTTAAACCATAGATTTAACACTTGTTGCAGCAATTCACTTAGGACTCTGCAAAGAGACGGTAAAGCACATGTCCACATAGAGATCTGTATGCAAATGTTCTGAAGAACACTGTTCACAGTAGTCCCGGAGTTACATATCTGCCAACCAGGGAATGGGCAAACAATACTGTTGTGTGTTAAGGTGGCGGAATACTACTTAGCAATAAAAAATAAAATGATGAAGCTTGCTATATCACCTTTCAGCTTCAAAAACCATACAGAATCAAAGAAGAAGATGGCCATATGCTATTCAATTTGAGTAATAAGAAACCTCCTGAGAGGTAAGTCTACAGATTTTTACGGAAAGTATGCTGGGAACCGGTCATGGTATTAATGATCACTTTGGACTGATTAGGGAAATTACCCCATAATTCTGTAATTCACTAAAAAAAAAAAAATCACTGACTTATGTATTTTAGATCAAATAATTTAACATTATGTAAGTTGTTTTTGAGGCAGGGTCCGGCTATTTATCCCTGGCTGCCCTGGAATTTGTTTCCTAGACCAGGCAGGCTGGTGTTGAACTCATAGGGATCTACCTGCCTTTGGTTTCCGAGTGTGGAGAATAAAGATGTGCACCACCACACCCGACAGGTGTAAGGTATTGAAAAAAATGTGTGGAAAGTAAATTTTCTTTACTAGCTCTTCATTGCCCTATATGTCACTAGCCATATTTAGCTGATCCAGGTTCAGATCTGCTTTCATTATAAAATAGAAATGCATGCTAGACTTCAGAGTACTAGAATGATGGAGAAAAATGTGTAGCGTCTCATTAAGCATGCTGTACACTTGATAGGACAGTAAAATGGTGCTGTCTTGATTATATTAGATAAACCATGTTAGCAATGTGTTTATTCATTCTTTTAAATGTGACTATTGGGCAATCACTACCACTTGAGTGGCTCCCATTCTACTGCCGCTGAATGTCACTGCCGGGAGTGAATTGTCCGTGTTCCAGGCTTTACCCTGCTACAATCTCCCCCAGGGCCTAGTGAGGGACTTCTTCAAGTTTCACTTCCAGTTAGTTGTTAGACATTTCCTGATGCTGACGTGAAGGCAGATTGAACATCGGGAAGACTCTAGAAGCCTGTGGTAAGGAGAAACACAGCTACAAGCTTATATGGAGTGACAGATGCCCAGGTGTGAATGAGGTTATGCATATTTTGTTTGATGAACAGACACATGCAGATGCGTGTGTCTGCATGTGCATCCTTTCTTTAACAATCTCTTTTCAAACACATGGCAGCGAGTGTGCAGAAGGTATTGTTTACAACACACGTGATGAGGGTGCAGGGACAGGAAAGGCCAAAGAGCCTCTGCCCTTTATAGAGTTCACTTGAAGCAGGATGGCTTCTCCAGGAAGTATTTGGCAGATGGAAAAAGCCCTATCGTATCCCTGAACCACCCAGCATGTCTGTTCTCATGGAGGAGCCAGAAACTGGCTAGCAAGAAGAAAGAAAAGACAAGATAGAAATGGAAGGACAGACATGCTGGTAGAAAGGACAAACAGACATGCTGGTAGAAGGATGGCAAAGCCTGTTCTTCCTGAAGCTGACATTGGAAAAATATTTGATTTTATTGACGTATTGGGTTAAACTCTAATTTCTTATTTACAAGCTAATTTACTTCCTCAAAGGACAATAGAAAATGGTTTGATTAGAAATCAAGAAAGAAGCAGTCATGGGCCTGCCTGAGTTCCCATGGAAGGCTGAAACAATGTGAATGCAGGCCACAGTGGAGAGAGTTGAGTTTGGATTCGTGTTGGAGATGTGCTGACTTGTGACCATCGTCATTCCCACTAAAGGCAGGGCTGGTGCAACGCAGAATCCCCGGGCGTGGCCCCTAGCACTGACAGTCTGATTTGGCCACTGTGAATGGTGGCAGGGCTGGAAGCGTAGTCTCATGAGGACTGGTGTGGCAGGAGGTATCAGGCCAACCAAGTCCCACATGTTTTTAAATAACAATGAGTTTAAAAAGATGTTTTCCGAGTCTACGATTCACTCTCCAACCGCTCATCTTTCCAATTCGTGTTCTTCTTCTCCAAGGGGATGAAAGGTCAGACTCATGGAATCTTGAAAATCATTCTCTTCTGTGAAACAGGAGCCCTTTCCAGAGGCCTGCAGAGCTCAGGACGACTCCTAAGATCAACAGCACCATCACCGTGATCAATAGTGTTATCAGTGCCTCATTGATTGTTGCTAAGTGAGTGTCAGAGACCGGGAAAATGAAATGGACCCAGCACACATCTGAATTCTATTCTCTTTGGGCCTTCAGCCCTGTGCTCCCAGTGGACCCTGCTTAAATGAAATCAGATCCGGAATGTTGAATCTCTAAGACAAAGAGAATTAGTTGTGGGCCCCACCCAATATTCACCATCTGCCTGGCAATCATGGAAAGTTCTTTAGGGTTCTTGGTAAGTTATATAGCCAATGTGCAGCAAGGCTGTGCAAATTATTGCAGCAGAGTCTCTTAGGAAAATATGGCAAGGAAATAATTCACTATTATTAAACATAGCTCAGGAACAAATATGTCCATTTCTTGCAAAACCATGCATTTCCAGGCCTATATTGTCATAATTGATTGCTTAACTCTCTTTTATCTCACAAATTGTATCAGATTTCCTTTTGAGTACTAGCCAGGCCGTGTCTGGTTCACACGTCATGCTTAAGTAGTCTTATCAAAATGATAAGAGCCTCCAGATCACAACATGATGGTCATGGCTCAGAGGGCCAGGTCATATTTTAATAGCTCAATCATTTAAAGAGTCATAAGAGATGTAACATGAGAGAAATCTGAGAGCTCCGGCAGCAGGAGCCAGCACCTTCTCCGCTAACTTCTACATATGGCTGGCCACAGGCAGGAGGCGGTTTCTAAGGATGGCTCCCACACCAGAGTGTGTGCATGTGCGTTAGTACTTAACATGGTTTCACTCCATTTTCTACCATGGCTACAGCTTTTGCATCCTTAAAATCTAATTTAAACACCTATAGGAGAGGCTGTAATTGACCCCTCAATCAACATTTTCTTTTCTTTCTATTTATTTCCTCAGCTCTGTTTTACCTCTACAGAGTTCACCACATTTAAGAATGACTGCTGTCTCTTTGTTTCCCTTCTCTGTTGTATATGAGCTGTTTTCTCACCGTGTTCACCAAAGCACTTGAATGAACAGGCATAAGAACAGTAAATTCTTTTGGTGTCAGAAGTGCCTGTAACTGTGATGGATAAAGTGTGTCATGGAAGCCGGAAGCAGAGACTAGGGATAGAAAGTGGCCAGGGACAAGTATTAGCAAGGATCTGCTCGTACCCTCCCACCCCCATCGAGCCCCCCTGTTTCACTTAGGCCCCATCCCAGAATAGTGTTACCACCCGGGGATCAAGTATTTGTTTAACCCCTTAGCCTGTGAGGAATATTCATATTCAAACCCTAGCATCTATCATATGCTTCGTGAGGGTATTATAAAAAGGGACTCATCTTTTCAGTCTGCAAACCTCAACTTCTTCATGTATAGCACCCAGCACATTGAGTTGCCGTGGTAATAGATGAGCAACCATGTGTCTAACCGTTAGCTGTGTCTGATCCCCACCCACCAATCAGTTAATGCTACTCCCTAGTTTTTAGGACTTCCAGCAAAGGGGATTTCAAATGCATTCCACTTTAAATAATAGTATACGTTTCCCCTTCTTTGAGGGGTGGTATCCCTGTGAGGGTTAGTTTCAAATATCAACTTGACACAATCTGGAATCAATCAGAACGAGAATCTGAATGATGGATTGTCTAGACCAGTGGTTCTCCACATGTGGCTTGTGACCCCTTTGGGTCAACACCCCTGTCCTGGGGGATGTATATACTGATATCAGATGCTTACACTGCAATTCACAAGAGTAGCAACATTACAGTTATGAAGCAGCAATGAGGTAATTTTATGGTTGGGTGTCACCACAACACGAGGAACTGTTATGAAAGGTCCACAGCACTTGGAAGGTTGAGAACCACTGATCTAGGTCATATTGGCATGTCCACAGGGAGTTATCTTATTTATTTAATTGAGATGGGAAGGCCTATTCACTGCAAAAGATGTGATTCCCTGACAGCAGATCCTGACTTCCTTGTAACAGTAGAGAAAATGAACTGAGCACCAACATACACGGACTTGTTCTCTTTCTGCCCTAGACTATGGCTATGACCCTTTCAAGCCTTTCCTGCCTTGACTTCCCATCAGTGCTGGACCACAACCTGGAACTGGGAGCTAAGATATTCCCTTTGTCCTCTAAGTTGTTTTTATTATGGTGTTTTCATCACAGCAAGAGGAAATGCAAGCAAGTCAACTTCAAAGACTACCATGTTTATCTTGCCTTCGTTTCTCAAACAATTAAGAATACCTTCTCCCTACATGCCTTTCCTTGGCTACTACTTTGCCCCAGTGCTCCTAGTGAGCATCTCACTGCATGGAAGCTTCTATCTAGTTATCTGCCCTAAGATAACTTTATACATGGGATAGGAAGAAAATATTCACTTTTTATGTGGAAGGGCTTTGAAAATTAAGCATACCCAATCACGAGCACATTGTTTGATCCTGGTCCCCTCCTTCGGCTCCCTAGTAGATGATGGCATGCCCATGGTATTGCCCAAGGTGTCTGAGGGGACAGGGATGGGATTGAACAATGATGCAGCAATGACCGTGATATTCTCTCCTGCTTGTCCTCTATAGTTCATGTGATTTGGGTAGCTGGAGTCACGGAGTGTATATTCCTAGTTAACTAAAGTAGCCCTCATGGTGTGAACACATAACCTGAAAACACTTCTTAATGGAGATCACAAATTAGCACTGATGCCGAGAACCGAAGAAGAAGTTAAACGTAAGAAAATGCTGGAATCATCGCTTCCTCTCATCGGTGACAATATAAAGTCGGATTGTTCAAGATTTAGAGAGAAACAAAAAAAAATTTGCAGGACTATTTGAAATATGGATTGATGTTTCTGTGATTAACAAAGACATGACCGCAAGTAAAGTCATGCCCTGGTAAAGGATATTCTGTTTGTGTGTGTATGCATTTGTGACAAAATAATCTACAAAGATGATATTTAATCCAGCCTGTGTGGAAATCACAGGCTTAACCACGGCCTCCTCCCAGGTCCCACCTGGGACATGGCCACACTGTGTGCCCCTTCAGTGACACTGACGTTTTGATGATCATGCCAAGATGAGGCCAGATTTTCTTCCTATACTCTCACCAAAACAACACAACTCAACAGACTGCACAGAGAAGTGGATCTGAGATTTCAGCTGTCTTTTTTTTTTTTTTTTTTTTTTTTTTTTAAATTTTCGAGACAGGGTTTCTCCATAGTTTTTTGGTTCCTGTCCTGGAACTAGCTCTTGTAGACCAGGCTGGCCTCGAACTCACAGAGATCTGCCTGCCTCTGCCTCCTGAGTGCTGGGATTAAAGGCGTGCGCCACCACCGCCCGGCTCAGCTGTCTTTTATTAAGCTAGATATTTTTAAAAATTTCCAAAAAACATGCCCTGACCTTCATTGTTCTATATAAAAGTTATTTTCATTTAAAATGATTTATCAACAATTTAGATACTAGAGGAGATTATTAACCTTAAATTCATTAATAAATTCGTAATAAATAAGCCGAGGCCTTCGGGGTTCCTAATTTACACTTACGTAATTTGTAGAGGGCAAAGGGATGCTGGGCCCAGAAGTGGAGGAATTCTACTGTAGTGCAGGACCACAGTGAACTTGTATGTTGACTTAGCACAGAACCTCACCGCTTTCTAGGCTCTTGGTAATATTTATGACTTGTTTTATTTTCACCAAACCTGTTACTAGGTAAACTCTTCTTGGCTAGCTAAGGTTAGTATTGGTCACAATTCCATTGGTAGTTGATGTCATATTATTGTTGGCATGGGCAGGGTCTTAGCATTTTCAACATTTAACTAACATCAGGATGTAACATAAAGAGGAACTTATATTACCTGACAAATAAACTTAAGGAAGGAGCATTTTATTTTGGGCTCATGAATTTAGAAGACTGAGGCCATCACCACAGGGAAGGCAAGACAGAGTCCAGCATCTCTTATCATAACAGTCTGCGAGCATAAAGAGAGAGAGAGAGCTGTGCTCAGGCTGCTGACTTTCTCTGTTTTCCTTCTATTATTCTGTCTGGATTCCCAGACTATGGGACAAGTACATCTATATGCAAGGTGTGTCTTCTCCACAGAGCTGATTCTCTCTGGAAATAGGTCATAAATATTCCCCCTGGGATATCTTACCCGTCTCTGGAGTCTTCAGTCCAGTCAAGATGACAATCAAGATTAGCGTCTAAAATGTTTACTGTCTAAATGTTCAAGGGAATTCATTACACACTCAGCAAACAAATTCCAACTTTCGTTCCGGGATTCACTGCACAGTGAGTTCTCCTCTGTGAAGAGTTCGACTCAACTTCTCAACGTGACACACGTTCCAGCGTAATATTTTCACGTGTTAGGAACCAGTGGGAAAAAAAAATGGGGCTTCTAAACTAACAACATTCCTAAATTTGCTCCTAAAACCTGAGATTGGTATCAGCTAAAGTGTCTTTAAAAGACAATTACCACAGCGCACTCAAGATAACTTCATTAGGGTGGGGCTCAGCTACCTGGGTGAGGTTGGTGGATAAAATACAGGATGCCATTGAAGTCTGAATCTCAGACAAGTCAAACGGGACAAGCTTATACTGAAAATTATACTTGACTTAACCGAGACCCAAATTTAAGTGAATTTATATTTTTATTTGCTAACCTGACCGTGTCCCCATAGGGAAGGACTTTTGTGGAATACAACCCAAGAACCAGGGCTCACTAAGTGATCTGGTAAGCAATTGAGAAGCCCTTCCCTTGTTGCTCATTCAGAACAGTGCTGGGACCCAAACTCGGTGTTGTTCAAAATTATGAGGTCCTCCTTTGCCCCTCGACGTTGGTTTAGTTGACGAGAGCTACACTGTGCACTGTGGGCACTGGGCATTTGGGAAACCTCTTTGAAGAGTCAAGGTACAGCCGACATCAAGAAGAAGACAATGGTAGAGACACGGACTGTTCTTTGTTCCTTCATGCTGCTGAAGAAGCTGTTAAGAGTCAGAGCGCTAAATGACCTGAGTTGTGGCTCAGAAATTACTATGTTGCTTGGTGAATAAAGCCCTAGGTTGCGTGGTCACCAATCATCTACCTCCCGGTGGGATTGTAGAGATGGGGGTGTTCGGGGTGGAGAGAGGCAGAAGAAAGTCAGATTCTCCTGGCATTTTCCCAAGCAGCTATGCTTGGCCAGTCAGTCTTCCCCTTAGCCAAGGGAGCAGAAGATTTCCATAGGTTTGTCCCATTGCTAGCAATTTGCAGGGCTTTATTCCAGTTCACAGCTATTAAAGGTAAAGTAGAAGGGAAAAGAAACCAGGAAACTCGCTTAGGACAATCAAAGAAGAATTTAAAAAAAAAAAAAAAAAGTAAAACATCGCCCACAACTGTTCAGGCTGAGCAGATTGTTTGTATAGGCATAGAAAAGGCTTGTTAATGTGTAGAACTTTGCTTAAAGTTGGTGGGAGAGTTACATTAGTAGGAAGAAATGCATTATAATTAATTAGCAATAAGATAAGCAATAAACCCTGCTTTCAATTAAAATTTCTTTCGTGTGAAAGTGTGGTTAGAAGTGATTTAAGCTCCCCTCCATGTGTGCTGGACTCCTGTGAGCTTCTGCATGAGAAGGAGTAGGGGCTAGAGAAACTAGAGCTTTTCAGCAGAGGCTGGCTAACTATGATTACCATGACAGTGGTGCATTTTTACATACTTCAGTAGACACCTTTGTCTTTAAAATTACCTGAGGCTTTTTAAAAATATCCTGATGTCTGTGCCTTACTGCTGACACATTAAATCAGATTCTCTGGGGTTGGTGGTTAGACCCTGGAGTCTTTCTTTATAACCGTCAAGGTGAGTTTAGTGTGCAGGGCGGGTAGAGAGCTGCTCACCTGAGCGCTGTGCTCCGCTGTGTAGGAGAAGAGCTGCTATGAACCAGGTGGGGCAGGCATATTCCGCTCAGCACACAGGTTGCACTGCAAGTTCGGTGAGCCAGTGTAACACAAAGGCCCTCCTCCGGAATGGCTGCTCTGAGTGCTTCTATCAGACAGACCCTGGAAGTTCAACTAATTCATATTTAATGTCCAAGTTTGTTTGTTTGTTTAAAAAACAGTTACTTTTTAATAATCATGAGAAGTTCAGAAACAGCCTTTCCTAGGTTAAATTAAAACATAAGTTAGGAACATTTTTTAAGCTTATAGGAATATTATATAACAATCAAATGGCTTTGGTGACATGTGACTTTTAAGTATGATGCTCCAAGCTGGAGGCCGCTCTGGGTCAGAACCTTGAGGTTTTCCTGATACTGGCATTAGAGTTCATGAGTCCTGTCTGGAGAATCCTGCTACATATTCCTGGGTGGGACTTTGGCTTAAAGTTAGTTCAGAGCACACAAAAGGTATAGGCAGAAAAGTTCACAGGGCTTCATCAACCATAACAAACACTAAGCATGTTAGTTATTAAACAGCAACAACTACAAAAGCTGTATCACGGCAGGGATTGGTCTGAGACAATGCTGGGAAGTTGGGCAGAGTGAGTGACTCCCTTCTTCAAGATCTACAATGGCTCCTGTCTTCCAAAAAAGCACAGGGGTTGCTAATGACCAGATATTTGGCTTTTCAAAAATACCAGAAGGGAAATAAGACCCATTGGTGTCACACTCTCCGATTTATTTTTCTCAAGCAGAAAATATCTCTGTAGTATTTTAATTTGACATCTGAATTTATATTCTCAAGGACACAGAAGCATCCTTGAATACAAGCAACAACTTCTACATAAGTCAATCGGGCCTGAAGGCTGTGGATTTGAGACACTGATATCTTAGATCATAGAAGTCAGTACAGACCGAGACCTCAAGCCTAAATGGATCCTAAAGGTCAAGATGACATGGTCACAAGAATTTAGAAAGTATGGCAGTGGGTACAGAACCACCACTGAGCAGAGAAGACGGCAAGGAACTTTCAAAGTATACCATGACTCAGTGTAGTTTGCTAAGTCTGTCATGGAGAGGCTCAAAGTCGGATGCCTTTTTCTCTATGTCCTAGATGCTAGAAGTCTGACATCAAGAGGACAGGGGTGTGAGAAGAGAGAAAGAAGGCTCTCGCCCAGATGCTGGCCTTGGCTTGGAGCTGGCATCTTTTCATGCCCACAGAGCATTTGTCCAGTGGATGTATCTGTGTCCGCATTTTATCTGTATATACTCTATGAGTCAAATGAATGTAGCACCCCTACATTCATTGTAATTAGTTCAGTAGAATGTAAGGATTCTACTGAACTAATTACAATTAATACAACTAATTACAATTGCAATTATTTTTTTCTAATTGTTTTAATAATCCGTGGAATTGGGACTTTACTGTGTGAATTTGAGGATACTGTTAAACCCATCACGCCAATGTGCAAGCTGGAAAGAGGCGTAGGAATTACAAATAGGAAGAGACTTGATAAATATTTTATCAAGCACCTGCTCCATACACAGTCTCACGCTAAGGCAGTGTGGCACGGGAGGTGGCTGGGTTCTTCTCCTTCTATCTAGGGTAAGCCAGCTAGCAGACCCGTGAGGCAAAGGAGAGAGAGAGTCACAAAATCTCCACGATCTGCCAGTAAAGGACATTGTGGAGCCTGAGGTCTGCCACTTGGGGAGTTCCCTAGCAGACTATGGGGAAGATTCCAGACCAATACATGGAAATGCTACATCCTGTTGAACTTCAGCCCTGGAATGTGCTGTACACAAGGATCGTTTGTAGGTGAAAGCAGAGGTACCTGTCACCTCTGTCACCTAGGAGTTTGGGATTTAGTGGAGCTGACAATGTATCAGGAACATTGTCAAAGATGACTAGAATGCAAAGCGGACAGGAGGTGCTGAGTATAACAGTGACCAACCTGGGACATTATTAGAGTAAAAAGGACCAGTCCAAGCAAGCCAACTTTGAAATCACCACATGTTCTGTCTGTACTGTGTTTGAATCTTGATTCATGAAAATGGAAGGAAAATATTAGACTTGGGGCTCCCAAATGGGCATGCGTAGATGAGGGAGACAGGCACGTTTCTCATCACTGCATTTTAAACAGAGGACACGTCAAGAAAAGCGTTGCTTCAGCTTTAAAGTCTGGGACAGAAGACTGGATTATCTGGAGTTCTGAGATGTGTATGTGTGTGTGAGGTAGGATGGCCACCAGCCATTCTACCGGGGCTATGACAGAGTCTGTGGCTATCGCTGGACCACACTCCTACCATCCCGTAAAGGAAGGGAGTGCATGAGGAACTAGAAGGAAGAACTCCTGATGTTAGCACTGTCGTCCCACACATGGGCAAATCAAAACCCTGAGATCAGAAAAGATCCCTTGGCAAAGGACCAATAGAGGCTGCTTACTGCCTTCACCTACTTATTCCCATATATCCCAAAGTGCCAACTCTGACGTTTGGTGGAGCTAACAGAGGTGCAAAAACAACACACTGGTGGGAAGAGTTTTGCTGCTTGCTCTACTGGGGAAAGATTTAGTCTTAGCAGTTAGGAAGCAACGTGAGTTTAATAACTTTAGGTCTCAGTGTTAAAAGGCCAAGTTTCAAATAAAAGGAGTTTTTGGTTTTGTTTTAAGACTAGGTCTCAACTCTGTAGCTCTTTTGCTTTTCCTTGAATTCACAGAGATCTGGCTGCTTCTGCCTTTCAAATGCTGGGATAAAAGGCATGCACCACTTCCTTTATTATTCAATGTTGCAGTAAGTTTTCTTTCTTTCTTTCTTTCTTTCTTTCTTTCTTTCTTTCTTTCTTTCTTTCTTCTTCTTCCTTCCTTCCTTCCTTCCTTCCTTCCTTCCTTCCTTCCTTTTTTCCTTCCTTCCTTTTTTCCTTAACCAGCCGCTCCAGAGTCACCCGAAGCAGAACGCGGTCATTATGGAGAGTGGATGAAGATGCTCACAGTCTGCTGTGTAAGCAGAACATTGAGTACGAGTTTGAATCTTACCTTTACAGCCTTGACAATTACACAGCCCAGCTGGGAGCACTGGAAACTCTCTGAGACTCTAGCTTCTGATGTCACGCAAAGCTGTTTTGAAGATTAAGAAACATAAAGTGTACATATAATTTTATAATTGCCCACAGCATCAGAAATCCGAGGTGAAATTGTGGGTAAACATTGTTTGCGAAGTTGTAGGTAAAGGCCTGTAGGTAAAGATGGCTCAGGAGATAGAGGCTAGGTTCAGAAACAAAACGTGAGAGAAATTGTCGGTAAAACTACTAAACGATTGTGAGAAGCCACTGAAGGCCTCTTCCAGGAAGGTGCCATCTTGTGTGGCTTCTGATACAGTCATCCATCCTGGGTGGCTTTTAACAAGCATTGAGCCCAGTGTCGCCGGCACTGGCTGCCATCAAGTGGTCTGCTAGCTGCCTCTGCTCCTGGCTGACAAGGAATGAGAAATGCCAAGAAGCGAAGGAAACCATGGGCAGATGGGTCATGTTGCAGAAGGAGACCCGGAAAACCACTGCATAAGCCCTTCTGGTACTTGTCACACCTCCAGCAGCTCCCGTTAGGCAATGTCATAAAATTCCCAATACAAAATCTGTACTGAAAATGAATGCATGTCATGTAACACTTGAGGGGGGCTGGCTGCAGAATAAAAATGTCACAGAAGAACAAAAAGCAGTGTTGCAACACCGAGGTGGCTGAGCCTCATTCATCTGTGTGTAATTACAGGAGCCTGTGGCAAGTGATGGATGTTTCTCCGTCCTTGTTTTGTGCTTCCCAGCTTTACTGATAGACGGGCTCGAGACAATGGCTGCTTTGCACAGCTGTTCTTCTGACTATCTTCATACGGCAGCCGTGAGGCCTCGAGCTGGGCGGAAGTCCCTCCGAGTGCCGTTTCTGCTTTGAGCTACTGCCGTAGTCCTTCAGACTAATTCTAGGTTAGTGGTATCGAAACCTTCTGCACCCTGGACTCAGGCAGGCTGCGGTGGTGGAGGGCCAGGATGGCTCTGGAAGCCCAGCCGTGTCACCACCACCTCTGAAAGCTTGGGAAGAGCTATGACCTTTCTGGACCTGCCTTCCGGTGTGCTTTTTTTTTTTTTTTAAGTGTGCTCACCTCATCGCTTTGCTGTAGAGACTGCATGAGTCATTACATGGGAATGTTAAGAACAGCTCCCCGGGCCATAGCAAGCATCTAGAAACTGCAGCTGGTTGGTTGTTTTTCTGCACGTCTTTTCTTGTGATTTCTTGTCTTTAGCAACATTCCTTCTTCTTCTACTTCCTTGTTATAGTTTAAACGTAATTATCTTGCTGGGACAGCTCTCTCAAGAAGGGTTAACTATTTCCTTCCATGCATTCCTGCACCAATGCTCCCATCACTTTTGCATTGCTACTAATTACTCCTTAGTTTTTCTTTTCCCTACCAGCTTAATGCTTATTCCCTCTTACATTTTTCCCAACCAGAGGTTCTCAAACAGTATTTGTGAAATGAATGAATGAATGAACAAGCCAGTTACCCAAGCATTGGTAGAACCATCTGTTATCTACCATACATCAATTGATAGACTCCTTAGCAATGCTCAGAAACAATTTAAAAAGTGCTCGCTCTGGATGGAATGTCATGAGGGAACAAGGAATCGAGTCCTGTCCATCACCTACCACATGAAAGGATCTCTGCGTCCTGACTCAGTTTACCTACTGTGTCAGGGATGGAGCTAGGTCAGCACTGTTTGCTTGAAGTACATGTTTGGGGTTTATTCATCAATAAAGGGATAATACCATGATTTAAATATGAAGTGTGTTTACTCCCAAAGCTTGAGTGTTGAAGTTCTGGCTCCTAATACAGCTGTCTTCAGAGCAGGGTGTTTGGGGAAGTGATTGGATCAGATGATGGACTGTCTTTTGATGGAGTCCTAGCATGGCTACATTATTTGGTAGTGGGCTAGGAGGTCAATGGGATACATCCCGGATGGAGATGTCTCATCCGCATCCTTTCTTTTTTTCTCAGCTTCCATCAGATGAGCAGTCTCCTCTGTCACAAGCTCCTCTCACCTCAGGCCCACAACAATGGAGCACACAGACTGGATTAAAATCCCCACGCAGTGAGCTTCGCAGTCCTTTCTTCTTTTATGGTGTTTTTATCAGGCATTCTCTCAGGGTGATGAAACATTTGACTGACACAGAAAATGCAAACAACAAAGAGACCCAGGTGTATTCTGGAGAAGATGTGTTGCCATTTAGCCTTTCCATGGCTGTCTGATTTGCGAGGCACAGTTCCAAACCTGTGTTTCCTCCTTCCACACTGACATACGGCTCATTCTTGAGCACAAAAGGTCCCATTCACAGGGGCTTGGGTGGATGAACTTACCAGTATGCATACGGCTATAGCTGAATACGCACTGAATGTGCCCTGATCTCAAATATATTGACCCCAAAGAATCCTGAATGACAGAACAGCTGAAGTAAATTCCTTTAACCATTAATAGCATTGGTAGATCAGATTTTATGAGAGAGTCATAGCGTTTTTCTGGACTTTATACTTGTTAACTAGTAATAATCTGCCATTCACCGTTTTTTTTCTTGTATATGCATCTTTTTCTCCTCATTTTTCCTAAAGACATTATCTAGCATTTAAAAATGATTTGCTGATCAAAGACACACAACGTATGGGTTCCAGTCTCACTTATACATCTGTTGGTGGCATATTCAGGACCTCCAATAGATAACTGAATCTTCAGGTAATACAGAACTCTACATAAATGCTATGTTTTCCCCATATTATGGTGTCTATCCATAATAAAGGTGAATTTGTAAATTGGGCATAGAAAGAGATCAATAGGAATCGTAAAACAGAGTAAAGACAGTAAGTACTGTAACAGAAGTTGTATGATCGTGGGCGCCAACAGTATCTCTTACTCTCCTTACTGGTTTACTTAGGGGGAAGACGGAACTTTTTATGTGGCATAACGGATCACCAATACCACTTCTCCTACACTTGAGGGGTGTTGTTAAATATGATTAGAGTTTCCTGAACACAAGTACGTTTGGGCCTCATAAACAAGACTGCTAGAAATTAAATAATGAGTGATAATTTATACAGCCTGGATATGCCAGATAAAGAGAAAGCTCACATCTGTGTAAAACAGAGTTAAATGATGTGAGATTTATTATTCAGGACTCTGCACAATTGAAAGCACGAACTGTTCATCTCTGAGAATTTCATGTTTTCAGACTATAGTTGGCCATGGGTAACTGAAACCACGGGAAGTGAAGCTGCAAATGGATAGGGAGGCTGGGAGGAGGGCACTGCTTTTAGTTGGCTTCAGGAATTCTAAATGTGCCCTTCTGCGTAGGAAGAGAAAGCAATCAAGCCAAAGGAGGTACCCAAGGATTTTTAATAGTCTTGGATTGAGTTTTTCAGTTACTCTTCCTCTAACCTATGTTCATTTTAGAATGCCCAGATAGCCTTTCAGGGCATTTTTCCTCTGCAAATCCATTATTTTATAAATGTTTGCTTCTTAAGAGCAAAGTATAGTTTGTGACTTGACCACTTAAAATGTTCTGTCACACCTAGAAATTAAGAAAGAAATAAAAGACTTTATAGAGTTAAATGAAAATGACTAAACAACATACCCAAACTAATAGGATGCAATGACGGTGTTTCTAAGAGGCAACATCATAGCACTAAGTGCCCACATAAAAAATGGAGGGATCTCTTACTCGTAACTTAATAATACATGTAGTGTGATTTTTTTTGTTTCTTTAAAAATTTTCGTGCGTATGAAAGTAGATGGTAAAAAAAACAGTCAAGTGTAAATAAGTAAAATAGAAACAAACAAATTACAAATAATCAATAAAACAGTTGGTACTTTGAGAAAAATCAATAAGATTGATAAACCCTGATCCAAATTAATTAAATTGTAGAGTAGAGAGAGAGTATACTCAATATTAGAGATGAAAAGGAGGACATGACAACAAACACCAAAGAAATCCAGAGAAATAGTAAGGCCATGCTTTAAAAACCTGTATTCCACAAAATTAGAAAAATCTAAAAGAAATATATAGGTTTTTGATATGTATCACTTACCAAAGTTAAGTCAAAATCAGATAAGCAATTTAAACAGACTTATAACCCAGTGAAATAGAAGCTGTCTTTAAGAGTCTTACAACTAATAAACTCCAAGGGACAGATGGTTTTAGTGCAAAATTCTACCCAACATTCAGAGAACAGTTGATGCCAATACTCGTCTAATTATTCCATAAAATAGAAACAGAAAAAACATTGTCCAACTCTTTTTATGAGGTCACAGGTACCTTGATAACCAAGCCACAAGAGGAAAGATAATTACAGACCAATTTCCCTCATGAACACACAAGCAGAAATGCTAAAGTCATCCTGAATAATAAAAGAATTGCTGGAGTTTTCACCATCTCCAATCTCCGGTTGTACTACAGAACTACAGTAATAAAAACAACATAGTATTAGTACAAAAACAGACACATTGATCAATGGAATCACACTGAAGACCCAGACTGAAATCCACACACCTATGGACACCCGATTTTTGATAAAGAAGTCAGAGATGAAACCTGGAAAGAAGACATTGTTGTCAGTAAATTGTACATGTCAAATTGGATGACTGCATGCAGGAGATTTCAAATAGATACATGCTTATTACACTGCACAAAACCCAACTACAAATGGATCATAGACCCTCAATGTAACCTACATACACTGACCTTCATAGAAGAGAAAGTGGAGTATAGTCTTGAAGCTATTGGCTTTGGCAGTAAGATTAACAATTAGTAAATGGAACCTCATGAAATCGAGAAGCTTCTGAGTAGCAAAGGACACCATCATTTGAACAAAGTGTCAGCATACAGAATGGGAAAATATTTTTCACTAATTGTAAACTGGATAGAGGGCTAATATTCAAAATATATAAAAGACTAAAACATTCTCAAGATATTAAGAAAGCAAATAACTCAATTAAAAATACAGTACAAATAGAAACAGAGACTTCTCAAAGGAGGGAATTCAAAAGACTGAGAAACACTTAAAGAAATGTTCATCATTCTTAGCCATTAGGGAAATGCAAATCAAAATTTATTTAAGAATTAAGATTTCATCTTATACCCTTCTAAATGGCTGTGATCAATAAAACAAGTGTCAGGTCATGATGGTGAAGAACGTGACGTAAGGGAAACACTCATTCATTATTGCTGGGTCTGCAAACTTACACAGCCACTATGGAGATGAGTGTGACATTTCCTTAGGAAGATGGAGATTGATCTATCTCAAGGTCTTGCCAAACCACTCTTGGACATATATTAAAAAGATGCTTCATCCTACCATAAGGATGCTCAATCGTGTTCATTACTGCTCTATTCATAATAGCCAGAAATTGGAAACAACCTACACGTCCCTTAAAAAGCACTAGATGTCCCTTAAAAAATAGATAAAAAATGTGGTACATGCACACGATGGAATATTAATTAGCCATAAAAATTTAAATGATGAAATTCACAGGTGAATGGATGGAACTAGAAAAAAATCATCCTCAGTGAGGTACCTCAATACCCCTCCCCCAACACATGGTATGTATTTGTTTATATGTGGATATTGTTTAAGTCAATAATTACCAAGCTACAATCCATAGAAACAGAGAGCCCAAGACAGCGTGACAGGGTCTTCAAGGGCCCACACCAGACAGAGTCTTAGAACTGAAAAGAAAAGTGGAAGCACCCCCATTCCTAACCTAAGATAGCTTGGATTGATAACCCCAATTTAAAATGAACATTGAGATTTTTTTCAAGGGACTCTCACTGGTGAACAAATTACTCTCAAGTCTAGGCTGCATGCCCAGCAGTAGATGGCCAACAGAAAACAAATGGCATTTTTGAAGGGTCCTGTCTCATCAGGCCTTCATTTTTATCTTCTTTTTTTTTTTTTTTTTACATTATAGGCCCTTTGTGTATGTATTGTGGCTTCCTGTTTAGTGTTTTCATGAGATTCCTGCGTGTGCGAATGATGGTTTTGTTTGTTTCTTGTGCCCTCTCTCCCCCATCTCTTTTCCTCCTGCTGGTTTTGTCTTTTTTTTTTTTTTAATGTATTAGCTTTTGCTGTATCTTATTATATTTTATTTTAGTATTCTCTCATAGATACTACTAACCTGCTTGTCTTCTAATGAGAAACAGAAAGGGGGTGGTTCTGGCTGAGGGTGGAGGTGGGAGAAACTGGGAGGAGGAGAAGGAGGGGAAACTGTGATCAGGCTGTATTATGTGAGGAAAAAACATATTTTCGATAAAAGGAAAAAATATTCTGTCAATCCAGGTGGCATAAACCTCTTTGTCTTTTTTTTAAACAACTGTTTTTGAAGAATTTTATTTGAAGGATACAATTTTATGCTCACTAGCTCATTTCTGTGACTTGGAAAACTTCTATTGTAAGAGTGAGACTATGGTGTACTTTTAGTTCCTTCATAAGAATTATATTAGTACATTTTATTCATTGCAATATACTTAAATATATTCATTTATTAGTTCCAATTCTAATAACTATTAATTTTAACAATTATTTATTATTAATGCTAAAATAGAAAATTCACTATTTTTTCCTGATTTTATTCAATATGTTATCATTACTCTTACTAAATAATTGTGTAATTTTATTACTGAGATTCAAATAGGTTCTTTGGAACTTAAGAAGTCACGAATTCATTAAATAATTGATCATTTGCATTAACATTTCTTCAGTTAATTAATGTTGATACAGTAGGAGCCACAATGGATTGTGAGGATTTTTTTTAAAGGAAAATGTACTCACTTCTTCTTGAGTGGTGATGAGGAAGTGTCTTGTGGAATTTACTAAACTCTTCCTTTTTGTCTCTACATAAAGTAGCAAGATTTGCACAAATTCAGGAGGAGCCTGAATGAGGAGACTCAAATCAAACCTTAGGAGAAGGGTAATTCCCCATGCCTCATGGACATGGGCATAAACACAGGGATATGTGGTTCTCAAAGGCTGTCTGGGGGAAGGGAAGTGCACTTCTGAGCTTTCTTGGGTGATGTTGGGCCACGTGTACCCAGGGAAGGACAACACTGTGGTCTTCAGACGAAGGTGAACTTGCTCTCAGAGAGCAGGCCTGTGGGAGGGTTTTTAAAGGGTTTACTTTTAAATGCTACTGTGAAACTGGGTAAGAATCAAGGAATTTCTGAAAAGATTTGTGTTGCTCTGAAAAAAATTGTGTTGTTGTTTTGTTCTGCTTTATTGTGTTGTTGTTGTTACAAATAATCCTTTGCATCCCTCTTACACCCTTCCCTCTTCTTGCTGGCCTGGCACAGCACACGTGTATGGTCTTGGGCAGGGGACACTGTGTGTCCCACTCTAGGTTCCGTTAAAGGACTGAAGCATGCCCCAAAATTCTGAGTAATTCTTCATAGAAGTACTATACTCACTCAGGCAGGAAGTGAGGCCCTCAAATTCAGTTAGAGGTTGTGGCTGCCTCTTTCTTTCTCTCTCTGCTTTTTCCAAACTTGGTGAAGACAGAGTTTCATTTCATGTGGTGTGAAAATCAGTAAGTGAGCTGTGGTTTCACCCAGTTTGGTCCAGCATGGTTGAAACTGGCCACAGGGAACCCGCAGAATTCCACGGATGGAATTCTGACGGTCATTAAGTCTTAGACAATTTACAGGCTCACAACAAAGGGAAATCTGGGTTTCTCTGGAATTAAGCTTAAGGTATTTTTTTTAAACTTCCAGTGCAAACGTCTATTATGTGACTGTCACAAGCAAGTGGGAGAATCCCAGGGTCCTAACAACAGGAGATTTAGTAATAAGATCTGTTGCCCCCGTAGGAGTAAGGAGGTCAGCTGGTCCTGAGCTCTCTCGGGTATTTTGGTCTCTACTCAGTACCCCCTTTCCCTAGTCTTCAACATTTGGCATCTGGCTACAGCTCTTAGCGCCCAGCCTTCACCCAAGGGCACTAAAGACTTAGGTGGTTGAAACATTCCTGCCAAGTTACTTTGTATTAGTTCAGGGTGTATGGCTCTCAGCTTCCTGGAACTTGAGGAAACAGACGTTCAGTCCTATAAACATAAGAGGAGAAACAACCTAAAATAGGTTTAATTTTCATTAAGAGAAAGATTTGTCACTGAAATCAATAATCCTTCCTTCCTTCCTTCCTCCCTCCCTCCCTCCCTCCCTCCCTCCCTTCCTTCCTTCTTTCCTTCCTTCCCTCCCTTCCCTCCCCCCTCCTCCCATCTCTCCCATCCCTCCTCCCATCCCTCCTCCCTCCTTCCCTCTCTCCCTTTCTTCCTTCTCTCCCTTTCTTCCTTCGTTCCTCCCCACTTCCTTCCTTCTTCCTCCCCTCCCTCCCTTACTCCTTTCTTTTCTTTAGAGGCCCCAGTCTTACTCTGTTGCCCTGGCTAGCCTGTAATTCACAGAGATTTAATTGTCTTTGCCTTCTAAGTGTTGGGTGTGACACCACACCTGACAGAAAATGAAAATCAGTCCCTACTACCACACATTGGCAGTAGAATTTCCTAGCACTGGGGAAGTAAGTGGCAAGGTCCAGCATGCCTGGAGCATGATGGGTAAGCTTTGCCCTGGAAAACTCACCTTCATGCAGTATCATGCATAAATTTAAAGGACACAATTATTTTTCAAAAGTTTATGTGTTTTGGGTTTTATCTGCATGTATGTCTGTGCCCCGTGTGTGCTCCTGGTGCCTAAAGATGCCCAAAGAGGGTGTCAGATCCCCTGGGACTGGCATTATAAGTGCTTGTGAGCCACCATGTGTATTCTGGGAACTAAACTTGGATCCTCTGAAAAAGTAACAAGTGTGCTCAACCACTGAGGCATCTCTGCAGCCTGTGAAGGACACAATTCTTGATGTAGCTCATCATAGTATAAACAGAAGATGTGTAGAACATTATATGTAAGATTTAAGGTAATTCTGGTGACTATAAGGCTTTCAGTGTTCAAGATATTCCAGACTAAACTAAGATAATTCATGGAACCATATAAGTGACCAGCATAAATTATTAGAAATTTGAATATATATTTCTAAAGCATAAAAACTGTAGGGGAGCTGTATCTCTTCATGGGATGAATTTGCTTTTAAGAAGTTGTTCACAAATCCATGAACAGCTATTGCTTACTGCCATAGCAAACAGGGAGCAGCCTTAAGATCTTTGCTTTGTTCATACAGTGTTAAGAAAAATTGATTCACGTGAATGAGAATGGGAAGAGTTTCGATGTAAAAATACTGCACACTTTCTCAGCGCACTTCCCATTGTGAATACCATAAACAGGTAACATGCAATGTACAGAAAACCATAAACGTATTGGTTCCTGGTCCTGGAGGTGGAGTATTCCTTGAGTATCTGGCTGGGAAGGCGTGAGGGCTTTCCTGTTAGATCATTTCATGAAGAAGGGCAAAGAGAAGGGAAACTGACAGATAGGGACTGGATATGTGCTTGTACAAGGAATCTATCCTATGTATCCAACTCATGCTCACAATAATGGAGTTAATTCAGCCACGAGGATGGAGCCCTCATGGCTGTAACTCCTCTAGAAAGAACTACCTTCCTAAAACTGTATACAACTGAACACTTGTACAATTGTATTACTGATACAATCGAAGTTAAATCTCCATGTGATCTGAAGAAATCATAAACACCCGATCCACAGCAACTCCTTTTACATTTTCTGAATCCTATAACGGCTTAGTTATCTACCATGAAATAATTGTTTCTCAGGATATTGCTTTGCTAATTGGATTAAGCCCTCAGTTTGGGTGCAAACAATAATAGAAGATTGCATAAGCAGTGAAAGAATTCATTAGATACCACTAGAGCTATTCACGTTCTAAAATTAGACTGAGCATTTCAATTTGGTCCTGGTTTGCATCCCAGTAGTCTTTGTGCCTCGGCGGACAGGAGACCAACATAAACCACACTAGAATTACAGGCGCCAGACCACAGCTCCTCTTTCTTGTGTTGTGTTCATAAAACCATACAGGCAAGGAATTTCGCAGACACTGAGGGTTATTGTCGAGGGAGCAGCTCGTTATTTCTTGGCAGCTCTCAGCATCATCTTTCCGAGGGACACTAACAATCGAATACACTCAAATCATAAAGTACCTGACAGTAGGCTTTTGGAGCTAAGGAACTACTTTGCCAGGACTAGGGAAGCCGGGGGAGAATCCAGTTTGATATCCTTCAAAGACATATTGAGATTATTCAGTGTCCTATCAAAAAGCGAAGCTGGGATAAGAGAGTCCATCAGAGGAGAACATTTCAACTATTATTGCTTCACAATATAGAACGGACATAGAGCCGTAACTTCTACCTCAACCACCAGCAACGATCAATCAGAGAAAACCATTTTTCCTCCAGTGATGCTTACCTTTTTTTTTTTTTTTTTTTTTTTTTTTTTTTAATCACACACCAGAGGAGAGTAAATAATCTGTGGGCTTCCTCTCAATTTTGAGAACCTAAGTGGCTTAGCGTGGAGGAAGCAGACATGCCCTCAGACCTTCAAATTCAGAAGCAGGAACAAAGTAACATTATGATGAAACAGTGATGTTGCCACTCACAACTTCGTCCCTAGCTAATTTACACAGTGAAACATTATTGGAAGCCTGCACCTAGCACTCAGTGGTTTTGCATGGATTAACCACACTCCCTATCTAATCTCCTTTGTGGCTGTGGGTTTGCAGTTTACAGCTGTGGGTTTGGGAACATTGTGGCTAAAGCACAGAACCAAGCCAGGCAGTGCACTTGAAGATCAAAGCAAGAAACTTGGCGGCACTGTGTGTTCTCCGGGCAACCTAGCTCGCCACATATGCTTCTCGTATATCAATTAATCTCCATCCAGGGAGACAGGACGCCATTTATGCTACACTTTAGTCTAAGACCCACAGTGGCCAAACGTTTAGTAGTGTGGGCATGTATCTGAATAATAATCAGTTCTGGAAAATCGTAGTTTGGGGTCATCTTGAAAACTTGCCAGTCTCTGGGCTGACAGTTGCTGGCTGTGGGTTATCATTTGTCTACATCTGCTCCAGCCGTGAAAATGCAGGCATACATTTGTTCTGTACTTTAAAATGTGCAATATGCTTTTCTGTGTAATAATGTCACCTGACCTCATCAAAAATGCCACTCCATCAGCCTCGGTCCCTGAGCATCTCATCGTTGTAGTGCCCCTACTTTCCAAAGGACAAACTGAGAATTCTCAGTTTCAAAGTGGAGGCACAGAGTTTAAGATTATGTACAAATAAACTTTAATATAAGTGTGTTCACCATTTATTTTCTGATACGTTCTATTTTAATTTTAATTCATATGAATTTTAATTTGCGTATAAATATTACATTTACAAAATAACATGCTCATCCAAAAATCAAATAAAAAAAGGAAAGAAAGCTGCTAGGGGACCATTGTTTGTGTGTGTGGGGGGGGGCTTGGGAAGGACTTGCAGTGGACTGGAGTGAATATGATCAAAATTGATTTTATGCAAATACGAAATTCTCAAAGAATAAATGAGCACGCAATATTAAATAAGATATAATCACCCAGGCAAAGTAAAAGTTCTCTTTTCACCATTGCTGCCCTCCCACTGCTCAGAGACACTCTTTAGCGATTAGTTAATAATATTAGTCCAGACAGATCTCACAAACAAATATAAAAGAACCATTTTATTATGCATTGTCTATCCTAACATGTACTTTAGATTTAAATAGTATTATAAGATCAAAATTATAAAGTTCTGTTTTTTCAGAGCTTGCCAGCAAACAGTGGACTCCACATCAAGCCTCCAATCCCTGTCCTTAGCTCTTAGAGGCAGCCACTTCAAAACCTTTGGTTATTTGTCCTAACATTTACACATTGGTAGTGTGGTTGGGTCTCTGTCTTATTGTCTAGGTGTAGGCATTATTCCTGGACTCCCACTGCATGTGCGTGATGGCATACATATGTGCACACACACATTTTGTCATTTATATTCATAGCAGGTCTTCAAATGGCATCCATGTTTTACAGTAGCTGTTTATTTAGGTGGAATATGGGGGTCTCAAACTAGGATTGCATTTTTATCCATCCACTTGAGTATTCATTATGTTATGCATAGGACTCTCTCACTTGGTACCTTTTCCATGTGGACACTGAATGAAACATAAAGATACACTGTAAGGCACAGAGCCGGGCCATCTGAAACCCCCTTGACACTGCTCTCCACACACCCCACCAACAGCAGCAGCAGAATGCCGTAAGGAATCTGGATGCTTCATAACTTGCGGGACAGATTTGTATTCCGTGAAGCCCCTTGTGCAAGCTCTTGTTGAGCTTGAAAGGTTAGAAATTGAAGTTACAGTGACCCTAACAGAAGGAATTCTCACCCGTCCAGCTCTAACAGGTATCCACGAGTGGCAGAAATCTGTTTAGCTTTCTTCATCCCCACCCTTTCTCATGGCCTTTCTGGTGTGCAGCTAGCAAATCCAGCTAGCAGAATAATATGTGTTTTCAGCCCATGTTTTTAATCTTTCCAGCCCATTTCATTTTTTCTGCTGGGATAACTGGCTCCTATTGTCGCTGTGGCTTGCTCTGAAACCACCACTAAATCAACAGTGTTACTGATCAGCAGAACCGGAGTAGCCTGGGGAGGGAAGGGAGATCCGGATATTCATTTTTTAAGAGAGATCAAGCTCAGCAACCCAGCTCTCCTCAAGTGGGGTTTGGCTTCTGTGCGCACAACGTGAAGAAATGTGGGACAACTTTTACTCAGTGAGGTGAGTTTTTTCTTTTCCTCTTTCTTTCTTTCTTTCTTTCTTTCTTTCTTTCTTTCTTTCTTTCTTTCTTTCCTTCCTTCCTTCCTTCCTTCCTTCCTTCCTTCCTTCTTTCTTTCTTTCTTTCTTTCTTTCTTTCTTTCTTTCGTTTCGTTTTGAATCATGAGCCACAAGTGAATTCCAATAACGGGCTAAGTGAGGTTCAGATGTTATGATCTGCCACCAGCTATGCGCTTGAATTTCTTTTCAGGCCCATATGAAAAACTATGTGAATGAACATGAAAAACACAGACTTCCTATGTATCTACATATGTATCAAATGATAGCGTATCCTTTCATTTCTAAAGCACGGTCTCCCTATTTGTTTACCTCTGATATGGTTTTCTGCATGCATACGCATGCTGCTTGACCAAACTGTGTGTTTTCTATTATTTTAGTTACTTAAACAACATAGTTAGAATCAATAGCACCTGGTTGAGCAGGTGGAGACTGATCGTCTGTAGCTCTCTAAGCCTATGTCTAAGTTCTACCCCATAACTGGCTTCAGCATCTGCATCATGGTAAAAGGTATGGGTTTCAGTGGGACATGAAGAGAATGAAGAGGGATTGGCGTGACACTGGCTGTGATGTGGTTCCTGTTTAAAGGGTTTTATAAGAGAAAGACATTTCCAATGGTTGCAAAGACATAAGCAATTAGGTTGCAAAGGTTCACATTTTCATTGGTCGGGTGGGAAGCATATTCACAGGAATGAAATCCGAGGCTCGTAGTAGTCGGCTTTGATTATCTTTGCATGCAAGAGTGGTTTTTGTTAGTTTGGAATCACTTGGCTCTTTGTGGAAGAAATGAATCACTTTCAAATAATGTCAGGAACGATTTGTCAATTGCCTCCTCTTTAGAAGCACTAAAGTATATAGATTCCTAAATATCAAATTCAATGGGTGTGCATCATGTTGTTGGCCTGTTCTGTAACCTTTAAATGTTGGTGACCTTTCACCCTCAATGATACCACTCTGATAAGGCCTTCTTGCTGTTTTCACAGCTGAGTTCTGTTAAGTGCTCAGGCTTTGTGAATCGCTCTCCTCCTCCTTGAATGCACGTGTCCTCCAGCGTTTCCTCGCGGTGTTCACCTCTCCTGTTCTCCATGCCTTCCTGGACCATCTCATCCAGGATCAATATTATCTGTAGACTGCAAACAGTGCCCATGAACACCGGAAAGGAAAGATGTGCGCAGGCCAGGTGTTTATTTTTCTTTCCAGTGAGAGTTCAGTGGTTGGCCACTCTGAGCACTGCGACAGCCGAGGTCTATTGTCCTCTCCCTGGTCAGGCAGTGACTGTGGCTGCTCCCTCAGATTTGTCTGCAAGTACTCTGGCATCAGGAGCACGGGAAAAGAGGAAAGAAAAAGGCAAGCCTGCCATTTTTCTTCTGTACATCTGAAGAATCTCTACTCCACAATATACTTTCTGCTAATATAGCTATATGTACCTTCAAGAGACTTAGAAATATGGTTTAGCTTTTGAAATGTAGTTCTTCCAACAAGTGCTCAAATATTTGTATTCTGATGATGCCAAACAATTGTGTTTATCTCTAGATGTATTCTGGATTCGAACTCATGCACACAGATGTCTCCTGGACATGCTGCTCCAAAGCAGAAATGAACTCCTAAACTTACAAGGTACGTCCCAACCATCTCCATTTTGTCTCATGGCTCTTTCTCTCACCACATCACTGCAATTCTTTGAACCTTCTGCATTGATTTGTTATCTACTGTATGTCAGATTTCACAAATGTTCTCAATGAGACTCGTTGCTTACTAAAGAACCCACAGGAGGATGGCGAGTGTTTCTGGGAACCTTTTGGGAAGGACCCCATAAACTCAACTACTGAGCATGCTGGATGTTCTTCCTCAGCTTTGGTCTTAGCTGAAGAGAACAGAGATGCCAAGACCCATCTCTGTTTTAGCATCCAGTGGCTTTAGCAGGAGTGTAAAACTACTGCTCCCTTGACTGAACACGGCACAAACAGGAAGCGTTGACCTAGTTCCAGTACCACTTGAGACTTTAGAAGTTGTGACTTGATTTCTTCTCTGTTCAGCTATATTTGCTTGCTTTCTTTGTTGGCCTTGCTGGAGATTGAACCCAGAGCTTTGCTCTTGCTAGGAAAACAGTACCAGTGAGCATTCCGTTTAGCTTCTCTGTTCAGTCTGTTCTCACTTACTCGTCCACAGTGAGGTCCCTGGAAAGGCCCATGAGTACCCTAAAGGCGAAATTCCACACCAGCCTGCCTTCACCAGAAATCCTGTGTGCAAAGGAGTCCTAGATGTGGCATTAGAAAGTAGAGGCCAATTCTCATCCTCCGGTGTGACAATGTGTCTCCCAAGGTTGCCAGAGTTCCCATTCATAAAGGTAGGGGATGACGTAGAGCTAATGGCTTCAATGTAGTGCAATGATTTTATCCGAAAATAATCACTGCTGCGATCCTGATGTTTGGGTTGAGAAGTCGTGGGACCTCGAAAACTGCTGACTGTAGAAAACAAAAAACCATATAAATATATTTAAAGATAGAAGAAAGGAAAAGGAAGAAAGAATAGGTGAAAGGGGCTCTTTACAGCTTTATGGATGCCAGCATGGGCCCTTTATTTCCTCAGAGCGTGATTGCTCTGGCCTACACTGTGGTGCGGCTGACACGACTGGCAGGCCGGGATGGAAAAGAGTGGATGAAAAGGTGACCTGCGCAGTGTCCCCAGGCTGGCACAGATTGACAAAGACATTGTTGAAGAACTGTGGTTGCTAAGAGCAACACGGGATGGCAGATCTGGAATTCAAGGTGAACGCGAAAGCCAGAAAATTTCCTCCGACAGCAAAGAGAACCTCGTGCACAATCCGGCAGCAGGAGAAGGCGAGGATCTGGGCCATGCCTTCGCTATAAGCAAAGCAGAATTCCAGAGAAGACTGAGTTTTCTTCCTCAGCAGTTTAGGTCAGGGGCTAAAAGAGAAGCCTAAAATTGAAATAACGACCTTTATGTGAATACATTCAATCTCTATTTTTGATTCCACAAATGACAGATTTCTCCCCATGAAAAGCCACGGCTCCCTCCTGCTTCCCTGCAGATGGTTTTAGAGGAATCTGTCTTGGAGAAAGCCTATAAACTTTTAGGATATACTGCCACCCTTTTTTTTTTCCCCATACACAGAAGATAACTGTGACAAAGCCATAACACAGACAAGGAAGTCTTGAATCAGCAAAGAAATAGACTAATTTACAAAGGGGCTAATCTCTACATTGCATTCCTTACCATAGATAGCTGTGTAATAGCTGAGACTAGGGGATGGTGGGACCCCCAGCAGCTCTTTTGTCGTTCATAATTCTTCTAGCTCTCCTGTGTTTCCTGTGTTTTTACATGAAGTTGAAAATAGTCCTTTCAAATGAAGAGTTGTGTTGACATTTTGATAGGGATTGTGCTGAATATGTAGATTGCTTTGGGTAGGACGGCTATTTTTACTATATCAATCCTACCAATACATGATCATGGGAGATCTTCCTATTTTCTGATATTTTCGTCACTTCCTTTCTTCAGTGACTTAAAATTTTTTTATCGTTTGGGCATTTCACTTGCTTGGGTTAGCATTACCTCAAGATATTTCATGTTATTTGAGGCTACTGTGAAAGGGGTGTTTTCAACTGATTTCTTTCTCAGTCCATTTTCCATTTGCATATAAAAGGGCTACTATGACTTTGGGGGTTAATTTTGTATCCAGCTACTTTTCTGAAAGCGTTTATCAGCTGTAGGAGTTTCCCAGTGGAACTTTAGGGCTATTTATGTATGTTATCATATCATTTGCCAATAATGATACTTTGACTTCTTCCTTTCCAATTTATACCCCCTTGATCTCCTTCAGTTGTCTTACTGCTCTGGTTAAGACTTCAATCTTGAATATTGAATAGATACACAGAGAGAGTGGAAAGCCTTGTCTTGGTGCTGATTTTAGCAGAATTTCCTTAAGTTTCTCTCTTCTTATGTTGATGTTGGCTGTGAATTTCCTGTACACTGCCATTATTATGTTGAGGTATGTCCCTTATGCCCTAGTATTCCCAGGACTTTTATCATGAAGGATGTTGGATTTTGACAAAGCCTTTTTCTGCCATCTAATGAGATGATGATGAGGTTTTTTTTTTTTATGTTTTCTATATAGTGGTTACATTTATCAACTGATGATGTATGTCGAACCATTCCCCCATGTCTGGGAATGAAACCTTGAAGCCTACTTGGTCATGGTGAGTGATCTTTTTGATTTATTCTTGGATTCAATTTGCAAGTATTTTATTGAGAATTTTTTCATCTTTATTCATAGGGGAAATTGGTCTGTAATTCTCTCTCTCTCTCTTTCTCTCTCTCTTGCTGGATCTTGTATGTGATTTTGGTGTCAAGTTAACTGTGGTCTCAAAATGAATTGGACAGTGTTCTGTTATTTGTATTTTGTAGAATAACTTGAGGAGTGTTCTCATTAACTATTCTATGAACGTCTGGTAGAATTCTACACTAAAACTATCTGGTACTGAGCTTCTATTTTTTTTTGGTTGGGAGACATTTAATGACTGTTTCTATTTTACTAGCAGTTATAAACATGTTTGAATTGTTTATTTAAGCTTGATTTAACTTCGGTAAATGGTATGTATCAAGAATATTATTTCTTTATAGATTTTCCAATTTTGTGGAGTACAAGTTTTTAAAATATGTTCATATGATTCTCTGGATTTCATCAGTGTCTGTTGTTATGTCTCCCTTTTTATTTCTATTTTGTTAATTGGAATATTTTCTCTCTATCTTTTAGTTAATTTGAAAAGAGTTTGCCAGTCTCAAGGAACCAACTCTTTGTCTCATTGATTCTTTGTACTGTTTGGTTTGTTGGTTTCTATTTTATTGATTTCATCCTTTAGTTTGATTATTTCTTGACCACCAACTCCTTTGGGGGTGTGATTTCTTCTTTTTGTTATAGAGATTTCAGCTGTGCTGTTACTGGTATATGATCTCTATTTTTAAAATGTAAGCACTTAGTTCTATGAAGTTGTCTCTTAGAACCATCTTCATTATGTCCCAAGATTAGATGTGTTGTTTATTCATTTTCATTCCATTCCAGAAAATATTTAATTTCTTTCTTGACAAAATTTTCATTCAGTCGTGATTCATTCAGTTTCCATGAGTTTGGAAACTTTCTGCTGTTTCTGTTTTTGTTAATATCCAGTTTTAATCTGTGATGGTCAGAAAGATTGCAGATTATATTTCAGTTTTTTGTATTTGTTGAGTCTGAGTCTACAAATTTGGAGAAGGTTTCATGAGATGCTGAGTGGAAGATGCATTGTTTTGTGTCTGGGTGAAATGGTCTACCATTATCTGTTTGGTCCATATGGTTTATAGCATCAGCTAGCTCCAGCACTTCTCTGTGGTTACTGGGGAACCTCTTTAGGAAATTTAAACATGGAACTTTATAAAAAGAAAACAATAGTAACTGTAATTTTAGAGTAGGATCTACTGTAGGTTTTCTTTTCTCTCTGCCAATTTTCTTCATAACCCAAATGTGACTTAAAGTTTTCAAAATTGGCTTTGATAAAAGAACCACAAGTTTAAAATTATTTATATGAGGCTCAGAAGACAACTTTCAGGAATCTGCGGTCCTCTTCACAATGTGGGATCTGGGGATTTAGCTCGGGCATCTGGTTTGAAGGCCAGTGCCCTTAACCATCTCACCATCTCAGGATCCAGGGTCTGCAGATTTTGTCTGGTTGATGGTGAGGAGGAGCAGCAGTGATCAGCTGAGTGGAAGAATGAAAGACCTGAGAAGAGTAGAATATGTGTTCTACTGAGCTCCTTGGGATGACTGAAAATAACACAAATCTCTTTCATCATTAATTGACTTAGTCAACTTCCAAGTGTCTGTTATGAGGTAGACCCATTCTAGGTCCTGTGGATGGCAAGTTCCTGTCCAGACTTCCAGTCATTTACTATGAATTTGTTCTTTTTGTCTTGATAAAATTAAAAAAGAAAGCAAAACCAAAACCCCAAACCAAACAGCTCAAGATCTTTGTATAGGATTTGCATCTACTAACTGGCCCAGTCATAAAGTCAAAGTGGTCTTGCACTCTCTTGTAGATTCAATTAAATTCCTTCTTCCTTTTCAATACCAGTCCTAGGTGCTAGAAATACCAGGATGGCAGAAGGATCTTTGCCTTTAGAGTATTCTATCAATCTTATTCATTCCATGCCTCTATGAGACACAAATTACTATATTCTTTGGTTAAATGAATGGCTTATCAGACCTGCAAGACCAACGAGTTCATGCAGCATCTCATGTTCAGAGTGTGGCACGGCCAGAAGAGAAACCAAAACCTTAGGTTGCTTATACTATTCTATTTTTCCTCATGCCCAAGACTCTTGAACAGGGATTATCAGTCTTCTTATGATTGTATATATTTCTGGTATAAAGAAAAGGAACAATAGCTTTTTTTTTTATTTCAGTAACTAGAGATCTGAGACATAGTGCTACTCAAAGACAATGTGGCTTCTTACCCACAGTGACACCATTAGAAATTTTTGTAGGATGACACGGGAAACCATAGCTTGCTGGACAAAATTGGAGATAATAACCTTAACACCTTTTTCTTGTCTTTTTAAAGAAATACTGGATATAAAGAATACGACATTAGAAACCAGTGTCTGTCTCGATACACTGTAGATGGGTACCAGCCACAGGAGGAAGATGAGCCCAGTCAGAAACCTAGTGATGTCTAAAGTGTGCCAGAAGGCCCATGACACTGCCGTGCAAGGATAGAGCTGAGCATTTATCAGAAATCAGCAAATAAAGGTCAGAACTCATCTATGCTTTCTGGATTATATACAACTTTACAGTGTTTTGATTTCAAGTTTCAAAAAGAAAAATAAAGAGTGCCCTCATGGCATTTCAGTGTAAATATTAGAACAAACTCCCTGTATTTTATAGGATCAGATTAAGTTATCATAAATACTCTCTGCAGAAAAATTAGTTACCTGTGTATATGTGTATATGGTTTGCCAAGGTTGCTGTGATTGATGCTTCAAATTCTAGCTCCATTAGTTATTAGTCCTTAGTCTGACTTCCTGACAACAGCTAAAATTCATTTTGATTTTTCAGAGTACATTTACCCTCCCATACATTTAGAAACGACAAAACACCAAATGTTCTGCAGGAAAACAATGTTGGGGTTAAGACTGATCACGAAACAATCAGTGACATTGACTCCATTTTCCTGAATTAATCAGGAGTATCAGGGACCAGGAGAAGAAGGTTGGGCAGAACGGGAGTTGTGTATATCCTTTTCCTAGGTGGTATGAATGGAGTCCCACCGTTGTATGGATGAAATGAGCATAGGGACTTGGCAGAGTAATTCACCCACGATCTGATTTCCATACCAGAGAAGTGCAATCATGTGCTGTGGCTGACTCCACTGACTAATTAACCAGATAACTTTGCCTCGCTCCTCTTGGGTATGGGAGACAATCCTCTGAAAAATAAGGAAAAACTGTAGTGCTTATTATAACATAGTTTACAAAGAGCTTAAAGAATAACGAGCCCCAGAAATGGATGCTCTGGAAGATGCGAGTTGAGATGTTTCCATACAATCCCACTACAGAAATGTGCCCACTGTTCCCAAAGAAGTAACTGCTTATTTCGTTTGATTTAAATAGGGATTAGGTACTGAGCAGATGGAACCCATTTGAGACTGGCAGGCATGTCTGTTCCTCTAAGGAAATGGATCTAGTGAGGGAAGGCTTGGAAAAGAGAACCATCTCCAGACCAAGCAAACATTTTCCCCCAAATCCTTGACTCTTTCTCTAATAGTATTTGATATCAGAACCTGGAACTGGGTTGAAAAACATCAGAATCCATAATGTGTTTCTATTTGGTCTGGCAGCAAAGTAAGAAGCCTGAAAAAACAAAAACAAAACCATAAACCAAAAGGATGTCAGTGCTAAGCAGAGCCTTAGTGTAGGTTAGGGAGACGTCTAAACAAAGTCTGCTTCTTTCCATGAGAATTCAGTCTGGGAGTGATGATGCTTATATATTTCCTTTCTTTACAAAACCATTACTGCAATAATTCTGGGAAGAAAAAAACGCAAGTTTACATTCTTTGGTTTATACACTTAGATAAGACTTGTCTTTCTATAAACCTCCACTACCCAATACAATCCTAGGCACATAATAAAGCAATCTCATAGTCCTTGGTCATATACTTAGATAAGACTTGTTTATGGGAATAGTCTTTCTATAGCCCTCCACTGACTGTCCAATACAGTAGCTGATAACAGGTGACAACTGAGCACTTGAAATGTATCTGGATTTTTGGTTTCTTGCAATTGAACAAAGATTAATAAGGAAGAATGTTCTACAGTAAGGGGAAAAACAGTAAGCCTAAGTTCAGACTCGTATGAGATAAGTGTAAGGGTACGTTTTCTCAGCCATAAGAGTATGACTGGTAGGGAACCAGTAAACAGGTGGGGAATAAACACTGAATAATGTCCAGCTCCAAGACTCGACAGCTGTTTTTGATCACAGTCTAAATCCATTTTCATTACAGTAAGAAAATATCATCAACCAGATGGCAAGTCAGGAGCAGATATGTTTCCAGGGTGTTAAATTTCTCTTTCCTTATGAAATCACAGTGACAGGACATGCAGATTTTGAATGTCCTTACTTGATAAAACTGAAGATTGATAACACGGCACTATATCAGTGACTTTTCTCTTTGCTGTGCCAAACGCCAGGCAAAAGCAGTTTAAGGGTGGCAAAGCTGACTGGAACTCACAGGTGGAGATTACAGCCTATCATGGCAGCAGAAGCTTGAGGCAGCTGCTCACACAGTGGCCACAGGCCAGAAGCAGAGAAAGCTGGGTTCCAGGGTGAGCGGCTCACTTTCTCATTTTTATGCAGTCCTCGATCCAGGAGCCTACATTCAGTGGTTCATCCTGCCTCAATAAAGACAATCTAGAATTGCCTCATAGATTTATCTAGAGGTTTGTTTAGTAGGTGATTGTAGATTCTGTAAAGCTAATCTTCAATAGTAATCATCACAATCTCATGCCTGTTTAAATTACTACTGGATAATGAAACAGAATCTGTGAACCATCACTTTTTATACTTTTTAGCTTACAAAGGAGGACACTGAATCCTGGGAATGAGGAATGACTTTCCTAGACTCACCTTATTCCCCAAACAACAATGAAAGTTAACCTAGAGAGAAGTAATCTTGCCTACTTCCCTGTCTATAGTGCACCAATTGTTTCCCCGGAAGTTTAACAAGTCAACCTAAAGCATATAGAACACTTATAAAGGCATAACAAGCCAACCTAGAGCATACAGAACTCTCACATAGGCATAACAAGTCAACTTAGAGCATACAGAACACTGACATAGGCATAACAAGTCAACCTAGAGCATACAGAACACTCACATAGGCATGACAAGCCAACCTAGAGCATACAGAACACTCACATAGGCATAACAAACCAACCTGGAGCATACAGAACACTCACACAGGCATTAAAAACCAACCTAGAGCATATAGAATGCCCACACTGGAATCATCCAGCATTTTCAAGCTTATTTTTTTTATTGTTACACAGAAGAGCACAAGTGTTGGGTGTGAGACTACTTTTTCAAAGGATGTAAGAACTCTACAAGTTGGCGTTGCAGAGATTTCAATAATACATACATCATGGCGGTAAAATCACCTTTCTGAATGCTGTCAAAAGCACCTACATGCTGATTTTAGATTCTATGTTGAGGACAAGCCAATTGTGCAGTATTGGCCCCTCTGTTAGGGATGCCACCTTGTGCTGCTCTGGAGTCTATTATGCTTTATTATGATTACTATTTTTAAAAAAATGAAAAAATTTTTCATAGCTTCTAAATTGGTTTCAGAGGTGTGAGCTGGCTTGGTTGAGTTTACCGAAATACCAGTTGAACATGAATGATGGGCTTTGACTAAATTTGGTTGTTTCCCAAAACCAACTATTGGGAGTAACTGAGTGTTTGAAAAATTCATTGTTTGTTTCTTATCCATTTTCTGGTTGTTACTGTGTCCTAATAGACTTCCATTACTGAAAACTATGTTTCTGGACCTTCTTTTAGATTGCGCTGTGTGCCTTTGGAATGTAGCTCCACTAGCAATTTTCTTCGGTTTGGGAACAGTTCCTTCCTCTTTACTGGAATGTAATTTCGCTACACATAAACAAAAAGGGTAGGCAAACCACATCTCCTGCACAGTGCTCTGCAGCTCTGTGTGTATATGTGTGTGTGTGTGTGTTGGTTGTCACTTCTGTATTCATCAGTACCTTTTTTTCATTATAGTAGGTTCTACCGAGCAGTATGTACTATCAAATGGACTTTCTAAAATTTTGTTACACATGTAATAGTCAGACTATTTTTTCATATTTCTGTATTCACAGTAAAAAGAAGTATAAGGTACAGAAAAACTTTACACATCTATTCTCATATATGCGTAGTCTCCTCATTGTCAATATCTTCCCTTGAAGTGGCACATTTGCTTGCTGATGACGCTACACTGATATCTTATTATTATGTAGGGTCCATAGTTTACCTGAGTGTTTCCCCTTGTTGCTGAACATTCTATTGGATTTAGACAGATGTACAATGATGAACAGCCTCTCAAGATAGCATCCTGCATACTCTGTCTAATCATCCTTCACCACCAGACCCCATGACCACTCATCTCTTTTATTGTATCCAAAAATTTGGATTAGCCAGGACTACATAGCTGGAATCAAAGGGAAATCTGTTTGGCTTTGTTCTAATTCCTAATTGTATTCAGAAGTCCTCTGTGCCTTTTCATTGCTTCCTAGCTCATTTTTCTTTACTGATAATATTCAAGATGTATGAGAGCTTCTTGTTAAGTAAGTAATCAAGGTGGCTTTGGTATGTGGACAATAGTGCACAGTTTTGGATGCAATGAATAAGGACCATTGTTACTGGATTGTATGGCCCGAGTACATTCAGTATTATAAGAAATCCCAAGGCTATCTTCCAAGGTGTTTTACTATTTATTCACCGTTTTCCTACATAGAATCACTGACTCAGGGCTTTGGGAGACAGAGAAACTTTATTTTCGTTTGGAACTACTTATTTTGAGAGAGGGAAATGGGAAATATGAAATTCAACTGCATTTGAAACTAAGAAGAGGGAAATCAATTTTAAAATGCAAAATGAGGACCTGAGTTCACACTGCAGCTAAGATGAACAGGGTTAAGAAGTAAGGCTCTCAGAGTTGAAGACTGGCACTGCATTAAAGCCTCTGAGGAGACCAGGGGAGGTCCAGATAGTTTGGAAGGTGCCAGGAAGAGGAGACAAGGAAGAAAATGAGCTATATGAATGAAGTACCATTGAGCACCAGTCCTATTTAGGGTAGACCTTGCTTGTGAGCTTCTGGGCAAATACTATCTATTTTTCCTGCCCCTTGAAATTCAAAAATTCATAGAGCAAACTCTCCAAGGACTGACGAGACATCCTGGTGAATGTCAATCTCGGGCTTTCTTTGACGTGAGCCAGGGAAATGTAATCTCCCAGAACACTTTCTGCAAACACAATGAAATCAGGGGGATGCCTTGATCTCCTTTACAATTAAGGTCTTCAGATAGACCTTAAGAGTCCAATGGAAATGTGGATACAGAAATATCTCATAGATTTCAGACACTCCTTAGAGAATACAAGACCATAATGCAATGACTAGATTACACTGGACTGTTAGCAGTCTTACAGCCTGTAAAGTATGTTATTTTGCCCTGTCTTGTTTCAATTTTTATAATCTCTCCAGAATCCCAGTGTGGATAAAATGTAAATGGCTTCCAGAACACCTGCAAACACGCTCAATATCGAGAATATCAGCTGACTGCAGGAAACTCTCTCTAGCTATAGCTGTGGAACTATTGGGCACCTTGCATTATAACTGAAAGTGATCCATTTAGAATACTGGGCACCCACTTTTGGCACTGGGATTCCAAAGTTCGAATTATAAACAAAGGAACAGAAATTATTTGAAAGCAAGGCAGAAAAAAGAAATGGGAGCAGACAGAACAGGGAAAAAGGATGGAGGGAGAGAAAGAAGAAAAGAAACAAAGAATGGAAGAATTAGAAGAAAAAGAAGAGAAGAGAAAAGGAGGGAAGAAGGGAGAGAGAATGGGGAGAAGGAAAAAAAGAGAGTTATACATGGCCAGAAGATGAGAAATATTTCCAGTCATTATTTTGAGGACTGTTCAATAAAACCATCTGTGGCAATTACTCTTGTGTGTCCACTTGACTAAGCAAAGGAATGCTTTGGTAACCGGTAAAATTAAAATTATTTCTGCAAGTATCTGTCCGAGATTGCTAGGAGAAATTAGCATCTCGGTCAGTAGAAAAAGGATCTACTGATTACCTTTTTTTTTTTTTTTTTTTTTTTTTTTTTTTTTTTGTCTTGTCAACAATGACCTCAATTGTAAAATCGCCTCCATTGGGTTGGGCTGCAGTTGGGGATAGTTTCTTGATTAAGGGTTGCTATGAAAGAATCAAGCTATCTGGAGGCAGTGCAACCTCTTCTCACTTGATTCTGACTTTTGTAAGACAGGAGAATGAACAAGTCATGGGGAGCAGGCCAACAAGCAGTGCTCCCCCAGCTTCTCTGCTTCAGTGCCTACCTCCAGGTGCCTACCTTGACCTCCTGCCTTGACTTTCTCTGGTGGTTTCTCTGGACTGGAATCTGTAAGCCAAATAAATGTTCTCCTCCCCTAGTTCCTTTGGTCATGGTGTTTTACCACAGCAGTAGTAAGTAGCTAAGGCAACTTGCACAGATGGGGTGGCTCCCTCTAATCCGCAGACATGTAGTCAAATTCATTCTTCTCTGTTTCTCTGTCGTTCTTTCGTTGAACTGGAATGTCTATCCTGTCTTGTCCTTGAACATCGATGGTCCTAGTTTGTGAATCATCACATCTTTACTTCTACTGACAACCCCTCTTGGTCTTTCAGGCCTTTCTGTTCTGACAGAAATGCACCCCCAGCTCTCCTGGGTCCCCAGCTTGCAGGTGGCAGAGCATGGGGCTTCTCAGCCTCCAGAATCTCATAACCCAATTCCTACAACAAATCTTCTCTTATATACATACCTCTTTCTGTTCTATTGGTGCTCTTTTCCAGAACCTTGACTAAAATACTGTGCCACCAACCCCCTTCTTTATACATATGCACAGAGCTATGTGTCCAACAAAACATTCATGTTCTTTCCTACACATGTTTAAGGATACAAAGGCTTCTCAGTTCAATTGCAAGATGCACCCTGTAGCACGGCCCCAGAATAATCTCTTTATAAAGTCAGTACTGAGTTACGTTAGAGTAGGTAAAAGAAAAGTGTGATTAGACTTACCAGTTTAAAATCAAAATTATAGCATAAGAACAACATAAGTAGCTCTTTGAAATAGTTCAAGCCTACGATTTTTCTTCACTCATTTCTCAGTCAGCCTCGAAATATGTTTGGAGAACTTTGGACAGATTTTCCACATTTTCTACCAACTCCTGCTTTCACAGACAGTAATGAAGAAGCCCATTTGACCTTCCTTTGGCTGCTTTTGCATTGGTTGTTAATCTTACCTTCTTGTTCCATAAAGGAAATCAGAAAGTACAGCCTGTGCTGTGCTCTACTGTCCGATTTTGTCTTAGCCGGAAGTTGGAAACCAGTTTAGTTTCTTTTTTTTTTTTTTTTTTTTGCTTTTCTTGGGGGGGGGATGAGAGAGTACTCAACCATTCCTTCTTGTGAAACGATTTTCTCAATTTCAGGTAAAAACAAAAACAAACAAACAAACAAACAAAAAACCAAAAACCAGAAAATAAAACCACAGTAGGACACAGATGCAGAAAGGCCAGAGGTAAGAGGCACAGAAACGAAGCTCATGGAAACATGGCACAAATAATGAAGACTAAACCCAGGAGAGAAGGCGCTCCCACCATAAGGGAGCCTAGCTTGAGCACATCTGGAATCGGATGCTATAGAATGGCCCACAGCCCAGGTAGTCTTTGTAAATGGCCTCCATTGGATTCAACCTTCTGCTCCACAGGATGGCATGCATTTATAGACAGAGACATGGGTCCTACTGCCATGCTTTTCTGTGTAGCTTTCTTGTGACAGTTCTACCTGTCCTGAGAGAAGCAGCTTTACTTTTTGAAAGGACAGCAGAATTCCACTCTGCATCCTCTGGGCAGTAAAGAGGCAGCTCCATCACCTTGGCACACATTGGTATCCACTGTAGAAACTCAGTGCGCCTTGGCTACATGTCTCTCTTATATCACGTCTTCAGATGATTTGCTCTGGGATTGGAAACAGTGGGAGAAAGCTTCAACAGAGGACTACTGACACTACACTGTACCTTGGGTTAAACTTTCTGATGTCTTCCTTTGTGGATCAGCATTTCATCCAGGCTGAATACTAGGGATGAGAGAGTGGGGAGTGAGCATCGTTACTGTGCATAAGATTGGCTTCCTACTGGTGACTCACAGCTACCAATGCCCATCACTGCTGGATACACAATGCATGAAAGACCAACATCCCTTCCTTAGAATCTCCCTCTCATCAGCATCAACCTTGGGTTACAGGGAGGGAGCTCTTGGACTTAAAAAAAAACAAAAACCTGATGGTTATTCAGTAGCTTGGATGAAAATACTAACGCTAAATTTGAGCAGTCTTAGTTACTGCTTGGTTCCTATGTAGAGACACCAAGGCAACTCATAAAAGAATGCATTTAGTTAGGAGCTTGCTTACAGTTTAGGGGGGTTAGTCCATAATCATGATGGCAGGAGAGGCATGGTACTGGAGCAGTAGCTAAGAGCTTTGCATCCTGATGTGCAGGTAGAGAGAGAGAGAGTGGCTGGGCTGGGCATGAGCTTTTGATGACTTCTCCTTCAACAAGGCCACACCTCCCAATGCTTTCTAAACACTTTCACTAGTTGGAATTAAGCTTTCACACATATAAGCCTATGGTGGGCAATTTCATTCAAACCACCGCAAGTACTGAAGTAATTTTTTTTGATTCATCTCCTCTGTGCCAACAGCTCCAGGTGCCATGCAGGCCTATGCAGCACACGCTGTACCACTCATCTCGAATGTCTCTCCCAGGCCCTCAGGCACTTGTCCACCTAACCACTAGGTATGTTTGGTGGGCACCCACACTTCAGATCACTAAACCTTCATTGACGAGATGGTCATATGATAAAAATGACAAAATATCCATGAACCCAGCATTCAAGAGTCGTGTTCTATAACCTTTGCCAAAAACACCTAGGGAAGAACACAATAAACCTAGCAAGGTAAAGAATTGAGACTGTTTCAATTATGACATTACATGATGCCTGGTCAGAATCCTTATTTTGCTCTGAGTTGTAGTTTTCTTAACTTAAACTTAAATTACAAGTGATAATTATACTAATGACTCAAAGAACTTTAGCAGTAAATTAGACCGTATGTGTGAAAATCCTTTGTATATTCTATGCCGTAAAATGAAAGGTTTTGTGTATCTCTTAAAGCCTGAAATAGTACGTCCTTAAAGAAACTTTTTAAAGTGAAACTACAGTGTAAAACACAAGCTACTGACTTTATGTTCCATGAACTTGATGACATTCTAAGCAGGCATTTTTCTTTCTTTATAGCTGATAATGTTGAGGCCTTGATATATGAAGTGACTATGGGTAGAAACAATGGTTCTGAATAGCTTGGTCTTTCTCCCAGAGAATCAGGCTGCTGATTTTGTACTCTTTGTAAGAGGCATACATCTTTCAAGGTAATTATTGATGGTGAAACAGAACTGAGTTCAGGGGTGACTTTAGTTCCCCCTTTTGCTGAATGTGGTTGCTAAGCATGATACTCAATCACTAAAAATGCTCAACACTTCAAAATTCCAACGACTTTGCAGGGAGTTGGCTGAATATTTCCTGTGTTCTAGACAGGCTATTTTTGAAACAAATTGAAACATCAGGCCATCTAGACAAAGGAAGGTGCTTGAATTCTCTCACTATTTGCAGCTTGTTATCTAAATGATCCCATTGCCAAAGCAATTCTGTGTAGGCAAAAAATCAAAAGCAAGAATGTTGTTTATGCTTATATGTATTTGTCACTTGAAACATATAAAATAAGTACAGTGATTCTAGCTTCTCATGTATATTCATGTTTAGCCTAGTATATATTGCCTCCAAAGACAAAGGCCTTCATTAAAGTGAGAACTTGTGTTGTGTTGAGAAGTACAAAGACATTTTGTTTATGAAATAAATATAATCAAAGAAATGAACATAGTAACAAATCTTAAAAATGCAGCAGAGCAATTAGAGAAGACCCTAGAAGACGGACAGATGTCCCATGCTCATGGGTTGGAAGCACCAGTGTCTTAGTAAGAGCAGTCTACAGATTTGGTGCAGTTTCCATGAAAAAAAAAAAATACCAGTTCCATTCTTCACAGGAATAGAAAAATTTTATTTGGAAATATGAAAAATAGCCAACACATCCTGAACAAAATAATGATGACAGTGAAGAAGATGATGTTGGTAATGAAAGCGTCTCCACACTTGATTTCAGGGAGCACGGCAAAGGTTCAAGATACAAGAACAGCATCGTACGGACTAAAATAGACACGTACATAATGAAACAGAACATATGCAGACAAACACTTATGGTACTGATTTGTGATAAAGATGCCATGATCATTAGAGAAAAGACAGGCTTCTGAACAAATAGTGCCGGGGAAACGGAGTATCTACGTGTATATGAGTGGTATCAGAACCTTATCTCTCACCCAGCATGAACGTCAGCTCCAAATGGATCAAAGACCTGAACCTCTGAAACTTGTAGTGGATAAAGTTTTCAAGATAGAGGCACAGCAACGACTTTCTGAGTAAAAGTTCGGGAGCTCAGAGGAGGAAGTGATAACGAAGGGAACTAGAAGTCTCTGCATGATAAAAAAAAAAAAAAAAAAAAAACAAAACAGCTCGTGAGTGAAGACCAAAAGTGTGGAGTGGGAGAAATTTCCTGGCAGCTCTCTGCTGGACAGAAGATTAATATCTAGATTATACAAGCAACTAAAACAAACAAACAAAAGAAAAACTGAAGAGGAAACAGGCGATCAAACCCAAAATAGAATGAAGAAATAAAATTGAGTTCAGAATAGAGAAAAGATAAAATGTCTCATAAATATTTTCAAAAGGGTTCAACATCCTCAACCATAGAGAAAAGTGAATTATAACTACCTTGAGATTCCATCTCACACCACTCAGAATGGTTATTACCAAGAAGACCAGTAACGAGACTAATGAGATTGTGGGAGAAAAGGAAGCCTTAATCCACTGCTTGTTCGAGTCTCAGCTGGTTCAGCCACAACAGAAATAAAAACACTAAAATTTGACCATATGACCATTTGACTTGGTATATCCCTGAAGGCCTCGTTGTTCTATCCCAGAGGTACTTTCAAATTTGTCATTGTTAGTGCTCCGTTCATGGAATCAAAGATATGGAATAAGCCTGAATACTCATAAACAGATGCACTAACAATGAAGATGTGGTACATGCACTGTGGAATCTTACTTAGCTACAAGGAAAGATCAAATCATAAATTTTACAGGAAAATGGATGAAACTGAAAATATTATATCGAGGTAATAAAGGTTCAGAAAAGCAAAAACAACATGATTCCCCCCACCCCTCGTATGTGGATCCTAGCTTCTAATTTTTATGTATGTGTATTTGTCTGGGATTAGGGGTTCACAAGAAGGGGGAAAGGTGGGGAAGTTAATAGAATGCTTATGATATGAAAGTGGAAAGGGAAGGACTTGAGGTGGAAGGATTTTCTTGGGTGTGGGGGAGATAGATAGATGGGGAGAAGAGTTGACAAAAATTGAGTATGTGCGAAGCAACCGTAGAGAAACCTTGTACTAAGTAAGCTAATTACAAATGTGTTCAGTGGGGCCTTGCTAATCTTTAAAAGGTGATAGTATACGTCCACTGAAAATGATAATGTAGCTATATGTACTGACTCCAGTGTGTATTTACACACTCTGCCAAGTGGGGAACACCTATGCAAACTCACACAGAATACATAGAAGGGCTGATGTCTCACCAAGCGTGCAGTACCATCTTGAAGCATTGTATTTTACAGGGCTTTAAAACGTTGTCTTAATACGGCTCTCTGCATGATAAATCTCCCTAATATTGTGGCAAATGTTTATAGCTTTTCAAATCAAGGGAAAACATTCTAGTTTAAAAACACAGAGGCGAGGCTAATCACAAAGGCTTACCGTGTTCACAGGAAGACATAGTTATGACATGCAAAGATGGAGGAATGAAAGGAAATAGACAGGGAATGTGTCTAAAACTGGCTCCTGAACCTGTCCTCAGTGAACCCGCTGAAGAAGTCACCAGAGAAAGAAATAACCAGTGTGTTACCGCTAAAAGACGTAGATGCAGGACAAACAGTGGGGCAAAACAAAAAATTAACACATCTGTGCTGTAGGCGAGGCTTTTGTGCCGTGACATTTGTGAATGTCCCGCGTAAATGTCAAGCGTCTAAGGTAGGCTGTTGGGCATGGTCTCAAGAAGTGGGGACCATCTAGTGATTACAGCGTTGTATGTCCGGCACAGGCTGTACTCATTCACATGCAGACCGGGCCAAGGCGAAGGCTGTGGGTTCCCAAACTCACAGGCCAGGAATTCTGCAATTCAAAGCCCAAACTGAGCCTCCTGCTCATTGGCATAAGCAGAGACACCGTCTGAGAGCCTGTGCATGTGCCAGCATTTACAGGGATTTTTTTCAAAAGGCATCTGTAGAGAGGAAAATACCATTTTTTTAAAAGCTGGTTTTGTTGGGCCTTAATTAAAGAGGCCTTTCCCCCGTTTCCTACCACTTGGGCTGTGGGCTTGCCTCCGCTGCTCCTGGCTTGGAGAACTATTTCATTGGTCCACAGGCTAATTAGGAAGGACTCACACTGTTCCCCGGCCTCCTGAAAGGCCAGAACAAAGGCTGCTGCTGGTAGATTGCGCTTGTGCCTCAATTGCAGAGGCTCAGGGGTGAAAGAGAAAGAAAAGCTTTGGAAGAGAAAAAGCCTTTTGATGCCGTGAAAGAAATTAAGAAGTAAAAACAGAGGCCCAGGCACTGCTGCACACGGCCCTCCACACAGACTCATTGTGTGCAGGAACAAGGTCAACAAAACCCTGTCTGCTACCCAACACCTCCCAGGAAAGCAACAGCCACTCATCGGCTGCCTTTCTGGCTCTCCTGTGACAGAGTGCTTTCCCAATCAGGCCGTCTGGAGCTGCGATAAACACAGATCAATGGGAACAGCTTTCATCTGCAGGATTAAAGCATGATTTCCTTGTTGACTGTTTGCAAATACAGCCCCAAACAGTTGCGTTTTCTTTATTGGGGCCAAACAGCAATAATACCGGGAAGAGTTTTCGAAAAATGCTATATCGGCATCTCACCATTCCACCAGCGTATCACCAAATCTCTACCAGGTTTTAGGATAATTAGACTTTGATAAAGCACCGGGAAGATCTGTAAATGTGGGTGGGTGGATCTGTGCCTGCACCTGCATACGGGTCCTCCAGTGGCGATGAGAGAAAGATGCCTGGCATCCTGCTCTATCCTTCTGGTTATTCCCTTAATAAAGTCTTCCTGAGAGCGAGGCTGGTAGCTAGAAAGCCTCAGTGATCATCCTGCCTCAACCCCCTACATCATTGAGGCTAGAAGGCTCCAACAGGGCCTGGTCTGCCTCCTTAGGGGTCTTCTGGAGATTTGATCCCTCACGCTTGGGTCCAATTCAATTAGAAGCAACTCGGGCAAACGTATCCATTTGCTTTCCTCATGGCTAGAGAGAGGCTTCCGATGATATTCCCTTTACTGACTCAGCTTTACTGGACGTCATTTCTCAGACTTCTACTTTCGAAGAGTGGCAGGCATTCTTTATTGGGTCCATGTACATCAGCTGCCCTGCTGTGGACACCCCACGCCGCATCTCCTTCACCTCTAAACATCTAAACCCTGAGCACTATTATTATCAGCAGCTTTAAAATGGGGAGAACGAAGGCTCTGAGGGACAAAGCCTAAGAAAGGGGTGCAATTGCTATGGGCAGCAAGTTTGAAATCTGGGCTCTCTGAGTTACAGCGTTGGGGTAGATGTTAGGTTTTAATGTGGAAATATTAGTGCAGGATTACAGAATGGGAGTTGTTTTAGAAACCACATCACTGGCATGCTTCAGTTGGCAGGTAGAAAATAGATCCTAGAGAAGTCAGTTGATGGGTTTTGTGCTCACACACCTGACTGTTCAATTGCAGTCTCCTTTTTAGGAGACTTGAATAGGAAGGTCTGACATGATGGCATGGTTCTAATCCCATCTCTGACGGTGTGTCTTCGTTGTCAACTTGATTTGATTTACAGTCATCTAGGAGGGTAGTAACGTATGTGTGTGTGTTTGTATGTGTGCTTGTGTATGTGTATGGATGTATTTGTGTGCGCACGTGTGGACCCATCCAAGTGTGAGTGTGTACATCTGTAGGTATTTCCAGAGAAGATGAATGGAACTGAGGTCAGAAGACTCATCTGCACCATCTCTTGGGCAGAGCAGACCAAAGAAAAAATAAAAGCAGTCTTAATGCCTGCCTTGTCCTTCCTCCTTCTCCTTCCTGGTCAGCCCTGAAGTAAACATCTCCCCATGTGCTCCCATGGCTGTGATGCATCGACCCTAGATTGAGCCTTCTAAAACTCTGAGATCAAATCAACCATAGACCTCTGAGCTGTTTTTCTCAGGTGTTTGGGTTCTCTTATGATGCAGACATATCTAAAACACCTGTCATTCCCCAGTTTTATAAGTGGAAGCCAGCTTAGGCACAGATAGTGGGGCCCACACTCAGCTTGTGAATCAGTCATGGGTAATGGAGTTGGAACACTGGCCTGCCCAGCAGTTTTCCGGTTGGTACTGTGTTTCCTGCTCTGAAGGCAGAATCCACCAACCAGTCTCAGAGTACCACATGCTCCTAGTGTGACTGAAGTAAGTGGAGAACAAAGCAGAGGAACCGATGAAGAGGATAATGGTAGTTCTAGACAGAATCATCATCCACTCAATTCAAATGTTCTCCAGCGGGGCCCTATCAAATATTCCCTCCTCGTCCACATGGCGGGCATCGTCACAGTTTTAACTCTATAAAAAGCTAGTTCTTTCCAACAATGTGATTTCTAGAGCAAACATTTCTTGGAAGTTATTTCTGGATCAATCTCCCCCTTTGAATGCTAACTATGAAGGCTAGAAGTTTCCACATGTGGGCGGAGTCTCTGGTCACAGCTCCGTGAGCAGCATTTTCAGTACAGAGATGTGGATCATACAGCTGCTCAGTTTGTCTTTCGAAGGATGTGTAGATGAGTCAGTTTCAAAGGTCGAGTTACCAAAATGATTAGGATCCAGCAGATACATTTCTTTCCTTGGGAAAATTGAAACATCAGCCACTTTTCTTATTCCCTTCTGTGAAATAATATTCACCTACCCAGGTTATGACCTCTGGCTGCCAGATCTGTAAAATAACCCAACTCGAACCTTGCTATGCTATGAATAAGTGAACCACCTTGGAGGAAGAAGCAAATGATCCCTCCTCTGCACCAATAGCCAGGCAACCAGGCCACACGTCTATCTGCTGATCACCAGCTGAATGCGAAAGTCGCTCAAGGCTGTCAGCAAGTTGAACAGGTGGCCTCGTTGCAGTTAGTGCCAATGATAATTTTTATCACTTGCTATTTTGGGAATCTCTTGGTGGCAGAGAGAAGATTTAGAGATAGACATTAGATTTTTTTTTTCCCTAACGAGGTGATCTTCCAAGGGATTCCGGAAGACATTTGAATGAACAAAACGATTATGATGTAAAACAAAGCAATTATGACACACCACAGCAAATGAAGTTCATGTCTTTTTAAATCTAACGCTACGGAGATTCTTGCAGGCTCCCTTCTTGCTCTGGGAGCACGGGCATTTCTAGGCAATGCTACTATTGTATAGCATACTTGGACACATTCCAGGGACTTCAAGGGGGGAACGGCAGGGCAGGGCAGCTCCCACGGTTACTATGACACTTAGATGGATGTAGTCACAGGTCCGGAGCAGGATGTCCCATAGCAATGACAGGCATAATGCAGCCCAGGGATTTGGAGTGGCAGAGACAACCTGTAATTGAAGGCTTTCGCTCGTGGAAGGGGAGTTTAGGAGTTCCGCTTAGGGATTTCACAGGATGGTGTTACCAGGAGGTAACATGCGGAATGAACATGGAATAGTAGCAACAACTCCCAGCAGACACCAGCGCGGAGAATTCTAGTCAGAACCAAAGCAGGATGCCCTAGCTCACAAAGGAGAGACTGACACTTGACTGCCCAGCAGAAACTGGGATCTTGGAAAATGATTTGGAAAATGTACTTTTGAAGGATGCCTCTGATATCCCAAGTGCTGTTTTCTGAGAACAATACAACTCATCAAGTGCAGATGATCCATTCTGTATGGGCTTCAGTCAGTCCTTAGCAATTTGCGGTGCTTCTATCAAAATCTCACATTCCATTTACTCCAATTAATCTTTTAATTACTTTTAGATAATCTGAAAATAAAGAGCGTATTCAAGTACCATTCAGAAGAAATGTAAGATTCAGGAAATCCCCACTGATATTTATAGTAACTATTCACGTTTGCTTTGGGCAATTTAGATGAGGATCATTTATATCTGTGTGCTTAATGATTACCGTGTTCATTAAGATCTTTCTAGTGTCTAAATAATTATGACACGTCACAGCGAAGCTGTGCAAAAGGTAAATCTATCGTTTTTCCCCATCCCTAAGCTTCCGTCTACACCCTGCTTAGCCTGTTCTAGGCTGCTACTGGCAGCTAACGTTACACCAGCAGGGACTTTCTGTTCTGCGCACACAATTCTTGCGAGTGTTAATTGGTGCTCAAGGAACAAAGGGCCTCCTGGTCTTGAAAGCTTGGGAAATGTGGAACACTAGATTCTCTCCGCGAAGTCTCCGTATCATTAGCATATTAAAGGCTCTGAAAGCTCCTGCAGGGAGAAAGAGATCTCTCTAACCCTGTTTGCCAGTTAAGCAAACCCACTGGAGCCAGGCACAGAACCCTATCCCACGGTACAATGTCCTTCGCCCCAAACTGGGAACTGGAAGCATTAGCAAGGGTCCAAATTATAATTAACTCCAATACTTCTATTTTAGTGGAGTACTTTGCAAAGGCTTTACATGCAAATGGAGAATTCTGTGATGTAACACTGTTTAATGTCTGTTCATGAAGATGAACTTGCAAAGATATACAAAGAAATGTGTCGTTCCATGAGACGGAAGCCATTGCTCCCAGTTAATCTCGTGGTATGGCAACCAATTTTTTGTTCCCTAAACCAGGAAACATTCAAACTCTCTCTCTCTCTCTCTCTCTCTCTCTCTCTCTCTCTCTCTCTCTGTTTCTGTCTCTCTCTCTCTCTCTCACACACACACACACACACACACACACGAGTATGTACGCCTGCAAAGTGCAAGCAACGAAAGCATTTACTCATCCTATCTATCTAGTGTGTTTCTACTCGGTGTTTTGAATAATGTAGGTTTTAGAAGTGAGCTGTGACTTCAGATCCACACTGCCCAACTGAGTTCAGGCAAATCATTCTGACTGAGAATGTTATCATCTTCTCTGTGAATCGATGCCCCTTTAATCTAAGAAATGTTTAGTGGGAGTCAATGAGGAAGCATGAGCAAGGAATCCAGCATGTCACACACGGTGTAGAAATTCTAAGGTTCCATTCACTCACTGTCTCTTCCTCTGCATTTTTGGAATAAGTGGAGGTCCTTCTATTTCTTGATATATCACTGTTGCCCTGTATAAGCTGTAGTAAGATCAGTGTTCTTGTCTACCAAGCTACTGAGGCCTCTTCACAAGCAGAGCCTGTGTTGGACTCAGCAGGCCACTCTTCGGGGTATCCAGTGGTTAGTCCGTGAAAGGAAGAAATGGGTCTCTTTCCTTTGTCTTCCACAACCCTCTTTCTCTAGTAACTAAAGACGGTCTGTCAACACGACTCCCATTCGAAGTTAATTCCCAGCGATAATATCCTCATCTCAAACAACATGCACATCAAAATACCGGCGTAATACACATAAATTAGTGGTTCATTGCGCTGCAGTATTAGTTAATTTTGAAATTGCATTATAGATTTCTAAATTAAAGAGACTGCCCGCCTGTCACTCACATCACATACAATGAATACCAACATCAGGCATCTCCATTTCCGGCTTTGCCAGGCTGAAGGTCATTATCAATTGCTGTTTAATCAGCCAAGCCATGCAGAGAGACAAAGGTTAACTGTGCATGGACCAATCTGACTTCCTTTGTCATCGCAAGACAATTTGCAGCTTAATAAAGCTGCTCTGATTGCACTTAACAACACCTGCTTTAAAATCCAGCCTCATTAATAGCACACTAATGAGTTAGGGATCTTCTGGCAAGGGCGCGATCAAAGACAAACGGTTTGCTTTCTGACTCAATGACCTAAATAACCAAAACCCACTTTCCTTTAGAGAAGATCTGTTGGAAAAAGTTACGAAAGCTGCTGACATCGTTACACAGTCTTGCTTCAAGGATAGGAAAATGGACTTTGGAGTTCTTTTGAATTGTGTCTTAAGAACACACTGAACAATAACGCCGCCTGAACCAAGTGATGCAAAAGTGTGATGCCAGTACTTGGGAGGATGAAGCAGGAGGATACCTAGAGTTAGAGGCCAGCCTGCTCTGAGATCCCGTCTCAACAACAATATTAACAACAACAACAACAACTTTTAAATAAAACAGAAAAATGCTAAGTCTTTGACCTTTGAACTCAAACTTCTAAACACAAGCTACCACTGAGTTAAAAATCAAAAACCATAAAATTTATTAAGTGAAAAGTTGACTGGAAAATGTCTGTAGAGTTAGTATATCATATAAAGACATAGTCTTTTTTTTTTTCTTTCTCTTCTTTTTTGAGACAGAGTTTCTCTGTGTAGTTCTGGCTATCCTGGAACTATCTAGACTAGGCTGGCCTCAAATTTAGGGGTCCACCTGTCTCTGCTTCAGGATTGCTGGAATTAAAAGCATGTGCCACTACACAATGCTTAAGACACTGTCTTCCAAAGAAGTCACTACTTTTAACTGGAAAGATGACTCACTGGTTAGAAACATTGACTGCTCTTCCAGAGAACCTGGGTCCATCAGCAGTACCTGTATGACACCGAACAACAGTCTGTACCTTCAGTTCCAGGATAGCTAACTCTCTTCTGGCCTTCGCGGGCACTGCACAAACATGATACACAGAACACATGCAGGCAAAATGACCATACACACAGTCATTGCTCATGCATGATTCACAAAATACACATAGCCAAAGCACATACATAATATACAGAAGACATACAGGCGAAATGACTATGCACATAAAATTAAAAAGAAAAAGAAAAACCTACCTGAAAGCTTGTTATAAAACAAACAAAAACCAGAAACAAACAAAAAGAAGACACTTTGTGGTATAATAAAACTGCTTCTCCCCTTCGAATGCATTAGGATTTGGGAGTTCAGTGGGAGCTTCCTGCAGTGTACCAGGACATCCATCACTTGTGGATCTGAAAGCAATCAGGGTTTTAAGCCAGTCTAACCTTTGACTCCACTCTGAACGCTGCAAGACCTCCCACTTTTTCCTTTGCAGTGCTGGTCCTTTCTGACCTGTATCAGACCGGTCAGTCAAGGCTACCTGTCTGCCTGTGGCCTCTGGTGAGGAAAGCAGCTCTGCTTCTCCCTCTGCTGCACAAGCAGCCCAGGCTGGAGCCAGGCCTGACAAGCAAGGCAGCCAGGTTAGATGCCTGGTCTGCCAGGTAGCCCCATTTGCAGCTGTTAGCTGAGTCGATCTGGAACCTTCCCAGACTGGAAAGGGCTGGGGAAGAGCAGAGAGAGTAAGAAGGGCTCAGAAAGAAGCTGAAAAGGATGCACAGGCAGAGAACAAACATTCAGAGGCTGAGGCACACTCAAGATGGAACACCAGAACTGGATCCTGTTGGCTCTTTTCTGATCATTTGTTTTCATTTTTTATTCAGAAGGCTTACAGGACATGTCACCTCTCTCCCTCAGCTGCTCCTACCTAGTGCTTGACTGCTACTTTCGTTCACACTTTCAAACTCTCTTGTGTATTTATTGACATAGATAGATGTAGATAGATATTATGAATGTAAGTGTAAGTCATCTCATGATACCCTTTTAACACTTTCAGGGTCTATTTTCTATAAACAAACAATTTTCTTATGTAATTATCAAAACCAAGGAATAAGTACCGTGTGATAATGTTATCTAGTGTGTCCTTCTTATCCCGATTTCCCCAGTGGTCCCCATGTCTTTCCTAGCAAACATGAACAGCAAACCATGAGCTACATCCTATTGTCATATCTCTTTAGCCTCCCTTAAACAAGAAAACTTCGCCGGGCGGTGGTGGCGCACGCCTTTAATCCCAGCACTCGGGAGGCAGAGGCAGGCGGATCTCTGTAAGTTCGAGACCAGCCTGGTCTACAAGAGCTAGTTCCAGGACAGGCTCCAAAACCACAGAGAAACCTTGTCTCGAAAAACCAAAAAAAAAAAAAAAAAAAAAAAAAACAAGAAAACTTCATTTGTACTCCGTTAACACACAATTTAAAATAATATTTATATAATGTATTTTGATAGTGTTCATCTCTCCTAGCTCCTCCTCTCACGTCCCGTCCCCTCCCACTCACCTCTTCTCATTAGAGAGGTTGATTGACTTCATGTCCCTTGGTTGGGTCCTTCTGAAGATCTCTTAAGATTGGTTTCAGGTTTCAAGCAGTTCCTTATTTGTGAACCTAGCTTCTCTCTGTGTTTGAACCTAGTTCAGTGGGTCCTCTTCCATTGGATTTCTCATCAGACATGCTGACCTGAGTTGGTGAAAGACAACACTGAGTTAAAAGGATGGGACTTGAATCCTGGACTGTCTGGGTCCAAGTCCTGGCTCTGTTATTTTTTCTTTGTAAGTTTGGAGGCAATTTAATCTTTCTAGAACTTTATTTCTTCTTCCGTGAAGTGGGACCAAAGACAGGACAAAAGCTCTGGAGTTATGATAAGGATCCAATCACATAAGACATGCAACATGCCTGGCAGAAATCTCTGTGCGAAGCATCATGTACTCTTGGTTATTCAAGAGACAATATGGTCACATGCCACTGAAGAAAATGCCCATGGGATTCAACAGTAGGAAGTCCCCATTGAAGGGACCATACTACTTGAGCTTTTATGTTACTTCCGTGTGTTCTCCTCACATGGTGGAAGTGATGGTGCACATTTCTTCCCTGTTGTTCAGTGAGGCTGCACTGGTGGCGTGACGTTTTTCATGGCATGAATATTTCCACAGAGGAAGCTAGTAAACACCACAGATCTGATTTTCAGCATTTGTTTTCTCTTTCTTCCTTCCTCCTTCCTTTAAATGGTGTTAAACATTTACCAACAAACCACCACCCACGAAATGCAGTAAGAAACAGGGTTCAGGTAACTTATGAGTCACAGAGCTGGGAATTTCCCTGCAGGTTCCCTCCCAATCGCTAGTACCAAGGTCAGCGGTAATCACCTCACCTAGGTTGAAAGGATACAAAGCCTGGGTCTGTCAGGGAAAAGGGTGGAACTGGAGATGCCTCAGACTGGATATTTTTTTCAAGGCAGGATTTCTCTGTGCAGCCCTGACTGTTCTGGAAGTCGCTCTGTAGATCAGGCTGGACTCGAAGTAAAGGGATCCACCTGCCTTTGCCTCCTGAGTGCTGGGATTAAAAGCATGTGCCACCACCGCCCAGCCCTCAGACTGGATCTTGAGGGAAGACCTCTGTCTCTTCAATTTAGGAAAATAAAATTATTCTTATGGGAAAGCATCAGGGATATTTGTCTGGCATACCTTTAACTTTGACACTTGAGGAAAATTTGAAACAAACCATCAATGAAACCAATCCTCAAAAGACTCCTGCCACGAATCCATATGCAACCCAGCCTCAGAAAGGACTTGAAATATTGTGCTTAGTCCCAAACTCTCCAGTTTAGGCCTCCATCTTCAGTAGCTGGGAGGAGGCCTACAGCAAAGGCAAATGTCCACGCTCTCCAGGGGCACCCTTTGGATTCCCAACTAAAGAAATCCCACAAATAATAGTTTAAAGAATACAAAGCCACAAAACACAAGCCTATTATTATAAAAAGGAGACACATAAACAGAAACATCACAATAACGGAAAAGAATGCATGGAAAGATATTGAATAGCATTAGTCACAGGGAAATGCGCAGAATAATCTCAATGGCACACTACTCCTATCTATCAGAGATAGCAAGTTACTAAGACGGATGGCATCAAGCGTTTGTGAGAGTGTGACCCAACCGTGCCCTGGAAAAACAAGGGCATCAGGCTCTAAACAGAGCATCATCTCGGCTTTAGTGTGTCCAGGAAATAGACTCTGGAATGGAGGTAGGGCACGAAACCCTACTGGGGATGAGCTCCTATGAAAAGAAGAGGAAGTAGTTGGGGTATTTACACTGTAACATCCCACTGATGCACGTGCCTTAGTATACAATTCGTTAGCCACTTCTCTATATGTGGTACCATTTTCATGACTATGTATTTTCTAAACTTCTCCATATATTATTATTAACATTGCTCTGTATATATTCATTTTAGCAATCTTCCCCTGCAAGAGCTTGAAGGAGAAACCCACAGAAGAACACGACTTACAGGCTTGCTTCCTCTGCCTCCTGCCCAGCTAGTTTTTTTTCCGTACAATTCAAGCCTAGACTACGTGCCTAGTCCTCCCCTCTGGCAGCAACAGTGGGCTAGGTCTTCTTGCGTCACTTAGCAATCAGGAAAATGCCCCACAGACATGGCCACAGGACAATAAGAGCTAGGCAATTTCTCAGTTGAAGCTCCCTCTTCCCAGATATGCCAAGTTGGCAACCAATATTAGCCACCACGCAATCTATTGTTTTTTTTTCACGCAATCTATTGTTAAAGATTATTTTCCTTCAATCATCTGAAGATCTTGTATGCTTTGTCTATGTGCATGCCTATTGCTGATGCAGACATCATGTTTTTGTTCGCCTGAAAAAGTTTTCCTTTTCTGAAGGACATTTTCAGCGAGGGTAGAATTCTAAGTCTGCAATTATTTGTTTTGATTGCTTTGTAGAGGTTATTTCATTGCCTCTAGCATCCAATGTTTCTGCTGGACAGTCAGCCCCTTCTCTGGGCATCCTCCTGCCAGAGGTCCCATTTGGGGTGCCCATCCCTCACACATCTGTTTAAATATTTGTTACTATTCCGCTCCTGAAGATCAACCCCCAGATATTTTTTGTTTTACTGGGCAGTGCCTGATGGATACAATACAGCCACTTTAAAGCATGTATCTCCTGCTTCCAATTTCTGAATCTAGAGTTCACTGACTTCTTTATTTTATTGACAGGTTGTGCTATTTCTTGTATGCTTGCTTTACTTGTGAAAAGATTACATTTCATGTGTAGTTATGTTTATATACTTACTGACATGTCTTTTTAATATGCATATTAAATGTTGGTTTATTGTGTTGGATTTCTTGTATGAATTATCTAGTAGCTTCTCCATGGGGAGCCCCAGCTCCTCTTCCTTCTTTTTTCCTTCCTATGTAAGAAAACCAAGCTTTGGAACATTAGTTAGTTTGTTCAAGACTAAAAGATTGCTAAGCTGAGCATAAGTAATACACAGGCTTATATCACCCTGGTCAAAGAGTTCTTGAGGTCTATGCAGAAATAATAGAAAGGTCACTTTTACTCAGTACATCAAAGGTAGCTCCTTGCTACTGTACTCCTGGGTGTACTGCGCATGTCTGTATGGCTGCACTAATACAGAGATCACCAGATCACCAGCTTCTTTAAAGTTTAGCTTGATGCTTGGATAAAGTAAATATTTCTAGAATGGATGACTTATGGGCTGGACATCAATATCTAAGAAAATGCAAATATAATGCATTTTAATTATCATAACTGAATGATAGCTTGAGGTCATAGGATGCTTATTTGGCATTTTGGTGTGAATTTCAAAATTGAATTATTTTCACATTTGAAAATAGGTTTTGGTAATCTGTTTTTCTATTATAGCTACTCAATAACTGGGTCTATAGGAATCCAATGTACCTAAGAGGCAGGCTCTTTGTTTGATGCCAAACCCCTTCTGTGCCACCACTATTAAATACCTATCTAAAATAAGACACGATGTTAAAAACAGGGATAAAAACAGATACAGGAGGACCGACTCAGCGCTCACAGTCAGGAGGCCTTCATTACATAATGGTCTTTTAACAAGGCGAAAGAAAGCAGGGTACATTCTAGCTTACATATTCAACTTTATTTAAAAAGCCCATTGACTCAGACCAGGAATACCAAAGAGATACTAGACAGGGCTGTGTCGGAATTCAATGTCTAAAGATTTTATTGTCAGGTGTGAGGAAGAAGGAAATTCAAGAAGTCCCAAGTTGTCCAAAACAGTCCTTTTAGGAGGTCCCACCCAAGGCTTCTCTCCTTGATAAACGTGACCTCTTCAGCATTTTCTGACTTACAGGAAGTCTGTCTACCTTCACATCCAGAGTCAGTGCGTTTATTTAAAGCACTGAGCTGAGCTATTCTGTTTTTGTCATCTTGGACACCAACAAGAATGAAAGCTTTTCAGAGTGTGAATCCCAAAGCTAATGTCATTTCAACGATCCTCACAGTTTGAGGAAAACCCAAGAGAGGTGACTGAAATGTATTATTTCTTTTTACAGACAGACTGTGGGTAAAATATTATCCCAAAATTCAATAGTAAACAATAACGATTTCTAGGGCTAGTAAGGATTGGTTCAAAGAACAGAGCTTCAATGTGTTAGTGAGTTTTCCATCGCTGTGGCAAAAATATCTGCGACAAACAACTTAGAGGAAAGATTGACGACCGCGTACAGATTCAGAGCTTTCAATCCACATTCTTCTGTCCTTCATGCTTGGGACATGTCAGAAGACAGAGCATCATGACAATGAACTTGTGGAACAAACATGGATCATCTGATGGCAGCCGGTGCTGAGGGAGAGGGAGGCCAGGCTCCAAATCCCCTTGAAAGGAATGTATCAAATGGCCAAAAGACACTTAAGGTCATGCTCAACTTCCATAGCGATAAGGGAAATGCAAATCAAGACAACTTTAAGATACCATCTTACACCTGTCAGAATGGCTAAAATAAAAAAATACCAATGATAGCCTTTGCTGGAGAGGTTGTGGAGAAAGGGGTACACTCATCCATTGCTGGTGGGAATGCAAACTTGTGCAACCACTTTGGAAAGCAGTGTGGCGGTTTCTTAGGAAATTCGGGATCAACCTACCTCTGGACCCAGCAATACCACTCTTGGGAATATACCCAAGAGATGCCTTATCATACAACAAAAGTATATGCTCAGCTATGTTCATAGCAGCATTGTTTGTAATAGCCAGAACCTGGAAACAACCTAGATGCCCTTCAATGGAAGAATGGATGAAGAAAGTATGGAATATATACATATTAGAGTACTACTCAGCAGTAAAAAACAATGACTTCTTGAATTTTGCATGCAAATGAATGGAAATAGAAAACACTATCCTGAGTGAGGTAAGCCAGACCCAAAAAGAGGAACATGGGATGTACTCACTCATATTTGGCTTCTAGCCATAAATAAAGGACATTGAGCCTATAATTTGCGATCCTAGAGAAGCTAAATAAGAAGGTGAACCCAAAGAAAAACATATAGGCATCCTCCTGAATATTAAACTTCATCAGACGATGAAAGGAGACAGAGACCCACATTGGAGCACCGGACTGAAATCTCAAGGTCCAAATCAGGAGCAGAAGGAGAGAGAGCATGAGCAAGAAACTCAGGACCGCGAGGGGTGCACCCACACACTGAGACAATGGAAATGTTCTATCGGGAACTCACCAAGGCCAGCTGGCCTGGGTCTGAAAAAGCACGGCATAAAACCGGACTCGCTGAACATAGCGGACAATGAGGACTACTGAGAACTCAAGAACAATGGCAATGGGTTTTTGATCCTATTGCATGTACTGGCTTTGTGGGAGCCTAGGCAGTTTGGATGCTCACCTTACTATACCGAGATGGAGGTGGGTGGTCCTTGGACTTCCCACAGGGCAGGGAACCCTGATTGCTCTTAGGGCTGACGAGGGAGGGGAACTTGGTTGGGGGAGGGGGAGGGAAATGGGAGGTGGTGGTGGGGAGGAGACAGAAATCTTTAATAAATAAATAAATAAAATAAATAAATAAATAAAAAGGAATGTATCTAGCGATCTTACTTCTTCTGCTAGGCCTGTCTCCTAAAGGTGGTACCCACCACCTTCTAATTGTATCACAGATCTGACACATAGCTTTGGGGACATTAAGATCTAATCCACTCACTGTACTCAATAGCCAATTCCTTTTACAAAACTGGTAACCAAATATGTTTCCTGTTTCTTGGATGATCCCAAAAGGCATATTGGTCACAGCAGTGTGCTGGATAGTTTTATATCAACCAGACAGGAACTAAAGTCATTTGGAAGGGGGGAACCTCAATTAAAAAAATGTCTCCAAAAGATCAGGCTGTAGACAAGCCTATAAGGCATTTCCTTAATTAGTGTTCGATGGGGGAGGGTCCAGCCCATTGTGAGTGGTGCCATTCCTGGGCTAGTGGTCCTGGGTGATCGAAGAAAGTAGGCTGAGCAAGTCAGAGGATGCAAGCAGGGGACCTGCCTACTACCCTACTTGAGTTCTTGTCTTGATTTCCTCCAATGATGGACAGCGATGTAGATATCTAAGCCAAATTTGGCCTGTCCTTCCTGACTTGTTCTTGGGCCTGGTGCTACATCATAGTGATAGTAAGCCCTAACCAAGAACAGCAGAGTACAGATGAATTTGTTGTGATTCAGGTCTGCGGTTTACTCAAGAGTGGAAAAATTGAGATCTCTGTAAAATTTGATCTCTTGGGGTGAAAGGGGGTCTGTGTGCCTTTTCTCTTTTTAACCTTTGTTAGAACGTTTTCAGTAGTAGAGGAAGCAATGGGCTTCCCAGTGCCTGTTTACTTCCCGTGTTCTATTCTTACCAGCCACGCGGAGGTGAGGGTTGCTGTAGTTGACTTGTCCTATCTCACACGGAGTGATTGCAAACTTTCAAGGGTATCGTAAGCTAACGGTGGAGCACACCCGTTACAGAAAATTGAATTATGGAAACTTAAAACTAAATAAATTAGACTAAAGTATGTGGGGCACACAATCGAAACACATGGCACACTAAAATCGCTTGGCTCTATTTTATTATGCCCGCACTGTTTAGATGGTTTAAACCTGCACAGTGTCGGAGTCAGAGTCACTGATCTGATCAGTGCCGCGCTGTTTCTCATCTCTCTCCCACTCTGCATTCGGTGAGCTGTGCTGCAGGCTTGCAAAGAGCCACAGGGAAATCATTGACACCATGCAACCCGGCAAAGTCTACATGATAACATTCCTTTTTCATTTGTTTGTTTGTTCCAGGCTAGCCAGGTGTGTAAACATTTACAAAACTCCAAAGTCTTTTCCACCACTCTATTGTCAGAGCTTGAGAAAGGGAAGTGCTGGTACCAAGCACACTGTTGGGCATCCTAGTGTGTGGTGCAGGAGTCAATCCAGTGCACAGTGGATCCTGTGGAGAATCTTGAAAAAGTAAAGAAGTCACTGGACACATGGGCAACTCATCACCAACATTTTTATTTTTATTTTTTTTGCCGAGTAATACTTAATAATTGTGAAAATTGCTTCTTGAAATGAATATGCATCAAATTTAAAACTTCTTGGTCTAAATATCACCATGAAACCATGAAGTGCTGTATAAGCAGTCACTGAATGGACTGAGAAGAGGCTCAATGAGTCAACTGATTGCCTTGCAAACGTTAGGACCAGAATTGCAAAC